>NC_133773.1:39117938-39153317 GCF_003597395.2 Chelonoidis abingdonii
AAAAAATCTGGGGTTATACATGTAACTATCCGCACGCACGAACTGAAGGGATAAGCGGCTTTAAATAATCCTGTATAACCAGATGTCGGGATTAAGTGTGTGGCACTTGGGCAATGCCGTCGAGTGTGCTAAATTGGAGCGCAAATCTGAATCTGGGCGGATAACGTCAACAAGTAGTTTGGCCAACGGTGTACGGCAGAATATGCCCTGGGACACAATCTGAAAGCTCGGGATGCGGCAGGTAGACCTGGGAAAAAAGCCCCGTCAAACTTTTGAATTCATTCTGTTTGCCCACCGTGAGCTCTGACCTAGTCATGGGTGGTGAGCAGTCCCAAATTTCCTAAAAAGAGATCCAGCATTGGAACCGTACAGGAGATACTGGACTGATCTGTCTGTATGGGGAGACAAATGCGTTCACAGATCTTCCGTTACAAATACGAAATGCCAAAGCATTGAAAAGAAGAGATCCCAGGCTATGAAACAGGAGTCCACAGTCAGCACTGCTGCGTGACATGCATAACGAAAGCCAATAGAATCAAATGTTGCCATTCGGAAGGAGGGAGGGTACCTGAGGACTCACCACTATCCCATCAGTCACGCATCCTGAAAGTCATTTGCATTCTTGGCTGAACTCCCTAATTCTTAGAGTCAAAACACAATGTCCCGATGTGGTTCAGGGTCTTCTCGTCAAAGTACCACCCTCCCAAATATCTCATGATAGATAAAGGGGGAAAAATCAATCTGACTTTATAATTCACGCCTATTTACTGCACTCAGTAGACACGTGCCTGCAGCATAAACAGTAGCATCCTCTCTCTCACCTACTCCCGTGCAGACGGTACCAGTGCAAGAGACTGATAGCCGTCGATCATGATCCCGTGATTGCGCTCTGCTGGCCGTCAGTGTGATACAGCCGGGCGCTTGGTAAAATTAGAAGATTTCCTGGCATTCCCTAGTAGATTGCACAGAATGGCTGTAACCGTCCTCATCATAGCAACTGGGGGCTGAGCTCCATCACCCCCCTCCCTTCATGTGTAAAAAAAGATCTTACTGCCGACATCAAGCACTGACGCCCTCCCCCTCATTTTATCTCACTAACGAAGTCACTGTTTCTTAATTCCCTGTATCCTTTATTACTTCATCACACAACGGGGACACTGCCACGTGTACTCTCTCAGGAAGTATGGGGGGAGGTAAGCAACAGGTGGTGTGCAGGGCACCGCCCAGAAATGGCATTACAGCCTCATCATAGTTCTCTGCAGGATCTGACCCAGAAACCCAAAAATTTTTTTTTGGTTGGACTTCCCCCCCTCTGAACACGGTCGCTAACATCTGCCCCATGTCTATATCATGACTGACTCTATTTTAGATACCATAAAGGAGGGATTGACTCGGGGAGTCATCCATTTGTTGCCTTGGTGCCCCCGCCGAATCCTTCTACTCAGAGCACCCCATGACAGCGCAACGAACACGACGACTGATACTGTCTTGTCTGTCATGCAAAAGGCAAATGAATTGCTGTGCTGTGTAAGTGATTGCAGTAACTCGTCAGCACAATCCAATAGACATACACGATGAGTAAAGAAAAAGATGAACGGCCTTCATGTTCCGGTACTGTGCACTGCCAGGAAATTCCAGAAAAAGGGGCGCAAAAATGAATGTCTTGCTGTGCTTTTCCGGAGGAAGGAATGACTGAACTACATTGTACCGGACATTTACCCAGAACCACCCGCGACAACGATTTTTGCCCCATCAGGCACTGGGATCTCAACCCAGAATTCCAAGGGGCGAGGGAGACTGCGGGAACTATGGGATAGCTACGGAATAGCTACCCACAGTGCAACGCTCCAGAAATCAACGCTAGCCTCGGACCATGGACGCACAGCACCAAATTAATAAGCTTAGTGTGGCCGCGTGCACTTAACTTTATACAATCTGTTTTAGAAAACCAGTTTATGTAAAATTGGAATAATCCCATAGTGTAGACGTACCCACAGTACCTCCTGGATCTACTCCTGGGATGTATAGTTTACACACAATCCCTTGCTTAGGGCTATACCTGATGTTGAAATCTAACCCGTTAATTTAAAATAATTTCTTCTGGGTGTTTTTCTCTGGAATCTTACTTTGGCTTCAGCTACTGAGAGAGGTCAGTGAGTGTCTGCAAAGGGTTGGAGACATAGGCTGTGATTTGTAAAGGCTTTGAGAGGCTGGGTATAGCCAGTGACAGACCATGGATGTTGAAGAAATATGAACACTGGCCATTAGTGCTAAATATAACCTAATGAGGATAATCTGTATACATTTCAAATGATTTCTGGTAGAAAATTCAATTAGTGACAGTTCATTCTTATGCACTTTGATGTTACCTTCCTTATCTACCCTTAGAAAATTTTCTTTCTACAGTAAAAATCTCTCTGTTCCACTCAAACTGTTCCCAGTATTTTCCTAGCTCTTTCTGAATCAACGTTTAGAACTATTAACTGGGAAAAGGAAGCTTCCCCTTCAGTGGCTCTCTCCAGTCCTGAAATCCCAGTAACACTCTAATAGAAGAGAAGAGTGTAGACGTTCTTTCTTACAGTGAAACTTCACAATATATCAATAGATGGCAGTAGCTGAATTCTCATCTAGAAAATGTCTTAATTGAGTCCTGCTAAGGAAAAAAAAATAGATGCACCCTTTGCACTTTAAAAAATAATTTGTGCTATCATAAATCAGGGTCAACGTACAATTTCTTTCATGCTCAAAACTACTGTTATCAAGTTTCATAGCACAGCGCCACTTTTGCTGCAGGCCATAAACTTTAGGACGTCATGGGTTCAGTGTGGGATCAGAGACAAAGGTCAGCTAAATTCTATTAATATTGTTACTGGAACTGAGCTGGAGACCTGTTACTCACCAGATGGACATGTTGATTTATTCCTAGCCACATTCTAAAATATCATTTCCAATCAAAAAGTGCAAACAAGTCTGGTTCCCACAAGGAACAATTCCTGTTGGACTTGCTCTGAAACTTTTCTTATTCATGCACGTCCATAAATTACATTACATTTGTCTACACACTTTTCTTTCATTAACTATAAAGTGACAAAATTAACACTGTTCTGCACAAACTTTTTTTTTTTTACTGTACCACTATATCTGGATTTCATGGAAGTAACACCATAATTTACTGTATAATCACCAGTGCTTCCAATGAATTTATCCCAAAGAGCTAGAAAATTATTTTATAGCATTTGGTACAGATTTTGAAAGTGCAAAATTTTTAAAAGTGCTTAAGCAGCTTAAACAACTAATTCCCGTTAATTTTGAAGTTCTAACATACTGAAATCAATGGGAATTAGATGCTTCACCCATTTAGGTACTTTTGAAAATTTCACTAGACAACTATTTTCATTTTCAGATACCTAAATACCTTTAAAAATCTAGGCCTTTATTGGTAAGAGTTTTATCTATCAATAGAGCTGGGCAGGAATCAGATTTTTCATTTTGTGGGAAATTCCAGGGATTTGGATTTTTTCCATTCCAGAACAGAATGAAAACAAACAATTTCAAAATTTGCCATGAAATATTTTTCTGGGGGGCAAAAAAAAAGTGTCTATTCAATAAAATCAAAACATTTATTCAGATGCATATATATATATATATATATATATATATATGCACATTTCTAAGTGAAAAAGTCATTTTGAAATTAACAATTTGAATGTTTCATTCAAAAAACTCAAAACATTCAATTTTGACATTATTGAAAGTCTTCGTATCCCCTTTTTCCTAAATTGTAATTTAATGCAAATAGACCTGTTTCTGCAAAATATTTTGCTGTCGATGAATCAACATTTTGGGTCAGAAAACTTCTGTCAAAAAATTTCTTACTAGCTATATCTGGAAGTCCTAATATGCTTGTGCCTCCTATAGAAGTTTTGCTTTCAAAGGGTCTTCAGATAGGGCCCTACAAAATAATATTTATTATCTTGTATACACACAACATTTTACAGCCTCTTTATACTTTAAATCTATAATAATAAAATAAGTTTGTCATTTCCAATCCTCTCAATTTTCAACCTCTTTTTGCTAACTCCTACCGAGAGGCTAAGGATGTTACAGAAAGAATCAATGTAAAAACAGATACCGTACTCGTCCTAGTGTGTTTCTATATTGTATTCTTGTTGCAAGGTCAGCGTGGGATAAATTTCCACTGGGTCTCAGTGCAAATGTATTATGTGATCCAACTGTAATTAGTGTACCTCAAGATATTTAGAATTCAGGTTCAGTTCTCTTATTACAGTGTTGGAAGTTTAAACGGAATCTTATCCAAACTCTGAAAATCTCATACGTGCTCAAAGCTTGGCTGCATATCTTAGAATAACTCACTTCCTTGTGAGATTTCCAAGTACTGTTTCTGGATAGAAATTTCATGGAAACATTTTTTCTCATATACAGTTAACAGAGAATTTGGGTGTCAGTAACAGATTTCCTTTTTATTGGCTGGAGATATCAGCCAATAAAAATCAGACTTAATTAAAAAAAAAGTGAATTGACAAATAGAAATTGATTGGCATCATGAATTATTTTATCTGTAACTTAGTAGTAAGAGAAAACTGGTCTCTTCTGTAGTGGTCATTAGTTTTTCCCATATCCTAAAACTCTCAGCCTTTTCAGGGTAGGATACCACCTCTACCAATCTTTATAAAGGCCTTTGTTGTCCACAGAGGAGTAGTCAGGCAGATGAGCAACCTTTTTAAGGCCCCTGCTATAAGCCCATTGGTTTCACTGTTTTAGCATTTAATGGCATTATTTTTATGGGGAAACAATTAGAATGAATGAGTATCTTAACTTGTCAGGGTGCAAAATATGAGTAAAGATTGCTAACATATTTTTTAGTCTAAATTAATTAGTGCGGCATACAGCAATTGTTGCAGTTTTATAATTTACAGGGACTGAGAAATAACACTTTGTAATCAAAGATTGCTCATTTCTCAAAGATTTAATTTAAAAAAAATATTCTAGAGGCAAATAAAATCAATGTGGAAACAAGCTTTGAGGAACTCTTCATTTTCTTTAGGTCTAATTTGACACAATCCTGTCAAAATACAGAATTCTTTTACTAGTTGTACATTTTTTCCATTAGTAATTTGTCAACAGTTAAATTAATCTGGAATGGTTTTAGTGTGTCCACATAGCGTATTTCTTATGGTTTGTCACCTATTCTGCATCTCTGAGCTACTCTAAGTGGAATGCAACAAACTATCAGAATTGCTTATGGATGAGCATAGCCCATTAAGAAAATACAAATTAAAGCTGGGAATTTTTTAAAATAAAAGACTTTCCTGCTCTCAGGTTTGCAAAACTGGAGTACTGTTATAAATTTTCTGATATTTTCAATTTTTTCCCCATTTTTTCTGTCCTTACATTCTGTTTAAATTGTTTGTTTGATGTAGCCACTAAGTAGACTGTGAAAACATTGTGACATATTTTCAGATTTTTTTTTTAATTCTAACCAGATATATTTAATATTATTGGTCACACAAGTCATGTGGAATTGGTTCTAGTTTCTTGATTGGCCAAGTCTACTGCATATGATTGGTAGGGTTAGAAGAAGCCATTCATATTCATATTCTCAACATCAATTATTGAATTTTGTATGCTCCATCTGAGCCAGTTAGGAAAAACTGCCACTTGCTGGTGGTACAGTACTATTCTCTGCTGGAATGTGGAGGGCTGGATTATCCACAACTCTGATACCATTAAACCACCTTTCTCATAAATTGTGACACACTAGGGAAAGGTGATGGTTGTTTGTTGGGGAAGGTCTATTGCAGTCTCTGTGGCATAGAGAGAGATTTTGTGGGTAGAAGGCTATGTTGCCTCATGGAGTTTCCATAGTATAGTTTGGGTAAATAGACAAACTTTCACCTTTTGCGATTTCCTCATTGCTAGGTTTATATTTGGTTTGTTAAAGCCAAATTATGGCCAACCCCAAGCATTAAAAAAATAAGGAGTCAGGCCCCCACAATCATCAGACTGACTTAAAACTATATCTTTAAATTTTAATAAATGTTAAGGTTTTTTATTTACCTTTTGATTTTTGAGCCTTTAGGCCACAGTTGGATGACAGCTTCAAGCTTTTCTCTGCAACTATAAGGATTAGAAAATTGCTTTTATTATCTCATATTTATTAGACTTCAGGAGCTGGAATAAAATATAACAAGTATCACAAGAATCCTGATAAAATCATAGGAGATGACAACACACTAAAGCTGTCTTTTACATGCTATTTTACTACATTGAGGCTAGTGTGCAGTTTGCTTTTTCCTGTGGTTTTAGTATGGGGAAGTTGATTTACTGCATATAGTTACATGTAACTTTGCTCCTGCTCTGCCTTTTGTTCACTATCCACCTCCATTTCCATTTGATCTAGTGTGCATTTCTGTATGTATATGTAACTGTTTATTCTCTCCTTTCTTTCCTCCACAAGCTAAAGCTTCCAAACATGCCTGCCTTGGTGCTCAGCACAAAATCTGAATGTATGAAATTTCAAAATGGAAGTGAATTTCATAAGCAGATCTCTGAGATGATGTTGGATCTTTCCACTTTTGTGAGAAGTGGCATTCTGAGGATGAAAAAGCACCCAAAACAAATTGGTGAAAACATTTCACCATTTCTCTGTAGCTATAATATGAAGTATGATTAAAACATCTGTCAGCCACATGGGAGTTCATTTTCCTAAAGTGAGCATTATAATCAATTTAGTAACAGTAATATTGCTTAAAGAAAATATATCTGCTGTTAAAAGGGCCAAGTAACTCAGAGGAATCTAACTAGGAGTGTGTGCAAGTCCAAGACCTGCAGGCAATATTGCTGTGTACCCTTCCTTCTCCTCACAGTCTACAACCTGTAATTCAGTGTCAGTCCCAAATCCCAGAAGCGCTTCATTAAGAATAAATGAAGTTATAGGCAGCTCATGCACTTTTCAGGACTCACATTCATTTTTTGAAATTCTGGAACCAAACCAAGAGAAGGTTTTTCCAGGAATTATTTCTGAATCATAGTGACACACAAGGAGGGAAGTAAAGATGTTTGCTTCCTTTTAAATTTTCCTACTGTTGGTTTTCAGAGCTTTTTAGAATGCATCGTAATCTATATGTATAATTAACCTGTGGAACTTACTGCCACAAAATCTGTGTCCAAGATCTTGGTATGATTTTTTTTTAAATAGGCACTTATGTGGTAAAGAGAATCTATAGTTACATAAGGTATGATACAAGTGTATGAGGAGCATGAACCAACAGGCTTCAGACCAAAAGGCAAAAGCCAACAGGTAGACATAAACTTTTCATATGTGCATTGTCCATTATGGGGTTTTGTGAACCTTCCCCGGAAGCACCAGGACCCAGGTACTATCAGACACAGAACAGAGGAGTAGCTGAACCTATTGCATGGGGATCATATGGTAATTCCTGTGTTTTTAGAAAGACATGGCACAAGTTGAAACTTTCTTTCATCTTTATTTGACACATTCTTCTGGAACGTAAATATATCATATGTCCTAACCTTAAAAATCCATTTATACAGAATCTTGCCAGTGACATGAATATGACCTCCTCAAATACGTAACAATGTAATGTACATTTATGAGAATATTGACTGTAAAGATTAACTGCAAAAGTGTGATTATGAACACATAATGTTATATTTTATTTCTGAATGTTTGTTATTTAAGTAGCCCCTGATAGATGACATTCGCAGTGAAGCCTTTTTTCTGCTCGTTTGGAGTACATTTTTGATTATTTAATATTCTGTGCATTATGCCCACATTGGCAAATTATCAAAATGCGAGTCATCCTATATCCCTGAATCAGCATAGGCTTATTTTCTGGGTAGTTCTGCATGCTTCTTCCCATCATTTAAAAAAATGTGGGTCTGATTTTGCACTGCATTACTACTATTTTAGGCCTTGATCCTGCTGAAATCAACGGAATTACTCTCATGCTTAAAGTTACTCACACGTAAGTAAGTCCAGGACTGGGGGCTTGTACTGGAGTAACTCCTCTGATGCCAGTGGAGTCACTGTAGAGTATATCAGAAGTACCATGGTGGAAAATCAAGCTCTGTGACTCTTAAAGTGGTTTTAGATTTAGAAAAAGAAGAAGGAATTCCCATTTGCTACTCTTTTTTTCCCGTCAATTTATCTAGAGAAAAAAGAGATGGTAAACTTGCAATACTGTGAGTTTTATTTCAGGTGAATTTATTACAAATCCTGCTGTTCTTTTAGCTTTAGAATTATACATGGAAATTGTATTATAGGATTCCTGAAAGCACCATGTAGGTTTAAGTACCTGATCATCAGAATCCCAGGTGCAGGTTAACGATCAAATTACTATTTAATTTAATCCATTTTTTCTCTTTCATTTTTTTTTCTACCAGTAAGTAGAGACAAAGGAAAAATGGGTTAACAATGCTGTAGGCAGTGTGAATAGGCAGTCTTGTAACCACTCTTGTTCTCCCTTCCCCTGAGCCTCCAAGTTTGCCTAAAATTTACAGGTGTTATTGTGTGAGCACTGCTAGAGAGATGGGCGAACCTTCTGGTGTTTGAGGTTTTGCCAACCTTCCAAACTCCTCTGTAGGATCAGAAAGTTCACAAAAGGAGTTTGGGTTTGCAAACCTCTTTTCCTATCATTTAAGACCAGACCTTATTTCCCACTTGCTGTAATCTCTTCCTGGGAGGAGGGGTTCTCCCCAATGGGGTTAATCTGTCCTGCAGAGCTGCCACTTCTGTTTTGGGGCTCCTCATACCTAGAGATAGCTGAGGCATGAGCCTTTTCATAGGCTGCTCCCTTGGAGAGGGGTGGCCCCAGTGAGGTTGGGAGGAGAGCACTCATGAACTGCACCCCCTATAAATCTCTCTCTAGTGACCCCCCTCACTGTTGCTGTTACTGGGCTTCATCTTTGTCCTAGGAGAGCTGGAAATGTTCATAGGCAGCATCTGAGGTGGTTGAAAATCTATCCCCATGTAGCAGGAAATAGCAAGTGAAAAGGAAGGTGCTCAGGCTGAGATCCACTTAACTCCTTCATCTGTAAACATTGGGCCACTTTCTCGCAACCTCACTTCCACAGAGTTGTAACTTACTCCTGAAGAAGTTCCACTGAAATCAACTGGCAGTACCTGAGAAAAGGTACTTCTCTACAGGAATAATGATTGCACAATCGAGCCCATTATTATTAACATATGGGAAATCCCTGTAGAATTTAATATGGATACAACCAATATGATTAGATAGAAATTGCTCTAAAAAACCTTATCGAGTAGCAGATTTGCCTTCATTTCCTGAACTGTCCTACATCAGGGATGTATCTTTATATTCTGTAGGATTTTTCCAAAAGGATGGTGGAGAATAAAGACTAGATTATTACATCTTGTACTCAGCCACACAGGGCAGCAGTGAGAAGTAAAGATTTCCATGCTTCCCCAATTCACCTTGCTTAGATTGTGATTCCAGCTAAAGGGAAGAGAACGGGGGCTACTTGTGCTCTTTCTGTCTTTCTAATATGAGCAAGTAGGGGGTGCGGGGAGAGAGTGGTAGCAGCAGAGGCCTTGGTTCTAGCTCCAATTTACTGGCCAGAGTAACTGTGCCAGTGAACAGAAAGGAATTATCTACTTCCAAAAATGGGTAAAGAAATGTATTGTCCACCCCCAGTGTAAGTGAGGAGCCAAGAAGAATTCTGACTGAGAATCACAGCTTTTTCTCTGGCCTATACCTGGGTGGGTGCAACTATTCATTCCTTCCTTACTCAGGGCCTATTTTAAGATTAATTACAGTCTAGCCATAAGTGCTAGCTATGTGGTTACTATTGTGCAAAACTATTGTGCAAACATAACTTATTGTTACTATTGTGAAAAAGCTTATTTACATATTTAAATAAAACTTACATATTTACAAATATGTCTGATTAATTATGCCTTGACTTTAAGTAAGGCTAAGAGAGCAAGAACAGAAAAAGTTAGCTGAGATTTCATGGTAAGCATATTTATTTTGTTTATATAGGGGTTTGGGGCTGTGTTCTGAAGCAACAGAAGCTTTCATTGAGGATGACAGGTTTGCTGAGCTCCTCTCTGAACACTGCTAGGGTTCTGTGGTAATACTAATTATAAGTTAGAGCACCCAGAGCCTTGTATGTGCCTCTGAGATATTATTAGTTAAATTAAAATAAATGAAGATACAAACCTGTCTGCTATAAACTCCCATTGACAACTGCTTCTGCCAATATGTATCAGAGTGCTCTAACAAAAAATTGTGACAACCTAAAATGTAATGTACATTTGGTTGGGAGATCAGAAGCCTGTGGTTCTCCATCCCTTAATTAAAGCCTAAGTTCCTCTTTGTTTCTTTCTACATATATTTCAAAGACAAGTTATCCAAGAGATATAAAATCTGAAATGTTTCAGGACTCTTGAGTGTTTTTTTCTTAGAAATGGATCCAATCTTGCTCTGTTAGAATTGTACTAAATCAGTGTTTCTCTGTGAATTAGCTTAATGCACTTGGTAGAACAGGAAAACATTATAGCAGCAGTGACTGTTGACTATTCACTCCTGAAAGGTGTTGAGAGCCTTTGCAAAGTGTTTGCTTCCCGTGGGAGTTGAAGCACATTTCAGAACTGGGCACAAGGATTTTAGATTTATAAGATAAAAAAATAAACACTCCCTAAAGCAGCTATGTTGTTTACATTCTGCTTTTCTGGGTGTAAACACCACGGTAAAGCCAAATCCGTTATTTAAAAAAAAAAATCTTGAGTTTTCTAGCAAGTCACTTGTCATAATCTCCCCAGAAAGCAATACAAGGATCTGCTTCTTGCTGTTAACAAGCCTTTTCCACTACCCGCTGCAAAAATGTTTGTATTTTAAAAATAACTCTCTGCTTTTTATTGGTTTACATAGGATAAGTACCATGTACACTAATGTGTGTCATGCTACTGTTTCACTTAGTTTACTGCCTATAATGTATTAGAAATAAAAAATATAAATTTAATTTTGGGGACAGTTAAAAGAGCTGTGTGATAGATTTTTAAGAATACAATTCTAAAAGCGCAGAATAAGTATCTCTCCTAGATTCAGGATCTGATCTGAGATGCACATATGGGCCTGTCCATCCAAAATTCATGTGTGGATATTGGCCCATGTGGATCAGAGGTTTGTCATCTCTGCAGTACCGTCCTCTGTCTGTCTCTGTGCTGGGCAGGGGATGGAGACTTGCTGGGCCAAGGGATGAGTATGTTAAACCAGGTAGGAATACACATCATAACTGGAGCTGGTCAGGAGTTCTTTAATTAAACATTTTTCCATCTGAAAATGGTGGTTTGTCAAAACTGAAACTTTTCATCATACAGGATTTCTTTTTAGAAAAATTGTGTTGACCCCTCCCATATGTCTGTATAATAACAATTAATAATTAATAATAAACTTTTTATCCCAGTGCAAAAGTAAGCAGGAAAAGAATTATTCTTCAGTGTGTGTTCCTGATACACATTTCTGAATCTGCTATGGGACAGTGCAGCAGTACACTATCCTTTCTGCAGTGCTTTGCCTAAAGGCACAATCTAGCCCAGGGGTTGGCAACCTTTCAGAAGTGGTGTGCCGAGTCTTCATTTATTCACTCAAATTTAAAGGTTTTGCGTGCCAGTAATACATTTTAATGTTTTAGATCTCTTTCTATAAGTCTATAATATAGAACTAAACTATTGTTATATGTAAAGTAAGTAAGGTTTTTAAAATGTTTTAGAAACTTCATTTAAAATTAAATTAACATGCAGAGCCCCCACCCCCAGAGCAGTGGCCAGGACCCGGGCAGGGTGAGTACCCCTGAAAATCAGCTCACGTGCCACCTTCGGCACACTTGCCATAGGTTGCCTGCCCCTGATTTCTAGCCCTTTTTTAAGTTTCACAACATTCTTATTGTGATATCGTTTGTTATATTTATATTAAGTGTATTGTTTTATTGCAAGTATCAAATCAAATAAATTTGTTTAATTCAATAAGCAGAAATTAACAAATGTATCTGTCAATTGTTCATAGTTTTTGTAACTTTTTGCACTAAAGTAGCAAAACAAAAACAACAAACAAACAAACAAAACCCCACAACTATGGGATTTCTATTACATGGACTCAACTACATAAACCAGTGGAGTAATACCAGCAGGTTTGTTCTTCAACTGAAAAAAAAAACAAAACAATAAAAATATACTCTTTTAAGTTTCATGTTCACAACCTTATGTGAAATGGGAGATCTGTATTCTTTATTTTAGTGGTAGTCATGAAACTGAATAACTCTTTAATTTGTTACACAGTAACTTTACTTGAGCAAGATGTATCTTTATAATGCAGTTCACACAAATATTTACATAAAATCCTTCACAACAAACCATTAGCAAATTGTTTCTGTTTTATATCATAAATTGACTAATTAGCTGGGCATTTACTGAATTTAATATGCAATGTATTCTAACTACAAGGTAGGTACAAAAAAAAGGATAACTAACTATATTGCGGTAAACTGTGAGTTCTCATCCACATTTTACCACCTCTGATTCGAAATATGTCTGTCACATGACATTCAGGAGATAGCATACAATACCCTGTTACTTTTTAATGAGACTTCAGCCTACTTGGCTTTGAGGTTTAAAAATTCTTCCCTCCCCTGCCCCCCCTTCTCTTAATTATCGAATAGTTTATTTCTACAGGAAAGAAACAAATATTCATGTCTGGTAACTAAAGGTCAAAAACACCATGGACTTACACAGGCTCATGTGTTGATAAGACCTTAGGAAAAAGGAGAAGGATGATGCCTTGCCAGTGGTAAGAATGTCGTCATAAGAATTTTTTCTTTTTTGAAATGACAGTCTGAAGTTACAGGTTTTCCTACTACCCTAGAAGTAGAGAGAAAGAGAGGAAAGATATCAACAAACCTTAACATTTTTAATGACAGCTGAATGAATTTTGAATTAAGTGAGAGAAATGCAAAGACTCAAAAGCTAATTTTCCCAAAAGATTGCATGGGTCAAAAGTCCTCCAGAGTAATTAAAGTATCTTTTCCTTTATAAGCCAAAGGCATCCATTGATCAATTCTTGTTAGGAATAGAAAATGATTTATAAGGCATAAAGGGCAAATGCTAGATAAATCTTGAGACTCTGACTGCTCAGTTTTCTTTAATGAGGTAATGAGAACCTTTTTATTACGGAAGTTTAAAAATGACAACCAAACATGGTTTTTATGTTGTGGGGCTTTACATAGCCATTCATTATTTTGTGTGGGTTTGAATCACCAAAATATATTTTTTTCTAAAATAATACTCTCACTATGTTGCCTTTTGCATTCAGTACTAGAATGGTTTACATTTATTGTAGCAGCCACCTTAAACAACATTATAGTTTTGAAAATGTTCAACGTTTCTGTTCTAAACCACTATTTTCAGGCAGTTATAGCTCAGAAGTAGAAATTTTCTAGAAACTTGGCAATTAAGGCTTGGGAGCAGGAAGCAACCAACCAAACCTCCAATACTTGGTTGTTTTTAAGCTTTAAGAGATACATAACACTATGTACCTGATCCTGCAGTAGGATCCACTAGCATGTACCCTGGCAGCCTTATAGAGTCTCATTTGTTCAAGGAGAGGTCATAGGAGTCCACACTGGAGGGTCCCAATTCAAGTTCAAGAGTCCATGCCAGCTGCAACCCTATGTGCCAGATCACAATGCCACTCAAATTTCATGGATTTGGTGCCTTCTCAGACAGGAGGCCCCAAGGCTAAATGTCTCTGCCCCCAGCCCCCTGGAGAGCCTGGTTTCAAGAAAAGTCTTCAAACTTTATCTGGTTCTACAGTTATTTAAATAATTACCCACGTTTGAAATTTTATCTTGCCTATTATTTTTATGGTGTCTAGTTCACAAAGAGCTTGTTACTATCCCTTTGGGCTTTCCATATAATCAAATCTCCTTGAAAACTTAATCACCACATATATTTGAAGAAGATAAGTTGTAAATGGGTTATTAATTAGCTTTGTTGTGGACAGTTTGGACTCCAATGATTTGAATTGGAGTTAAGAGCTAAATTCAGCTATGACTAATGTTAATGGAAGTTTTGGATTTCTTATTACCAGGATTATGTAATGGGAGCTGTGTGCATGTATCAAGGACAGATCATACCCTAAAGGTGTGCTTTAATATAATGAAACCACACAGGAGACTAGGATATGTGAATGTGTGAACTAAGCCCCACACAACATTTCTGTCTAATATGATTTCTACAAGCATCTCTGAGAAGGGGAAAGGATGTTAATAGAGCTCTAACAAAAAATGAATCTGAAAAGAAACAATGAGGACTTACTGGCTAATAATACAAAGTGACAAAACAAACCTTGCTAGACAACAATAGTAGCTCAATTAGTAGCTCTGTTAATATAGGCCAGATTCTACCATGATTATTCACATTAAGCAGGATTAGTTCTCAAGCATTTCCATTGAAATCATTAGGGTTAACTTGATGAAAGACAAGTAAAGGTGGCTTAATCTTGGTCTATGATTAATATTGTATTTGAGTTTTGCAGATCCAAAATTCATGCTCGCTTTCTCTCTCTCTTCAGTAACTCTAATAAAGCCATGTAGGCTTATGAGAGGGGGGGAAAAAAACAACAATGGATAGCAAATTTTGGGCCAGATTCTCAAACTCTTACTCATGCTGAATAATTCATTACTCTATGACTAATCCCATTCTACTATGAAGTGAAGCTGATTTTCAAAAGTGCTGATCACCCAGCAGAGTTCACATTGACTTAGAGTCACTGCCTGGAACCACAAAAGTTTTGCTGTTATATATGAAAGAGTTTGCAATAAGGTCTGCCACCCACATTATAGGGACATACTAGGTTAAAGATTTGTAGGTGGGACCAGGTAGTAAGGAGATGAGCAATAGATCCATGTCTTGGTCAGATTCAGTGGCCACAAACCCATATAAGGGACTATCCAGCAAGCTGAGCTACTACTGCATCTCATGGGCTATAAAAAAGAGAGTGGAGAGGATTATATTTTCCTAGACCTCTGCCTCTTTTGTGCTAAGTGAATACTCCTATGAAATAAACAATAGTTTTGCGTAAGTAAGGCTGTAATTGTAGTTGTAAGGTTGTAGTAAGCAACTGAATGGCATTTGAAGGTAACTGACTGTGGAGAGATAGAAATTACATGTTAGTGGCAGTACCAAATCCCTTGGTATGTTGACTATAAATTATAAGTTGCAATGTCTTTGAAGCTGTGACAAAGAAGGTGTGACAAATGAAGAATAAGAGTAAGTATCAAAGAGAAAAAATACTTTGAACAGACTAAAATCTGAATAATTAATCATTACACACAAAGCAGTAAGAAGTGAAGCAGAAATAATTGTTGACACAGACATTTAACAGATCTGAAATGTCTACTTTTTGAAAATCATATACAGTAACCAAGCATCCCAAGAAAGAGTATGATACCACCCTAAAATTGCAGTTCTTAGAACTTAATGTTAATGAATTGTATTTTATGGTTATTGTAGTCACTGGATAAGTAGTTTGGTTAATGGAAATGAAGTAAGTTGTAAGCTTTGAAGTCTTCTGCATCTCTACAAACTTTGGAGATGTCAGCTAACTGTGCAACTGATTAATCCTTACACATATAATGTGTTTGCTGAAATTCAAGAAGGACACTGAACAGCCAATTGAGATGTGTGGAGATGATGAATGTTGTTCAGTACTCAGTGGATGCCAAATAGCCAGGTGCACCCAGTGGGGTGTTCTGGTCACACCATATTGAGTATGGGTCTCTACCACTTGCTTCCACACAAAATCTGCATGAGTGCTGGTTAGATAATATGGGCATATCAGTGGGTAGGGTAAGTCTGAAGCTGAAGTGGTATCTTATGCTTTTAGCTAGATGCCCAGCAGTTGTTTTGCTTCATAAATTTTTATTACAAATTTTGTTCTGTAACGCTACTTTCTTGTGTGCAGTTGAAGATAGGACCTAGGCATTCAGGAAAACACAAGAATAGGGAGCCAGGGACCATGTCAAGGAGACATGGAGGAGGCAAGTGAACAGCAGGGCTCTGTGGGCAGGAGGAAGAGGGGATGTTGTGTATAATAAAAATAGTTTAACTCCTTTCTAGCAGAGATTCTAAAATCAGCAGGAGCCTACCAAGATGGGGACATGTAAGGGAAGAGGGATTGCCTAGGCATTTGGGAAGTGGGGTATTTAGGGCACAGCATGGAAAGGCAAGCTCTCATAAGGTGGGATGAGCCAGATGATGTATGCATGTGGGATGGGGAGCCTTTTGTGGTTCATTGTCATCAGTGAGCAGCTTCACAGAGGAAGTTACATGCTTGTATAGCTTCTTTCCATCCTGATTCTTAAGCCACTAGGAGACTGGGAATGGTGGATGGGGGAATGATGATCTGTGGAGCTGTCTGATGTATAGGAGAACGAAGCTGGATTAAGGGGACTATGTGGGGAAGCTACTGGGTGCTTGGCTTTGGGTGTCAGATCATGCAGTGTTTGTGACTGAATCATTGTGTTGAGGCTACTGGGTGGAAAAGAGTCTGAGGGGTCATGAGACTTTAGGACTGTGTTGAGATTTGTGGGATATGGCAGAGTGTGCCTGTATGGGGAAGGGTTAATGTTATTGGGGGCAATGATGTGAGAAAGGAGGCCAGTTCTTCACTCCATAATCCCCTCCCTGCACAGCACCATTTCCCTCTTTCCCCATGACAATCTCAGTCCTCTCCCCCACATTCTCCATCATTAGGAATGGTGTCAGACTAAGGATTTATGTGCAGTCTAGTAGAGGTTTTTGCCATGATAAAGGCTAATTTTGGTATCTGGTGGTATAATAGCATCCATTAGCATTTTCATGTTCTTACTAATCCATGCTCTCATGCTTGCTGATTTATATATCAATATCGGATTGGTGATGTTTGAAGAATAATGTAATACCCTGACCCAGAGTGTGTGTGACTGGCCCTCTGACATAACCAGCATAAATCAGAATCTATTAATCCCACTTTAGATATCATTGCTGGCATTAACGCTTTCTTCTGTAGCAAAAAAAAGAGGGATGAATATCAAACGACTGCTCCAGTAGTAGAAGCACTGTAAACATGTTACAAAATTGTATTCCTGTCAGAGGAGGGATTAACTCAGTGTCAGTTCCCTGAGTTGTTTGTCAAATTAGATAATAGGCTATAATAAATTACCTATGCCCCTTTTGATATCACTATTGGTGAAATGTTACTTATGGCAGCTGAACATTTCAGTGGGAGGGAAGACTTTCATGTTTTTCTTTGAAAAAAGAGACCTTAAATTTCCCCAGGAGAATCCGTTGAGATGTATGAGGTAGGTAACACACTCTACATATATGGATAGCTCCAGAAAAAAAAACACAATTTATTACTATGAGTTACATTATGACTTAATCTATGCATCCGTGCAGGGGAATGACAGGGATTAAGAATCTTCACCAGTAACCATGTGTGGTATTGGATCCAGACACAAAGTGAGTGGGGCTTTACATCTGCTTACTCCCTTCCAGGAGCAGGTGGGCAGGAAGTGGTGGGGAATGGGTGGGTAAACCTACTATTCAGCAGTTAATTACTAATCTCTGGGAGCAAGGAGGAAACAGGAGAGGAATTGTGACTCAGAGGTGTGTTTCGGAGTTGCAGTGCCTCCTGTGGGTATCCTAAACAGTAATCTAGCCTTTTGATTTAAAAATGCATAATTTTGTTTGCCTTAGAGTAATTTGGACATATTGTTTCACATACAACTTTCTCTTTAAAAGAAAAGTTGGATAGAATACCTGGAAAGTGGACAAGGTTCAAGGAATAGATGGGAAACGTAGTGTCACACAAACGTCTTCTGGTGGAGGGAAGCCAGTTAAGGTAGGCAGAAAGTTTTTGTTTTTGTTTTAAATATGTGTAGAGAGAAAGCTAAGCCCTCTTTATAGGGAAAGTTAATGGCCTTCTGCTTGGAGTGGAACTTAGCTTCCCTATACCATCACTACTACTAGTCCCCTTCCCTCCCTGCCCCTGCGTCATTTAAAAGGCAGGGTAATGTTGTAACAAAAAGTGATTTACAAAAAAACTGAAATAAACTTTTTGATCCTGGGAATAATTATTTGTTGATACCTTAAGGCATGAAATTACAAAAAATAATCTATTTTTAAAAATATTATTCCTCCCTATTTTTGACATGAATGGGACTTATGCACAAATTTAAGTGCTACTGAGAGTGACATTGGAACTTTTAAGGTATAAACTATACAGATTTTGTCCCAAAATCTTATTAGAAGATATCAGAAGGTTTAGACCTCAGAAACAGCAAAATGTAGTGCATGAGAGCTTCAGAACTAGCCAGAAGGGATTTGAAATACTTCAGATATGGGCTTTGTTACTTTGAACATTGCAAAGAAGAAGTATTCAGCTTGTCAGAACAGTTTGTATGGAAATTAAATGTGTTTATTTGTATTTTGATATAAGCTTACTTAAATGTTAAATGGCCCTTTTAAAGCTGTTTTCAGAAAAAATCAACATATGCATCTCTTCCCCGCCTTCTGAAAGACAGGTTAGTGATAGAAAAGCAAGTGATAAATAAAAAAGATTCTGTTTACCAAAAACAATTTTAAAAGGTGTGGTATTTTTTGTTTTGTGAAGTTTGGTTTGCTGTTTTTATTGTTGTTGTTTGGTTTTTTTAAATTTATTTATTTTGCAACATGATACTAGCTAGACCTATCTTTCAGGTTTTTACTTTCTAGTGGCTTAAACATAGACAATTTTATACTAACCTTATTCTATTCTATAGTATTTTGTAAAAGTGTTATGATTATCTTTATTCTTTCCCACTTATACATAGAGCAGATACATTTTTATGGTTTCTATCATACATATTCAGTAGAATGCAGTAAGAAATAATTAAAAATATAAATGCAGGGAACAAAGCATAAATATTGTAAACATTGCTTAATTATCTTTTCCCACCTGATTTTCCTTCTATTTAAAGATTTGTAATCATAGTTTATATGAGAATTATTGGCAGGCACTGGAACTAAAATAATTATTCTAAATGCATTTATTCATGCATATTGGACCTGATCCTAAACCAACTGAAATCAGTTCAGAGCCTCTTATTGACTTCAGTTGGCTTTCGATCAGGCCCATAACTTTTTTTTCTTTTTTTTCTTTTTTTTTAAGTTTAGAGAATTAAAGTGGCATTTTCTGCCACTAAATTGCACTATAGCAGAAATACCACTAAGGTTGAAAGTGGCATTGGCTGGGCATCTGAAGAATTGAAATATCTGAAAATTCTATGCTTGGGAAACCTAGGTTTGATTTTAAGATGTACAATAAGTTTGAAGCAGCTCTTAGGTGAGAAGTGTTTTCAAATAATGCTCAGAGGTTTACTTTGGATGAGCATAGCAAAGCTTGCTGTGACATTTTTACTTTCATTCCAGGTTTTAATCTGTAAATATAGAGATATCTGGATATGAAAGAGAAACATGGCCAAATGAGCACACACTTATGTAGCTCTTGGAAAACACTCAGGTTTAGAATTACATCTATATTTCATGGAAAGGAGCATTCCCTGACCTGCTTCTACAAAACCTGTGGTCCCTTATTTGGTTTTTCTATCATCTCACGTAATGTCATATAGTTTGTAAGTAGACTTCTTTCCTTTTTAAAAAGAAAAAAAAAAGAGAAAATATCCCCAAACCTTCACTTGTCTTTAGAAATAGAGATGAACCAAACTTCTTTTGAAATTCTGTAATATTCAGATAACTTCCTTTTTTTATTGTTGTGGACCTTTGGACTTCCGGCTTCAAGCCAGTACCAGAAGAAGAGAGGTAAAATAGAATAGCTGTTTCCATACATATTTCTTGTCTTGTAACAGGAATGTCATCATGAAGCTTGTTCCCATGACATTTTTAGCATAATTTAACAAACTCAATAGTATAGATAATTCAGAGAAATGAGTGAATTTAAGGACTCATCCAAACTGAAATAAAATGGCAAACTTCATAACCATCAATGAACAAAAAATGTAGAGCACACTTACGGAATGGGGAATTGTATCCTGGAAAACAATGTCTCAGAAAAGGCTCTCTTGGTCATGATGGATAACTGATGGAACATGAATGTCAAGAGCTATTTTTTGGCTAAAAGTGACCCTTTAGTGTACAAGCAGAGGATTACTGAGAAGGCATGGTAAGCATGACTGGTCAAAACATTTCAAATGGGGACACATTTTTGGGGGGACACATTTCTTATATATGTATTCCATTTTTCTAGTAGGGAATTGTTGTAGCTTCTGTATACAGAATTGGTGAGACCATTACTGGAAATCCAGTTTGTGTGTCCCAACTTCAAAAAGGATTTGAAAAGGATGGGAAAATGTTCAGCAAAGAGCTACCATAACGATTCCAGATCTGGAAATCCTGCCTTACAGCAAGACAATTAAGAAATTAAAACTATTTACATTAAAAAAAAAAAAGTTTAAAAGTGGACTTGATAGCATATAAGCAGAATAAAGTATAGCCCAGTAAAGAAGAATCAAGTCCAGACCAGTATCACTATGAGTTTATGGAAAATAGATCCTGACAAACTAACTTGATATCTTTTTTTTTGATGCAATTACAAGTTTGGTGATAAAGATAATAGTGGTAACATAATATACTTGACTTCTTCTGTAACATATTTGACTTTGTACCGCATGATAGAATTATGGCGACCAGTAGGCTACTGCTCAGTAGAGATCTCATTTGCCACTCTTTAGTAAATTATTTGTGTGTATGCAACACAGGTGATCCCTGTAAAACTTTATGCACCTCCTGTGCTCTTTGCCAGTTGGCATCAAAAGGTTCCTGTGTCACACCAAACTGGTGTCCTTTGGTACTCACTGACATACACACTGAATCATGAGAAACTACTACAAAATCTCTTGATTTTCATGTGATAGAAATGGAGATGTAGGTGGACAGCCTGTTACACACAAAAAGACTGTGCTTAAAGAACATTATGAAGATTGCAAAGTTAGGAAATGCCAGTATTAAAGTTGTTCATGCAATGTTAACTCGACCAGCTTATGCAGATATATTATAATAAGTCTTTATTAACATGATCACAGGACCCATGCCTCATACACATAATGAGAAACATTCATTATTTTGTTTTTCTCCTCACTATTCAATGTGTCACCCCACACCTTATTTACTCCACACTATTCCAACTCTGCTGTGAAATCAGAATGGTTCCCTCATGGGCTTTTCTATGGTGCTCATCAATACCCAAGTGAGATGAGCCAGTGGTATTATCCCCAGATAGGAAAGTGAGCCACAGAAAGATCAAGCTAAAAATTATCCACTGATTTTGGGTACCCAATCTGAGGCACCTAGGACCTTATTTTTAAAGATTTTAGCATTATATAGTAGTTTATATGTTCAAAGCACAGATTCTATTGACCTCAGTTGTAGCTTATTTCTTCTTCAAATTTGACTATAAGGTCTCAAATCAAGCACCCAGAAAATCAAGAACTCACAATTAGTGATCTCCCATGAAAAGTTTGGTTTAGTGATTTGGCTAGCATTACACAGGAACTCTGAGACAGAGGAAGGGATACAATCCAATTATCCAGGGCAGCATTTAACTGCCTCAACCACAAGACTCTCCTTTCTCTTCCTGCAATTCTCTGCCTCTTTCACTTAACCGATTCCAACTTCTCCAACATATCAGGTGGGGGTCCAGTGGACAACATCCTCAGTTACTCAATGCCAGCTCCTGCTTACATCAGTCTCTCCTCTTCTCGACTTATCTCTTTTCTCCTGCCCAATTGGGTTTCAATCCCACTCCCACCTGGCTTCCCATAAAATTTTGATCATCCCCCCCGCTACCTACTGACAAAGTTGTAAGTAACTAAAAACAAGGAAGTGTAAGGCAATCTTAATAATAGGTGATGCTCCCAACCCTGCCTGTAATATATATCATTTTGAAGATTATTAACTATAAATATAAAGCATGTAATAAACATTAACTGAGACACATAAAGTACCTCTAGAACAGCAAATCTTCCTTGTCTCCCGATTTTTTAAAATTGTTTATAAGCTTTTCCCGTATA
The DNA here is from genome assembly GCF_003597395.2 of Chelonoidis abingdonii. NCBI lineage: Eukaryota > Metazoa > Chordata > Testudines > Testudinidae > Chelonoidis > Chelonoidis abingdonii. The sequence goes on from NC_133773.1 coordinate 39,140,109, forward strand.
ATATGGGTTTTTCTTGGTTTTTTTGGGTTTTTTTATTTTTTTTTTTTGTTACATAGCCGTTTTTTTACTTGGCTTATGTTCTTGACTCCTGTTAGGGAATCCTGGTCCAACTATTGTCAGTGAGAGTTTTACCATTGACTTCAATGGACCCAGGATTTCACTCAGGGATTTGTCAGTTTGCTATACATTAAAAACTATGAAAGTCCAAATATACAGACTTTAAAAAAGAAGAAAGAGAAAAATATTTAATTTTTCTTATATATTGATTCAAAAATTTTCTTCCACCCTCCTTCTTGCTCTAAATAAATTCTCTGTCTCTGTCTCTCTTTCTCCATCTCTCTCATATATGCTTCAGAAGCAGCTGGAGAAAACAAAAGAAAAATCTTACATATGCTTAAGAACTAATTGGTTCAAAATATAGACATGTCAGAAGTTTTATTTACAAATGCTTTGAAATTCTCTTGTATGAGATATGAACTCTTTGCATCTTCACCAGTAACTATAAATGAAATTAACTCTTATCTTCCCTCTGATTTATATTATATCAGTACAATTACCTAAGCAAATACAGAAAATTCAACAACTTTCAATATATGTAATAGGTCAAAACAAATAAATAAGGCCTGTCTTTTTCATAATCTTCACAATTCTAATGAAACTTAAAATTTAACATTTATTCTTTATCATTCAAAATATTCAGAGATGCAGAGTGAATCACACCTGGAACTTCAAGTGAAGCTCAGGCTTGTTCTCCGTCTCTGGAAAAAGTGAATTTTATAGAGCTGGTTGATATTTTTTTTTTTAAATCCTCATTTTAATATCATCATTCCCAGCTGGTCTGAATGTAATACACTGACATCCTGTAATTATGCAACTATCTCCCTTCTGAACAGTTTTCAGGCAGAAAAGTCACTATATGATGCCATCTCCCCCGTTATTGTGACTGTTAAATTAAATGCATATTTCTGCAGCGAAAAGTGTGAAATGGTCTTAAACTTAAATGTAGCATCTTGTTTCCTGAGCATCCTACAAACTGAACAGATTTCAACTAAAGCTACTCCAGTAAATACCTTTGTCTGTCACTGTCAGTTAAGTTTTCTAACTTGAATAACTTCAGATCAGTCTCTTTGTAAAAATAGATTTATTTTCCAAACCTTATTCCTCTTGCGACTGCCAATGATGTGGATGTGAACAATGCTCTGTTCATTTATGCTTGCTCATGTCTCAGAGTCTTCTATCAGAATTTCCTGTAATGATTCCAAAGTTTCAAAAAAAACCAACTTTTTGCATTAAAAGCTCCTTTGTTTTATTTGCAAGTGATCATCATACAGACAAGTTGTCATTCCTAGTTGAAGGTACTGAGATGAGAACACTTTGTTTAAGACAACTTCTCTCTGCTATGTGCACATAATTCCCATTGACCTCAGTGAAAGTTCCATGTATGTGTGGTCAAGGAGGCCCTGAGTGTCGTGCTTTTGGACAATAATAAAATGAAGAAATAAAATCTTATTTAGAACCTCTTTAAGGTTATCTCCTTTAGAAAGAGACATCCTTGATGGGGATAACAGCTAAAGACAATTTCTGATTCCTGCTCTAGGATCTATTGTGTGGCACTTTCTGGAGGTGAAATTTCCTGTCTCTATGGAAGGAGGCCTGTGCTAGCCATACTAACCCCACAGTTGATAAGTCATTGACAAGTACATTATAGTCATCTAATATAGATGAGTTTGAACAGTCACAGTCCTGAAAGGGCAGAAAAAAACACAAGAAAAAAAATTAGGATATCTATAAACTCTGGCAAAAACCTCAACATTTCATAAATGTTATGTGAGCTCCCCCTAAAAAAGAACTCATGCCGTTTAAAAAGTAATACCGAAAGATGGACAGGAGACACATGATATGGTTTTAATCAGGGCACAACTTAATTATTAGTTGTCTAGGACTACCCAACAGATAAAAGTGTACAATGCAGGTAATGCTGAGATCATTCAATATCTACCCTGGGGGCTTCTGACACCCCCTACTCTTTTTCTGTCCAAATTCCCCAGCTAACCCATTGATGGGAGCTTACTGTCTCTTCCTTGAATGAGGGGTAAGGTGGGCTATAAGAAAGGGGAGTTGGCTCCCTGCCATGCCAGGCATAAGACCCTCAAACCTCTACCCACCGTGCTCCACTCCTTTAACGAAAACCTCATTCTTTACCCCTCCCCTCGCCCCCGAACCCACTGTGGGTAAAGTGAAAAAAAAAAACATTCTACCTAGGACAATCTAGTGGTGAGGGGAAAATTCCTTCCCGGCCCTGCTAGAAAGGAGCAGCTAGCGTGATGCCTGCAGCAGGTCCTGACCAAACCTGGTATTTTGCTACTTCAAGGGGAGGATGGGTGGGAACTGCTTTTCCCCAGGGAAAAGGGCCTTCTTCCACTGGGTTTGTACCCCTTATCAACTCCCCAGCCCTTCTAGTCCCTGGGGATGAGTCAGCATCATCAAATTGACCCACGCCTCCTTTTGCAGCAACTTCTGAGACAATCTGCTACCCTCTGCCTGTAAAGCGCTATTTCTTTTCCTCCAGCAAGCCAGTAAATGCACTCTCCCAATAATGAGCATTTCAAATCCAGGAAATTCAGCATTAAGGTTAAACTTAAAGGAATTCCAGACATATGGAAATGTGAAAATGTGTAGTTAAAGCATCCAGTCAAGTTTAACTGTGCTCTGTAGTGCTGCTGTGCAATTTCCCTACAATGATTAGTGCATATGTATGCTAGATAAGATTAACCTGACCTTTTACAACCTATTAATTTTATTTACTTTTTATTTATCTGCTCATGAGGTTTTTTTTTTGTTTTATTAAAGTCAATGGCAAAACTCTCATAGTTTAGGATGTTTGAAAGCCTTGTCTGTGCATTGCCTTCCTTTTTCACATTCATTGCCTAACACATTCATTGTGTCTTTTTAGTTTATAAATTTTTAGGGGTTATCTCATATTTTGCTTTTATAGTGCCTAACACAATTGCATACTTCCATTTTAGTTGGTGTCTCTAGGCATTACAATAATACTAATCATAATGGTAGTTAACTTGTACAGACTTAGAATTTCTAACAAAGAACGATCTCCCTGCACATACCAAACGGTTTCAGTGTTGTATACTGTAGTGTGGGCCAAAGATTTTAGAGAACCCACAGATTCTATAATATCACTGTTATCAGTTTCATGGTTGAAGTTTAGCAAGAATTGCCTGCCTGATTCCAGGTCTACTTTATTCAGTTTGGTTGGTTTGCTTGGTCAGTTGGTCTGGTTTATTTGTCTATTTAAGAAAAGCTGAGCCAATTTCAGTTGTAAACAGTGGACCAAATTCTGTGCTTTCTTATATCCTGCACAGACATCATACAAGCCATTGGTATTGCAAGGTGTTTAAGACTGCACGTTTGGCCTCTGATTATGTCTTTATTTGGAGCCTAGTACTTGGCAATAATGTAGCATTTATTGTTTCCTGGCTTTATACCATCAGTTTTAAACTTTCATTCTGGCTGGAACAGAAATGGTATTTTAGCTAATGGAAACTATATTTTAGGGGCAAACAACAGAGACTGAAGGGCTGTAACATTACTCTCCCATTTTTTTCAATGCATAAATGAGTTACAGTTATGCTATTCAATGCACAAGAGAAACTGGTAATTTTGTAAGCTCCCTTTTGGCCTTATATATTGTTTAAGCTAGATAGTGTAGTCTACTTGTTTATAGTAAATTAAAGTATGTTTCTAGAGTGAAAAAAGAACTAGCAGGTGGTATGCATGTAAGGGAACTTGTTTCTTATGCCAGGAGAAATAGGGTGACATCTGGACGCTGGCCAATCAGTGTCAAAGAGTGAGCTTTTATCTTTATATGCTGATGGCATCTTATACCAATTTACAATGCCAATGATTTGGCTTTTGTCTGTTTAAAAGACGACAGAAGACTAATGAGCAACCAGACCCAATAACCTTTCACAACTGCAGGCATCTTCTAGGCTGCTGAAAAACAACACAGCAATATTAATATCCAGCTCCATTCATTTCTTATGGAAAAATAAAAGGACACAGAAAACCCAGCATCCTTCTCCCCATCTTCTTATTACAGTGGTACTTTTTCTTGAACAGAATACAAAGAGTCATTTCTTTCCTCTCCAAATACCCTGTATATGACAACCTCTTTTGTGATATGCCACATCTGGTATTGTCATTCTTTGGCTTTTCGTAATGAGCTGTCATTATTCACAAATAATTGGGATACAGGAGCCCAGTCTACTTTCAAAATGACAAGGGCTGTGTTTTTTAAAGCTGAACTGTGAAAGTGCTCTTAAAACCTATCTGTTGTGTATTTGCTATGTAAATTATTTGTTGTTGTGATAAAAAAAATTCCAAAGAGCAGAATTCCTCGCAGCTAGAGGAGTCTCAGAAGCAAGTATTTAACATCTGGCTTGTCTCTTCAGACAGGACCACATGATGACTGAAGTAGCTGCTTCAGTGCTGTCCTTGTCTCCCAAATATATTCAAAATGTTAGCCTTTCTTGCCGAACATTTGGTGAACACTTCCTTTATTGTTTTAAATCGATTCCCATGTGGATATTCTTCTGCAGATTGATGTGCAACTATTTAGATAATAAAAAAGTAAAGCTGTCAACATTTTTATAATTATATGTATAGGGAAAGAGGAAAAAATACAAGAGCTTATAGTATATTTTCAATCCAGTCAATGGGGTGTGTGTGTGAGTGTGTGTGTTTAATAGTATATTCACTAAATCAGGAAATAATTTATTTTCTAAGAAATAATATTTATGTCTCTGGATTCCATCAACAGTCTTGTTCCATAAACAAACAAGAATTGTTTATATAAATACATACAGAAACCAACCAAACTGAGTGCCTGATTTTTCCCTCCATTACAGCAACTTTACACCAATATGATTTTAATATAGAAAGTAGGATTGCAGTAACAGCAGCCTATAACTGTTTTAAGGGAATGGTGAATAGGGCCCAGAAGATCTCTTTTTTAGACATACATAAATAATTGTTGGATGTTAATTGATTTGCTAACAAATTTCATTAGTCATGTTCTAAAGAAAATGAGCTTTTTTGGCATATCGAATGAATGGTATGTGTCAGTTTAATGACCAGAGCATTGCTAAAAGCTTATCATTTCTCCTTTCTGGTGGCAATGAAATATACCATATTATTCCTAATCCTTCCACTTCTACCTCCCTTTTTGTATCTTTTTTTTTCCAGATGTATCACAATTAAAAATGGGTTGAATCACTGTGAAAAGTTTGGGCCCATTCCTCCAGCCCCAAAGCAGACTTAAACCCAACCCAAAGTGAAGCAAGTTACCTGAGGATTTTCTTTGAGTAAGAGAACCCTCAAATGGTAGAGAACTGACACAGATGTTCATATATCCCCACCCCTCATGGCCATCAGAGTAGAGGGACGTGTCTAAGTTAAAGGGAGTGTGAAAGGAACTTCCTTATGTGTAGGTGACCCTCAGCAGCTGGAGCAACATGTAGGGTCTTCTGCCTGTTGACTGGCGCCATAATTGTGAAAATGCAAAAGTGTCTTAAAGCAACCTTTATACCCAGCCCTGAGCTGTTCCATGTTTTCTTCAGGCACATCCAAAAATATGGGCCTGAGTAATGTTGTTGTTGGGATACTTGTCATTCTGAACACCACCTACCTTCTTCTAGTGGGTTTTATTACAACTTGTATTGATGAACCTCTAATATTCCAGCTCCTCTCTTTCAAATGAATGTTCCTGTTAATGTTATTATGTGAGTGAGTTAGAGGAAGACACAACATTTTCAACCTTTCTGGCTTTTGGGATGAATATATTATTAGTACAGAATTATTATCTCACTACCATCTCAATTACACAAAGGCATGGTTCCTATGTGACAGGTAGCTATGGTTTGTTGACCATCCACTTGTGTCTCTTAGCTATACTGTCATAAACTGATAGTTAAGGGTTAATGTCTCTTTTACATGTAAAGGGTTAAGAAGCTCAGTAAACCTGGCTGACACCTGACCAGAGGACCAATATGGGGATAAGATACTTTCAAATCTTGGTGGAGGAAAGTCTTTGTTTGTGCTTTTGTTTTTGTTCATTGTTCGCTCTTGGGGCTAAGAGGGACCAGACGTACACCCAGGCTTTCCCAATCTTTCTGAATCAGTCTTTCATGTTTCAAAAATGTAAGTAATACCAGGCGAGACGATTAGTCTTAATGTTTGTTTCTTAACTGTAAATGTTGTCTTTTTGCTGGAAGATTTTACCTCGTTTGCTGTAACTTGAATTAAGCTGGGGGGGAGTTTCTCAGTCTATAGAATCTGAGTACCGCTGTAAGCATTTTCCATCCTGATTTTACAGAGATAATTTTTACGCTTCTTTCCTTTAATTAAAAGCTTCTTTAAAGAACCTGATTGATTTTTCCTTTTAAATCCAAGGGATTAGCCCCCCCCCCGAACTCACAAGGGATTTGTGGGGAGAAAGGAAGGGGATGGTTAATTCCTCCTTGTTTTAAGATCCAAGGAGTTTGGATCAGTGTGAAGCCTCTCAAGGCAACCCAGGGAAGGGAAAGTCTGGGGGGAAAAGGAGGGGGATGGTTAATTTCTCCTTGTTTTAAGACCCAAGGGAAGGTTTGGGGGAACAGAAAGTGTGCCAGACACTATATTCTGGCTGGTGGCAGCGTTACCAGATCCAAGCTAGGAATTAAGCTTAGAAGGGTCCATGCAGGTCACCCAAATTTGTACTCTAAAGTTCAAAGTGGGAGAAAAAACCTTGACAATTATCTCACTGTCATCTCAATTACATAAAGGCATGGTTCCCATGTGACATGTAGCTACGGTTTGTTGACCATCCACTTGTGTCTCTTAGCTATACATTTTATGATTTTTTTATGGGCAGTTTTATAGAAAGGGAAATGTTAAGTAAGATTTCTGAGCAGGTAATTTAAATTGTCTCTTGTGGTATTTAGGTTGGGGGTCATTAAACCATCGTACCTCTCCTCACACCAAGTAGTACCTAATTCCATAACTGCTCCATTGAGATCAGTGTAAGAAACTATTCAATATGAGAAAGCATGTCACATTCTGGCCCTTTTTTTTTAACCAAAATCAGTTACCACATTTCTCTTGGAATTCCTTAACTTCTAGGTTATTGAGGTAGACTATGGACTTATCTTTAAGAAATGAGCCTTTTCTTGTAATACAGTCACTGATTTTTCACTTGCTGTTTCCTTCTCCTGCTATATTTTACATCTCTCCCTGATATTTTCACCTCCTTCTGGTTTTTAACATGATTTTAATTTTAAAGTGTTCCTTAAAGTTTATGTCCTTCTATTTTTTTTTAAAAAAGGCTTAAGTTGAATCTCTTACTAAACAGTTGTATTTTTAAATAACTTTCACGCATTTACCTTCATCTTCTGTTAATTACTATTTTCCCTTTTGTCTTTGTCTGTATGCCATTCCTGTTGCCTTTCCAAGACTGCCATTTTAGATGGCACAGTCTTCCCGCCGCACCTTTTCATTTTTTTCTGCAGCATTTGCTTCATATCCCAGTCACTCCACTATTGCAATGGCTGACAAGCTGTAATTCTGACTCACCACAGCAAGGACTCAGCACGCTAATTGTGCTTCAAGACATCATTGGAAGGTAAGCACTCTAGGAATAACAGTAAACAGTTGAAAATGGAAACACTATTGAAGAAACAACAAGGAGTTTGGTGGCACCTTAAAGACTAACAGATTTATTTGGACATAAGATGCATCTGAAGAAGTGAGGTTTTTTACCCACAAAAGCTTATGCCCAAATAAATCTGTTAGTTTTTAAGGTGCCACCGGACTTCGTGTTGCTTTTGCGGATACAGACTAACATGGCTACCCCTCAACTATTGAAGATGGCAGCATTACTTTCTTACATAGGCTTCTACGTTCATTAATATAAGAATAACTGAATTGATTACATTTGAGAATTGATACAGGTAGTTGCATTTATTATATTTGATAGAATAGCATTGACAACCTCCTCATACATTTTAACAGCATTATTATACACATGACTATTGCAAGTTCAGCTGGTCTGTTAGCACTGTATAGGCTTATACTTACTTGGTTTACTCTCTGGACACATTTCCTGTGAGTTGAGTCTCTGAGATGTTGCATCTGGGTGACTGGCCATCATCTCAAACTCAAATTGGTCAAAAATGATTTGGATAATCTGTCCTTCCAAGCCGTCTATGCTACATCTATTCTCCATAACAGTTGAAAACACTATCAAGCTCCTTTCTGATGTATATTATATCCTCACTTGCCCAGTAAGTTCATCATTTAGACTGTAATACTGTCAGGACAGGGACTTGTCTTATATGGCTATATTTGTGAAGAACTTCTGGATGCTTTGAAATAAGGAAATACTATAATGAATAGTAGACATCGCAGTTGTCACACTGATGCAACAGGGCTGTGGACTAGTAACCAAATGGATATGTTCCAGCCATGGTAATAGCATGATAGAAAGGAGGGTAGTGTAGTCATCAGGAAGCATGTAGAAGTACTGAAACAGAGATACAAGGCATATGGCTTGAGATCTGTAGTGTTTTCCCTTGTTTTCTTATGGAACCATAGTCACTGGGATTTTGGCTAGTCATGCTACCTCTACAGTTTCCATACCACTGTCGAGTTCATTCCATACAGAACATGAGATGGGACTGCAAACATGTAGAAGACATATTTTTGCATGGGGAAAAGAAGAGGACATGATTTGTAATGCACTATTGTTTCATTAACATTATCTTGTCTGAAATACAAATTTCAGAAGACAAAAAAGAGTTAGCATAGATGGGTGATAAAGAGGGAAGGAGTGGCCAGGACTGCAGGATTCAGCCCTAGAGGAAATTGCCTTATTTCTAAAGAGCAGCTAAACCCAAACATATCAGACCATAGGATAAATATATTATCTTCTTTCAAATAAAGTCAGATTTAAATGGACATTTCAAGAACTAGATTTGAGGAATCCTTTTCTGCAAAGTTATATTTTTCCACTTTTCATCTGGTTGATGCTATGGGTTATTATTAGAAATTACTCTGCTTGCATTTTCTAAAATCTAGAATTTGGGCACTACAGAGCTGGCACCTTTTATTTTCTTGCCAGCCTTAGGAGACACTTTCATAGACAAATCTGATAAGTAGAGAGTGCTTATTGGGAAGTTACTGGTTATGGGCACTTGTGAGTCTAGCATTTAAAGCACCTTTATGCCTTCTTTCAAGTTTGAGGTATACTTAACATGCTACCATGTGTGCAGTTCGGTTTAGTAAACCACAGAGGCAAGGGGCTGAGGTCTGTTACAGAAGCTATCAGATGTCACACTACTGAAAGTGATATTTGAGCAAACAGGGACTGAATTCTACAGTACTCTCTTGATTGATGCTAAATGCTTGCATGAAGATCCAATCTAAAATGATATTAAAAATGGGCAATAGAACCAGGATGAAATCAGGCTATGCTGGCAGTTGCATTGAGACTGCAAATCTCAGGTCAGGTGGATGAACCTTTATAAAGTGTGCTCAACTTTACTCCTAACCTCTCTGACTTAATCCAGAGACTGATGATGAATAAGATGCTTTCATGTTGAAGTATTGCTTTATTTTGAAAGGAACTGTATTGCTAGATTATATTGTGGATGAGAATTTGTCACCGTTGTTATGGCTTTGGCCATGAACTTACTGCTCATGAAAACATTTACAACCAAAAGTTTATTGCCTAACAGTTGCTGGCTGGTAGCTACATCATAACTGGCAAATGGCTTAAACCTTACAACCTTTTAATCTATGATTGGCTAATGCAGATACAATTTATTACTGAAACAAAAAGGCTTATTAATCATCCAAAAGGGAATAATCACAATATTACTGTATTTGGTACTGCTTGTAAAAACAAAGTGCCTTCCCTGTGCTATAAAACGCATCCTGTGCTCATCAAGTAAATACAACTGAAAGGTTATGCATCTAAGGATCAGGGCTTAGTCTTATATACAGGCATTTAGTGACACGGTTACTTGGTTAACTCCTTCTGTTGAATGTTGATTCAGTGTAGAGTAATAATGTGCATTGTTTAATTTTTGATGCATCATTCTTACAGACTGAAGAAGTCTTGAAAGTGGAACTAGCATTGGCAGTCCGATGAAAACAATGGGAGTCTGTATTGAGGAGTACCAGGCATTTTCTGCCCCTGCTGGAGTTGCCACCACCTTGCTAAGAAAGTGCCCTGCTAGAAGGGAAGATCAGTGAGATGTGATCTCTGTGGGTGGTCTAGACCAGCCTCCCATGATAAACTGCAGGGAAAATTAGTGAGAGTTGGTTCTCAGGTGCTTAGAAAGGCTGAGAGCAGATGGAGGCCAGGCAGAGCCCAGCAGGGCAGATAAAAGGAGCTGGCTGCTGTTATTAGGGACCAATTCTGGGTGAATTCAGGACAGGAAAGAAGAGTCTCCCTGCTCTACCCCAAGAAATCTGGCCCAGTCAGTCAGGAGCCTAGTATTGACCTTGGACCTCTGCGAAGGACCAGTGTTTGTAGCATGGACTTTAAGGGCCAGGAGTCTATTTTGTGTTTAGATTTAATTAGTTTTCTGTTAACCCCAAGAGGAAACTGGACTGAGAGCTGACCTGGTTGGAGGGCGAGGCCACGGAAGCAATAGACCACAGTGGAACCAGGACACAAGGGGCATTAAAAAGGAGGAACCCCTTCAACACTGTGTCCTGACAAACCTTTCCATTGGCTTTAGCAGGCTTTGGATTAGACTCTAGCATTTTAGACTTTTAGACATAACTCTACCCTCTTTAATATAAACTAAATAATACCCATTTTTTTGTTTTGATTTTTTTTGCACTTAATTATTTAAATGTCCTGAAACTATTAGAAACTATTCAAAATGATTGTGAGTTCAAGATGCCCAGTTAAAGGAGTCTGAGTACTCCCTAGGAGCTAGTAACTACTAACAAACATGCTGTAACATAAAATAAAATATATGTTGCACCATTTCTATGAAATTCTCTAAGGAAAAATTTCCACACTCTGGCTTCTATTGTACTTAATACCGTATTTTGTTGACTAAAAACTGATGATAGTATATAATACAAAAAAACAATGTGGTTTTTAAAATAGTCTTATTTAAAACACAAGATGTATTTTCATTCTAATATATAAACCATATTGTCACTTGACTCTATACATGAGGACAAATGAAAAAGAAAATAAAATCTCTCAGCAATTCCTCCTGATAAAAAGGCCTTCAGCAGTGCAGTACAATTTCATCTAGATAGCCATTTAATCTTAACTCTCTAGTCAACATGTTTGCCTTAAAGATCTTGACAGAAGGCTCTAACAACAAAGGCAGGCATGCATTCATGTCTGTTTATGGTGCTCTTCTGAAAGATACATTCACAAGTTGGCAGGAATACAGGGCATACAGCCTGGCATGACTGCTTATAATATCTTAGCAATTGAACATAGCCGTAGGGTACAGAGATCTTTCAGCCATTAATATTGGTTTCCCATCAGGCATTTATGTAAACTGACAGTGTTGGCAGCAGACATGACTTCTGCATACTCATCAGTGATTGCATCTAAAATTTCATTAAAAGTATAAAACATTCTAACGTTAGTGTATTCTGATTTAAAGTGGCAATGTTTCATTTTTTAATGTAATCAAATAATCTACTTTGTGCTAAAATATTTCCAGTGTTATCTATGCAGTAGGTTAAGTTTATCTCTCTAGCTTTTAAGGATTTTTTTTAAAGAAAGACTGCTTTAGTGAAATATTTATTTTCATTTATTATATTTAGCCCATGGCAGCAGGGTTTAATTCACTGCTACAACGTATTTCAAAAATGAGTTGCAGTGTAGGTTATTCTAAAGGTGGAAAGAACTCAAAGTACAACACTTTACTTGATTTTTGCCTCTCATCAATATTTCAGATATTTATTATAACTAGATTAAAGTCTAGTTAAGACCAGAAGTGACTGGAAAACTGGCATCTTGATTTACATTAATTCTGCATCAGTGGCTTTGATATACAATTTGTTCAGCTTGCAAGTTTCGAGCCAGGAGCTGTGGTACTATGCCTGTTATTCCAGTGAGTTACTCCTCTTGAGTAAGTGCTTGGCCCAAATCATTCTATATACACAGAGGTTACGTGATACTATGCAGAAAAGAAGGGTATTGGAGCCAGGATATACTATCTCTTCACTCAAGACTAGGCGCTCTCACTTATATATGGTGTAAAGGTGGCTGTTGAATATGGAGCCATCTTTCAAATACTCTTTAGTTGTACTATGCTTGTTGTATAAGGCAGAAAAATGTATTTGGTGGGGGGGAGGGCGGTATGTGAGTTGTGTATGTGTGTTTCATGACTATACCACAACTAGACCAGATGGAAAGACCATAATAATTAATGAAACTGTGGAGCTGGAGCACACATTTTCAAATCTATACTGCTAGATTGACAGGATAGCACTACAACAGAGAACTTTCTATTTTGCAAATATCATTTTATGTGCAAAATGAATTTGCTCCAAGCTCAAGTGTAGGGAGAAGAATAGGAGATAACTGCTGTGTGATAATGATGCACAACAGACCGACTTACTTAAGAGGGAAAAGAATGGCACACATCAGGGCTTCTAAAGTTATGCATTCAGTGAGTTGAAGGGGAGAGGTTTGCTGCACAGGATCGTGAAAACTCCCTAATGGTGTGAGCCTATAAATGAGTTTTGACATCTTTGTGATAGAGTATTAGGGAGACTTCTCAGGAAAAGGATAACTGCTACGGGTGAAACAGTGGGCACTGTAAGTGTATTGGGTTCCACTCTGTTGCAAAGCATAACCTGTAGTAGTGAGCATCTGAATGGTCTTGGGATATGTACATTCACTTTTGCTGTAATGAATAGAACCCTATAGCTGGCTTTCACTTTTCCTGTATGATGAACCATTTCCATACTTTTTTTTTTTTTGATTTCTTTCTCCTTCTACTCTGCTGCTTTTTTTCTCAAAAGTCTGTTGAAAGGTGGAATATAAAAGCACCATCATTTAAGTCAGTAGCACTTCAGGCTACGTCTACACTGCACGATTAATTCGAAGTAGTTTAAACCGATATTACAAAACCGATGTTATAAAATCGGGTTTGCGCATCCACAGTGCAA
>NC_133773.1:39154015-39164674 GCF_003597395.2 Chelonoidis abingdonii
TTTGGGAGGAGTTCCGAAATCGATTTAAGGAGGCGGTAAAATCGATATTAATGACGACGTCATGTGAACGGATACAGCGTTAAATCGGTATATCGGCCATTAAACCGATTTAAAGTCGCAGTGTAGACCTGGCCTCAGATCCAGGAGGTTTTACTGGGGATGGAATTATGCAGAGGAAGTTCATCCAACCCTAATAATAATAAACAACAAAGTAAATAATTAGCTAGACATCCAGACAGAATTTTACAGTTTCTTGCAGCATTAAAGAAACGTGCACAATGGGTTAAGATTTCTAGGTATAAATAAAACTGTGCACTGCATTTGTCATTTCCTGTTACTTCCCAAAAAGGTTATAACAGGCAGCTCTTAAAGTGACATTAAATTATCAAATCTACTGATTCAAGGCAAGATGGACCTGATTAAATCTTAATACCTTCTAAAATGTACATTTCACAGATTCCTAATATGCATCTTGGAAGACAAACCTCTACGCATATTGTGTATATGTAACCAAGGGATAGGTTTCACAACTAGGAAGTATGCATAGAAAAGTAAATAATAGCAGTGTACAAAGTACACTTTATATTCTGATTACACATGGAAGCCTGGAATAGACTTATACAAATTGATGTTTATCTTTTTAATACTGTTCAGTATTTGAGTTGATATAAAAGTGACTCCACAGAAGTAGGTAATAAGAAAGTAGTCAGAATAAGGACATATTATTTACTACACTTCTTTTAGAATGTGAATATTACTAAAATTCCAACCATCAGCCTTTGATGGAATGGGTTGGATGCAAGAAAGTTCAAGAATATGATCAGTGGGAAGGAGAACAGAAGGGCAAACTAGGTTTGGGATAAGACTGGAGGTCGAATGAAAAGAGGGTATTTAAAATGATAGCAATCATGTGTTTATATTAAGGATTATTTATGACCTTACTCATTTTGAATGTCTGACATTCCATTAGTAGTCTGAGTAAATCCCAATGATTAAGAGAGTCAGAATTTGGCCCTAAGGTAATAGTTACATCTTGGGTCTGTGGTATCATGCCAGACCACCTGTGGTTCAGCATAATGGTTCATGGTGTTGCCAAAATCTCTCAGGGAAATCATAGGATTATTATACTCAGTGACAGTACTATATACAATTCTTGTGTTATACATATTAGTAATCTAAGCAACATAAGGAAGAATTAAATTAAACCATGGAGAATTTATTTTAGACCTCCACCCATACAAAATGTTTCAGAAAAGGCCCTAACGGACAAATTTGGAATAATCAACACATACCATAAGAGAAGCAGCTTCCTAACCCCAAAATGTTAGTGGTTGGCTTATAAACCAAAGCAAAGTTAACTTTAGCTAGCTACATAACACAACAGGACTCAGACTGATTCTCTGTGATGGTAATGTGTGGGTCCACGTGCCTGAGTCCAATCACTACTAAATAGTAAAAGCACACTTGTGTCTGCCTACTGATGATAATTGCTAGTCTGCAGGTGCTCCGATTTTTCTCTTACAAGGTGTGATTATGGATCCAGTATGGGGGGTTTTCAGGCTTGAGATTGGGGAAAATATCTTTTAAAAATGTTTATGAAAATTGTTTCACATAGAATTGGCTAATAGTGCAAAACAAGCTCAAATCAGTAATGACTGATATAATCATTACTATGTGGTGGTGACCTACATGAAATGACTTGTGTTCTCAGTTCAGTTACAAGTGGATTTGTACCTAAGGGCTTTATGGTGTGATGATGAAATCTAAAGATGATGATTAGTCTGCCCCACTCTATACACCGGGATTAAGCAGCACTCAGGCATCCTTGCTCCAACTTTATCTGCGAGAACCAGCTGGGTCTCCAGCTGGTTCTTCCACTCTACTTGCCTCCCAAGCTAGATTCTCTTCTCCTCCACCAGCAGGCAGGCCCCTGGGATTCAGAGAATGTGAGAAATGGAGGCATCCTCACTTTACAGCAGGTGAAGGTGTTTTGTGTGTAGTAGCTAGAAGGAGACAGATGTCCTAAATTGAAAGGGGGAGAAATATAGAAGTAAATGGAAACATTGGGAAAGAACTAGTACAGCTGTGAAATTGAGTGGGTTCTGGAGAAAGAACACAAGATAGGGAGAGAAATAAGAGACCCAGACCATCAGAGAAAGAAAGGATCCTTGGCAGGAAAATTTAAATGGGGAAGAGAGGTAGAAATAAAAATGGGGGTAAATAATAATAAGGGACTAAGGAGAGAGGAAATAATATGGAAAGGGAAGAAGAGAAATGAAGCAGAGACACTAGGAGGAAAAGTGAGATAGTGGAACCAGGTAAGAACAAGATGAAAATAAGTAGGGAGACATCTGGGTATGGAGGAGGAAGAGCAGTGGCAGAGATAGGAAGAAGTAAGGAAAAAATAAAGGATGAAAGGAGAGAGATGGGATACAGGAGAAAGGGTTAAATAAATGAAAAGGGAGGAAAAAACCTAGGCCCAACTTGAAGGTTAGATATTTATGGGAATTCTTTTATATTGTATCTCTTGTCCCCTGCCACCACCACCCTGCCCACCCTCCTCCCCCTTGGAAGCCCAACATTCGGACCCACTCAAACATCTCTAGTTTATTTTTCTTGGTGGGCCTTTTTCTTTAAACTCACCCCATTTGTGTCCATGCCTGGACTGATAATTTTTTAGCAGTCTCAGCAGAAAGGCTAAGGGTACAATTAGCATAAAAACCAACAGAGAGCTTTTCTTTCTTATGTATGTGGGTTTTCATTTGTCCTCACCGATTTCAAAAGCATACAATATTGGCAACTGACAGCAGATGAGATGGACCAAAAGCAATTTGTAGATTTCTTAATAAGAATCCCCTCATGTATATGGGTAATCCTTCCAGGACACAAATCTGTGGCTAGGAAATAATAAAGGCGTTTTTAAAAGAGGCAGTGATTTCCTGATATGGAAATTGCCATTTTAGAAACTGACTATAATCATGGGAGCTTTGTGACAGCAGCTCTCCTCGCTGCTAGCACAGAAATATAGTGATGGCAGCACTGTTGTAGAAAGGTGCTCCCTAACTCCATTCTGCCATAGTGCTTAGAAAAGGGAGAATGTTACCAGCCAGGCCTGTGGCAGTGGAGATTAGAGCATTGTTGCATGGCTATGTAGTGAGTGCTTTTTTAAAAATTCTTTATGTGCCTGTGATAACGTGTCCACCCAACAGGCCAAGACAGAACAGGTTAAATGAAGTTAATTAGCCTGATAGGCTGCAAGGAGGAGAGCTAGGGACTGGAAAGCTGATTGAAGATGAAGCCCAGCTGGGCAGGGGCAAGCTGAGGCTGAGAACAGGAGAGGGTTGTGACAGAGCTAATCTGTAGTCTTACTGCAACCACACCTCTCCTCTACTAGGGAAAGAGAGCTGTCTGCAGTTACTCCATTCAAGGAGGGACTTAAGGCTGCTAAATCCCTCAGGGCAGGCAGAAGATAGATTTCTTCTGCTTTTCTAGTCTAGGAAAATTGTAATAAGGTCTGGGAGTAAGCAGATCATAGGTGCTGGATGTAGGGTCCCTGAACTGGAACCTGGGGGAGTGGGCAGGCCTGATTCTGCTGCTAGCAAGGAGCAGGCCTTGTATTGTAAGATTGTCTGGAGTGGATGAAGACTGCTGATCCAGTGGGATATTGATATCTCAGAAAGGGAAGACTGTACAGTGAGCTGGCTGGAGGGATGAGTCACAAAGAGGAAGTGTGCAGAGTCCTGGAGAGTGAGATGACAGAAGGGGGCATCACATCTCAATGAACTTGATCTCTAGCATAGCTAGGACAAGGTACTGCCCTAGCAGTGAGTGGCCCAATAACACTGTCTTAGGAAGCATTTTCATTCCCTATCCTTTATTCTAATTATTTTAATCTACATGACATAGGAATAGACAGGCCAGATGAGTTATGGCTCACAATGGAGAAAAAGGGTAGGAATGATCCTTTCATCAATACATAGGAAGATTTGGGTATGGGTGGGAGACATGGCCAGGAGAGAAGGAGGTGCAGCCTTATAAGCTTCAGGAAGAGTAAAACTACTGTGATTATAAATATAGCTTAGCTTTTGCATGTAATTCCTACTGGTTCTGGAACACTCAAATTGGAACTTTATCTTTAGTCTAATCCTGCATCCTCGTTTTCATCTTGCAGTCAGAGACAAATACTGGACTAGAATGAAGATAGGTCTGATCACTCAGACGATTCCTGTGATAGTCCTTAGAGCATGTAAAACTCTGACACTAATGGGAGTAACACACTTAAACTCCAGGATGGGGAATGGAAATAATCAATTACTCATATGAGTAAGTCTAGGTTTCCAAACTGCTTCAATAAATTTGCTTTTGGATTAAGTAGAGTTGGTTATTTTTTTTAAATTTGCACTTTTGATATTCTTTCAAACCTGGATTAAAATGTACATTTTTTGTGAAAAATGTATTGCTTTTTTACCAGATTTAGTCTTTTCCTCTAGTAATGTATAACTGTTGCTGTGCAATCTTCACCAGTTGTCTTGAATCTTAGATACATCAAAAGTGGCTGTGATTAACTTGCGTAGCCCATCCCTTACAATGAATTGTTTAGAGCATATGAACATAAAGATTATGCCTATCCTATGAGCTAGGGGTATGATTTTCCCCAATCACATAGACATACTTGTACTAGCTCTCATCTGAGCTAGTGCACTAAAAAGAATAGTGTACTGCTGGCAGTGGTGCAAAAATGCTAGCTGTCCCATATGTAAACTCATCTGAACTCTGTGGGTATGTTCTAGAGGCTACTAGTACCTATTGACACTGCTGTTGTTTGTGCTACTGCAGCTGCACTACTATTTTGAGCATGCTAACAGAGATGCAAGCTTATACAAGCTGAGAATCACTCCCCTCACTCACAATGCCAACATAGCTAAAGGGAAATCCTTATAGAACATCTTCTTAAGAATATATGTTCCCTCCTGCTAGCTCAGGTCAGTCCGTTCATCAAGGCCCAACATTTCTGTGCGAGATGCCCAACTTGATTTTCTACATTAAAATTCAACACATTACAATTACAAATCAACGACAAGTAAGCTTGTGTTTGAATGTAGGTGATGTATGGTGTTATATAACTATTAAATCACGTCAAATCTCATCTAGGAGCTCATCTCAGTAAACTATCTACAGATAGGTGAAAGTGTATCTGAATAGCCATTTTATAGTTAATTGCACACACAATCCTTATTAATGATAAGAACCTATCAATACTGCTGGTAATTATAGGCATTCGTGCAAGACAGAAGGAATGTCTTTTACCAACTGACTGAGCTATCTAAAGACCTTTTCACATCTAGACTACCAGTTAAAATCTGGCAGCTGATGGTGGTTGTAATTTAGGTTGGTAATTTAGGTTACTATCTCTATTAACAGGGAAACTGGTATTAGTTATTTGAAAATATTCTTTTTTTTAATGTTTTTACTCAAGAGAAGCCAGGTTATTTGTCAGGACTGTCTTGGAAATTTTCAAGAGCAGAATAATTATACATTGTTATTAATTACATTTTATTACATCTTCAAAAAAATCAAACATTCAAAATTAAAATGAGCAGTGGATTCAATTAATCAAATACTAGAACATTTTAATTCTCAAAGAAGGTTAATAACTGCATGCATTCATTGCTTAAGTAATGCCATAAAGCTTGAACATTCACATATAAAACTCTACCAGTTTGTGTTTTCTTTTATTGAAGTGTACTACTGGGATGACTTTGGATCTCTCTTCATTCAATTTCATTAAAAGCCCATGTGCATTAGTCACAAAAATATGCTAATCTGCAGTACTTACTTTTAAAGGGAGACCTAATTCTGTAGTTGAAAAATTGTAATAGCTTTCTTTCAGATTCATTACAAAATATAAAAGCACCTGTCTTGCTCCTATTAAAGTCATTGGCAAAACTTCCCTCTTCCAGAGTTTTGAGTGACACAAGGATTTAAAAAAATCAGGTAAGAATTTTAATCTATATTATATCCATAATGTCTAGATAAGATAATGAAGGTAATCTACTGTGCACTAGGAAATTAAAATACCCACAGATATTTTCAGGTCACAATGTGCTCTACCACAGCTGTATAATCCTGGAGTAACTCCATTGATTTCAAAAGTTAGGGCTTGATTTTTGTTTTTAGAAGTGCTGAGCACCCGCAACTCCAACTGTATTCATGGAGATATATATATGCTCTGCACTTCTGAAAAATCAGACACCTACTGTGGATTTGTACAGATATAATCAAGATCAGGGTCTGCTTCATGGAATTTGAATAGCCTGTAAAACTCCATATAATTAAAGACAGCACAATACACTGAATTAGAGAGAAACTCTTTTTTCCCCATATTGTTTGACAAGCAGAACTGCCTTCTAAGACGCGCAGTGATGCCTGCTTTGTGATGTAACCCAGTCACTTGTTGGAGGAGATTAAATATCAAACATACTTTGTAGAAAACATTCTTGCAATCAGTATTTCTTTATATTCTATAGCTGCATCTCTGAGTCATATCTCACTCCATTAACACAGTTAAAGGAAACAAATATATCTAAACTTTAACAAACAAACAAACAAAAAAGAAATATTCCCTGGGGAAATCTCCACAGCCCTTAACACAAAATACTGAGTATCCAGTTCAGTCTTTTGGTCCCCACTTACACATTTAAATAGCTGCATACTTTCCTGAAAGGGTTTCAAAAGCTTGACTTCAAGTCCAAAATAGTGTCACCAAAATCCCTTATTATCCTCAATCAGACACACTACTTCCCCATAGCAAGCCTGGAGAATTTGACTTTAAGGCCAGAAGAGACTCATGACCATTCAGTGCACAGAACTTGCCCACCCACTCCTGTAATACACCCATAACTTCTGGCTGAATTACTAAATTTCTCAAATCTTGTTTTAAAGAATTCAAGTTACAGAGAATCCAACATTTACTCTAGTTTAAACCACCAAGTGATCTGTGCTGCATGCTGAGGATAAAGGTGTAAAGCCTCCAGGCTCTCTGCCAATCTGATCTGGGGGAAAATTCCAACCCAATCCTAACTACGGTGATCAGGTAGATCCTGAGCACGTGGGCAGGATACACCAGCCAGACAGCTGGCAAAGAATTTACTGTAGTAACTGAGAGCTCTATTTAGTGTTCCATCCCTGACCATTGGAGATATTTGTTAATTAAAGTCACAGGTGGGCCAGGTGCCATTGTAATCAATCTCATCATACTGTCCCCTTCATTAATTTATTAAGCTCCAGTCTGGAAATCATTTTTTCCCCCTACTGTTCTCATTGGAAAGCTGATCCAGAACTTCACTGCTCTGGTGGTAAGAAACCTTTCATCTAATTTCAAGCCTAATCTTATCGATAGCCAGTTTTTATCAATGTGTTCTTTTGTCCACACAGGTGCTTAACTTAAATAACTCCTCTCCCTCCCTGGTATTTATCCTGCAGATGCATTTACAGAAAGCAATCATGTCTCTAATGCCTTCAGTGTCTTGAGGATTCCCACAGTGTGGGTTCTGGTGAGCCAGCACAGAAAATGAGTTTGAAAGCCAATATCCTGCTCCGAAAGTGCATCCTTCTGGCAGCCATTGTTTAAACCAGGGAAATGTTAGGTTGAGCACCACAAAAATCAGGTTCTAAATCATTTATGGCTTTAAAAGTCACAACCAGCAACTGAACCTCTCATGGAAATCAGTAGGAAGTTAGTGTGTGTCAGAAGGCATAGGTGCTTTTTATTAAACTGATTATCATATAAAAAGTGAGCCTTATTCTGCACTAGCTTCAATTTCTGAATGAAATGAAGGTGCAGTTCCATATAGAGCTCATCATATTAATTCAACTTCAGTGGTAAAGGCTTGGATAAGTGTGGCAAAGTTCAGCTCTGAAAGAAAAGGACATCTCATTTCTTGCTAGATATGCAAGCTATGTGATCTGGATAACCCAAAGGCGCTGGGGTGTCCTCAAGTAGTGAGAGTTCTGTTTCTATTTCAGGCCAGGAAGAAAGTGAGAAAAACTGTTTTCTTTGAAAAGTGTTTTTGTGTTTAATAGCTACCCTTTGTATGACATGCTTCAGTTTGCCAATGAATCAGCCTTCATATTTTTTTTATTTCCTCCCCCTTGAAATTAAGGTTATCAAATCTGGTAACTTGTCTTTTGACCAATACACATTTTAACACATGCTACAAATGGTTTGACATTTTGTCTACCTCCTTAAAATGTACCCGTTTGTGGGAATACCACCAATAGTCCAATTAAATAATCATGTCCACAGCCTTATTTTCAGCACATAAGTAAAAAAACTGAATTATTACTGATGCCCTAGATTAGGAAGATTTCTAGGTCTTCCAGGGATCAGCATGATTCACTTTATAGATTTTCAGAAGTTAGAGAGAGAAAAGATACACATTTGCCAAATTAAGCCCTTGATGAACAATGTGCAAGGCAACCTGACTTCGATTCAGCAAAACACTTAAGCATTTGCTTAACTTTAAATTAATGGGGCTACTTAAGTGCTTATGGTTGAAAGTAAGAACTGGAGTAAGGACAAAGTGCTAAGCACCTTGACTGATCAAACCCAAAATGAACAATTAGATCATTTCAATTTCTTACCAGGTACAGTTTGATATCTTCTTAAAGTGAGTTTTGAAGTGTTCAAGGCTACTTGGAATATGTCATATGAAGCTGTCTGGCCAGAAGACAAGTTCTCTATGAATGTGAAGAAAAATGTGAAGGCTGGAGAAGAATAAGGAAAGGGGTGAGGCTGGGGAAGGAAGAGGCAGGAATGACCGAGGAAGTTGTTAAGGCAAAAAATGGAAAATCTTGGAGTTAAGAGGAAGGGGCCAGAAAAATGCTGTTCATAGGCCCTGGGATATCAATGCTGGAGCCAATTCTGTTTTTCATTGTTCTATATTAATAATAATTAATCCCCTGTAGAAGATATATTAATTTTCTGACAGCAAAGAAGGAATTAAAGAAAGAACCATATGTTCTTATTAGGATATATGTCAGCTTGTTATCTACACATTTCTGACATTTCACCCAAACTTCTGTTTTCATAATTATATTTTGTAAACATTCACTGTATTAATTTTTGTACTCAATGGATTGACTTCTGTGTATTAAGGCATATCAAAGTGATTCTCATGATTACAGAAACCATTATCAAAACAGTAAAACATGCAGAAATTCTTCATGAATGAAAACTGCTGCCTGCTGCTACATACTTTGCACAATGGGAAACACCTTATCCTTGAGGGATTTCTGGAGGCAGCCCCCAGTTAAGCAAATATCCAGTAGCATATCTCCAACTGTAGCCATGTTACTGAAGAGAGTGGGAGCTGAAAGAAGTATGGAGACTTTTTCATGTACTGTGTGCTGTGTAATAATGTGAGAGTACTCCATGTTTCTAAAGCTAAACTAGGTGTTTATTAAGAAAAGTATTTACACAGGAGCTGGAACTGCAGCTACCTCTCCAATCATGGACACACAGACTGGCTTCCTGACATCTCCTCCAGGCAGTTATATCCTGTAACCCTCTGCCCTGTCCAAGTTTCATGCAGGCTTCTACAGAGGCAAGTAACCTCCACAAGGAAGCCACTTTGTTTCATTGGATCTGGACAGCTAATAGCTAGAATTCTTAGCCTTTAGTGTCTGGTATAGAGAGAGAGGAGGGCGATGCTACTTCCCAGTAGAAGAGTTCACAAGATTCTAGCCAATCTGAAAACCACCTACGTCCCTTTCCTATACAGAGAATTAGGTTATATATGGGAGAATGGGGCTTTAAATATGCTTTTCCATTTTAGTTCAGTTTTTGTGCCATACTGTGAGGGTTTATAATATATTTTGCTGCTTTGGAATCATGGATCTAAATTTGGGTACCCTCGCTTATGTTGAATAGTGCTATACTCTGTGAATATCTTTATTGAAGTAAATAGAACTATTTGGAGCAAGGTACTACTCAGTGTGAGCAATTATACAAGCATCTGGCCTAGCAGATTGTTCCTGACAATGTATTCACAAGTATTTTTTTCTACTGTACTGTTTAATTATGTAAATACTGACGCTGCTCCTGTGTGTGTGTGTGGTTTGGTTGTGTGTATGTGTGTGTTTTTTTTTAATACCACAATCCAATATTTCACATCTGTGTGGTCTTGCTCCCTTTGAAAGCAATGGGAGCTTTGCCAGCATCATCAAAGTAGCAGTAGGCCAACCCACTGTTAAGGATATCCTGATATTCATCTTAAATTTACCTTTGCTCTGCTTTATTCCCTTATTTCTTAGCTAAGTTAACCGCCCACTTCTTTTGATCACGCTAAACAATTCTTTCCTTGGTGTTCACATATGTTGCATCCATTTCATTACCTGCCAGTAGTTCTTTAAATCTTTCCTCCTAAACCAGATCCCTCAAGCTTCTAAATAATTTGTGACTGTTTCATAGATTCATAGACTCTAGGACTGGAAGGGACCTCGGGAGGTCATCGAGTCCAGTCCCCTGCCCTCATGGCAGGACCAAATACTGTCTACACCATCCCTGATAGACATTTATCTAACCTACTCTTAAATATCTCCAGAGATGGAGATTCCACAACCTCCCTAGGCAATTTATTCCAGTGTTTAACTACCCTG
>NC_133773.1:39165348-39192624 GCF_003597395.2 Chelonoidis abingdonii
CTTAATAAGCATACTTTCTATGCCAACATATAAGTCGTTGATGAAGATATTGAACAGAGCCGGTCCCAAAACAGACCCCTGTGCAACCCCACTTGTTATACCTTTCCAGCAGAATTGGGAGCCATTAATAACCATTCTCTGAACTGTATCTAAATTATTCATATTTTATTCAGGTGGTCAGGACTGCATACAATATTCTCAAACTGGTCACAGTACTTGTAAAGAACTAGCACTTCATGGGTCTGTCTGTTTATTGAATAGAGATGGTCAGGAATTTTCCATCCAAATGTTTTTAATGGAACATGTGGTTTTCACAAAATTAAAATTTTATAGTTGGAAAATTTTGTTTTTGCTATTTTCTAATTTTCCATTGGAAAATCTAAATGAAACATTTCATTATGAGTCAATGCAACATTAATCTCAAAGTCCTCCCGAGTCTCCATGCCTCATTCCACTATTGTTTGCTTTTGGGCAGGGCTCCCTAGACAGGTTGCATCTCCTGTGGTGGAAAACAACACCTCAGCCATAGATAGAGATACCATAGTGCCACATGGAAGACTATAGGCATGAGGGACCCAGAAATACAACTTCCTTGAGATAATTCAGTTCAGGAAAATGCAGAGATCAGTATTGATCCATCAATAAAATTTGCTTCAGGCTGATAAACCAAAATGAAAAGTTTCAATTCAGAAATGTTAAAACATTTCATTTTGTTCAAAAATGTTAAAACAAAACACTGACACTTCAGAATAGAAATTTTGCTGAATTGTTTGTGTGAAAAACTTTGATATTTCAACTTTTTCCTGATCTGGGATGAAAATAAATGTAGAAATATTGGTATTTTCTGTGGGACAGAAATTCTGGGAGTTTTTTCACTCAGTTTTACTATTGAATCTGTCTCCTTCCATGTACCAACCACATAACTAAAGTAACATTGCACAGACTTACTTATTAGTTTTGTTGTATACTAGTAATTGACATAAAGGAACCTAAAGGTATGACTTTCTTAGAATACTTATCTAAATTACACATTTTTCTGCAGCAGATTTTCAATTGTAACTTTCAAACAAACTGTATTTAGTTAGGAAATAGACTAAGGCTATGTCTACACTAGCACTTTTTTGTCATATAACATATAACTCCAGGGTGTGAATAAACCACTAGCCTGAGCTGCATTAGTTACACTGACAGAAGCCCCGGTGTGGACAGTGCTATGTTAGTAGCACCCACATAGCTGCTGCTGCTCGTTGGAAGTGGTCTAATTATGTCAACCAGAGAGTTCTTCCCTGTTGGCATAGAGCGGCTATCCAAGCAATCTTACAGTGGTACAGCTGTGCCGCTGTTAGCTTGCTAGCATAGCATGGCCTAAGCAGTTACTTTATTATCTAAAATGAAAATCTTTTAGTGCAATTGACAGAGATTATCATTAAAACTTTTCAGTGATACTTAAAAATTACATTTGAAGTGCTGCTGATTCTAGAATGGGCTGTCCGAAGTGAAGGCTTATTACAGTTTCTGGGCCTCATGACAAGAGCTCTGTGAATTATTTTCTTTACAACAAATTTGGCCTGTTATCATTTAATAGAGTTGCCTGAATACTAAAACAATGGAGGTCACTAACATTCATCAGCTGTTAGTTCAACCATGTTAGCACTCTTTTTGTTTGCAGACTTTCTTGCAAACAGGCTTTTTGTCAAACAAATGTTTGAGTGGCTGTTTGTAGGAATAAACTGGGAAAAGGGTACTCATGTGCAAACAGGCATATTTATTTCTCATCACTTATTTTTTGACATTTGTCATTTCTGCTGCTTAAACTTTTTTTTTTTTTTTTTTTTACCAATATGTGACATAAATAAACAATCATGCAGAACACACATTCCCTAATCCAGGGAAGCACTTGACCATATGTGTAATGATAAGATTTGTGTAGTTCCTCTGACTTCAGCAGTCATATTTTGCTTGAGGAGGACCATAATGAATAGTCAAAGTGAATGGTTTACCAGCACCCCATAAGATGCACACTGTTTGCCCAAACTAATTTGGGAATATTTAAGAACAAAAATCAGGATTGGTTCATGAATGGTATGTGAACAGAAGAAAAAGCAACAGTTATCAGATAACTTTCTCACAGTGAATTAATCCAAGGGTAGTTTAATTAACTGTAGTCAGTTATATTACTATGCATTTGTCAGGTTCAATCACACTGAATCATTTTCTGCTCCTAACATTAACCTCTCGGGTTCCTTTTGCATTATCGCTCTGTTCTTACTTGTGTCCTCAGCAAATCCAATTTTAGTATTGACTTTATGTTAAGGGGCCAATTATTCCAGTGGGGGTTGTCAGAGTATAACATAGAAGAGTAAGGTTTTTCATTGCTGTTTAGCTTCCTTATTAATAAAGTCAATAAAATGAGTATCAAACCAATCCTAGCAGCAGATTATATTGATTAGAATTAAGGATACAATAAAAATGTTCTATGAATAAAAATACATACAGCAATTTATAAGAGCATCTCAAGAAAAAAACTTGGTGTATCTGAAAACAAAGAGTGAGAGGAACAACATTTTAAAACAGTAAATATTTGCTGAATGGTAACATGAAAGCGCAAGTGTGTCTTTTTCCTTGGATGAGGTAATGTCACCTGTTGTGAACATCTTTTTCTTCCTTAATCCTTCCTTCCTGATATTGCCATTATAGTGACATATCCAGAAGAAAATAAATTACATCACACAAACATCTTCCAGAAAGAATAGATGTCATTATCCTCCTAGAATAAAAGTAACACATGATGGACAATGTTTGTTCCTTAACCTGCTTCTGCTATATGCCCTGTAAACACTATGTAATTGTGCAGTGATCAAAAATTGCCAATGGATCAGTGAACACTTATGATTGGTAGTCTTGGCTGGTTCCATTTGTATCAGCTTTATTAGCTGACAAATGGAGTAAGGATTAGTCTTTCATGTTTAGGTTTGCAGGATGTATATTTCTATAGTCTTTGTCTCAGATGCCCTTTGTTATATCCTTGGGGGCAGCCGGTTTAGGAAGAAATCACTTGAGGCAGAAAGCAGACAGCTAACAAAACTACCATTTATTCACAGACACAAAGCTCACCTAACTGGCCGAAGCTGGCTGGGCTATCCCCTAATAATCTAACTCAGTTGCCATAGGAACAAAAACCATGACAACCAAATACACAACATATTCCATCCCTCCCAATAAGAACATTCCTTAAATAAAACACACACAAGACTAGAGAAGGAGGGTAGACTGCCTCCATTCCCAGCTAAATCCTGGGGATTATTTTGCCCCATAACTGTGAGTTCGCCCTAGCTAAAGATCCAGCCAATGAGGAGGCCTTCTGCCTTTAGGTGGATTACGGCGAACTTCTGGTGTTGTTGCACCCGAATGTACCATGGGCTCTGGGTCGGCAGCATGAACGGATGAGGAGGTGGTATCAGCTCATGCTGGACAAAGGGGTATCTCAGCCACCGGCAGTAATGGAGGAGAACAGTTAGGAACAAGTGATTCGTGATTCGGTGTCTCACCAGAAGAGGTGAAGTCAGACCACTCAACTGCAGATATGTCCTGAGGACTGGCATGACCTGGCAACAGCTGATCTACATGTCATCGCCAGTGAGATTCTCTGCATGTCTGGAACTGTGGTAGGAAACAGGACTTGTTTGAGTGATGATTGTGGCAGGGACCCCATTTATAGTCGGAAGTATAAATAATTTCCGAGCCAAAACGTGCTGTCCCGAGCTAAAGGTTTAGGTCCTTTTGCTCTGGGGTGCCCATCTGATGACTTGATATGCTGCTGACTGTTGCCAACAATTTGTCGGGGGTTCAGAAGGTTCAACAGCAGATTCAAAGCAAGTGCGCAGTTGTGGGCGATCCCATATCAAGAAAGGCCGCAGGGGATGCCTGGGTCATAGCCAAATACAGCAGTATGTTCCTTCTGACACGGTTGCCAACCTCCGTTCCTTAACGGGTCTGTGTGGGTGAACCGAGTAAGAGAGGTAAAGCTTAAGCAAGGATCCAGAGTGGCTGTGTTTTGGAATGGAGTTTGTCCGCACCCCTAGCCGGCTGATTTCAAGAAGGCGTTGTTCATTGTCTGCACAAATCTCTACACAGCTAACTCGCATTGGTGGCGATGGATGATATGCGACGCTAGACGGGACATGGTGCATTCCATTTGCTTCTTCATAAGAATTTTGAGACTCCTAGAGTAGACGAAACTGCGGTCCGTTGTCACTCACAAAGTTGTTCTGGGCAGACGAGGAAACGGAGCTAACAGAGTCCTGTCACGTAAGTTTTTGGATAGTACTCCTCTGCAGTAGTGGACTGCATTATAGAGACTTCTAGCCATTTCGAATGGCATCTACTGCCACCGAAGAACATGCTTCCTTCAAAGGGGCCAGCGAAGTCAACCATGTGAATGACAGATTGCCCATGGGTTTCAGGCCAGTCCCAGAAGTTGTAGGTATCTGCCCACTGAGGGTGCATTCTCACGACCACGACATGACACTAACAAGCTTTTGCCTTGTCTTCACTAGCACTGTCCAATCCAGGCCAACCAAAAATAGCTTCGTGCAATTTCCTTCAGTGCGCACTCTATTCACAGTGACCGGAATCGCTGCGTCGGAACTGTTCTAACAATGCTGTGATCTCAGTGTGTGGTGGAATAATGACATGTCTCCCAAAAAACCAGCAACAAACAACCAAGATTGGAGGCGATAACTCCTCTCCTCCTGACATGTACTAGGTTAACAACGGTCGAAGTGAGACCCGAGAGCATTCTATGGATTTCGAGATTTTCCATGCATCACCAGGTTCTATAACGTGGACAATACTGGAGTCAACGCAAGTTTGCTTCTTTTATCTGAGTACAGCCAGTGATGTTGTGTATTCTCTACCTGTTCAAAGTAGAAAGATTTCCTTGTTGGCACTAACTCTTGGAAATTTGAATGGCAAAGGCAACTCTGAGAGACCATCTGCACTATTGCCGATGCAGAGAGTGGATTTCCGATAGTTTGATTTCATATGTGTGTGCTGAAAGTAACAATGCCAACGTTGCGAATAGGTGAACTAGCAGGCTATGGGGAATGCCTATGGTAGGTCCAAAAATTGATGTCAAGAAGGTCAATGGTCTGTGAGAGAAGGATAAACTTTCGCCCAACTACGGTACTGATGAAACTTCCGAATTTCAAAAACAATTCCTAAATGCCTCACGTTGATTTGGCGTAGTTATGTTTCTGCTTTTGCTTAGAGTGGCCGTGAAGAAAAAGCATAATAGTGTCTCTCTTCTCCCAAGGCTAATGTGTGACACGCACTGCACCAACATTTTAGGGGTAAGGCCATGGATGGTAAAATAAAGTGCGTTCGAAACTTGCCAGAATTTAGCAATGCATACCTAGCTTTGTTAAATGCAACATTACAGGCTCAAGTCACTTCCAGGCCTTAGTTCTGCCCAAAGGAGCTCGTGAAGTGGTTTAGCAGTGTGCTAACTGAGAATGAACTTTAAATAATAGTTCAGTAGTCCTAGAAACGCAGCCGCAGCTGGCTTACATTTGAGGTGGGAAGGAGCTCCACAATAGTCTAGCCTTAACATTTGCAGGGGCCTTATGAAGACCCGCAGTCCTTAACAATGATGTGTCCCAAATATTCAACAGAGGGCTGGAAGAATTCACACTTGTTCTTTGCGAACGTAGCAAATACTCTTTCCAGTCTTTTGTAGGTAGCTTTTAAATTCTTATATGTATCCTACTTCATTTCTTTCAGTTTGACCAGGATATTCATCCAGATATCACTGAATGCCACAACAAGATCTGGTCCATAGCCTCTGGAAACACGGGCGGAGCAGACGTTATTCCGAAGGGTAGAGCGACAGTATCGATAAAAGCATCCCTTATGAGTCACAATAGTCAACAGCTCTTGGGACTTTTCATTCGACGTGAATATCTGTAAATATGACTTGACTCAGATCAATCTTACTGAACTTTTCCCCAGCCAGCCTCGAAGAGGTCATTGATGCGGGGAAGTGGATATTGTCTGCTGCACACAACACTGGGTTGACAGATGACTTCATTAAATGACACACGTGAAATCCCAGAGAAAGCCATCTTATCTTCCACTATTGGAACACACGAGCTGGCCCATCTGGCTATGGGTAACCTGGTATTAAAGGACTCCATTTGGGGACCAGGCGCTCCACAGGTCGCACTTCAATCTTTGGCCTGATGGCATATGAGTATGCACAGTTCGGGCTTTCAGATATTTTGGTGGACTGTCAGGTTTATGTCAAATGTCACAGTCTGTTAAAATTCCCTTCATACTTCCCAGATCCGTCTCCTATAAAACAGCAGCATGTCTTCCTTAGTATAGGGGATTCAGACTGGTTTCTTTCTTTAGTCATCCGGTGCACTTCTGCCCAGTTCAGCTGAATCTTCAGGCCAAGCCAAGACCTACCCATTAAGCTGGTAATACCTCTCACACAAACAGTGGCAATTTAAGCAGCCTGTCCACTGAGCGTCCACCTTAACATCAATAGTGCCAACATGGCACAAGCTTCTTCCGTATTATCTCTTCAGAAACAGTTTTTTGTTGTTATTAATGCGGAAGATGCTTGTAGCTTTTCTTAATACACAGTCTTCTGGAGACCAGCGAGACGGCTGCACCGGTGTCCAGTTCCATGAGTATAGGTTTGCCAGTCCCACAATGGGTTTACCCAGTATTCATATGTAGCCCACTGCCAAAGACAAACATGCAGTGGCACTTCTTCTTTGCGATGAGGGTCACCCTGGATCATCTCCTGGTCTGCTCTAGGGTATGCAGGGTCCCCTTTTTGGTCGGCCAGACCACCGCCTCTTTTTCTTTGTTACAGGCACACTCAATGTGTCCCTTTTGCCACAGTGTTCGACACATTGACCAGGTCCTTACAGCCAGCATTTCTGATGCCTGGTGACGTACTGGCTTACCACAGCTCGTAACATTCCTGACTCTGCACAGTTTGTGGGTAGGTTCTTGTGACAACACTTTTTGCACCCTAGGGGATGCACCGATGGTATTGCACCTCCCTTGTAGCCAGTCCATGGAGACAGCAATATCAACAGCCTTCTGTAATGTGAGCT
This sequence comes from Chelonoidis abingdonii, assembly GCF_003597395.2. NCBI lineage: Eukaryota > Metazoa > Chordata > Testudines > Testudinidae > Chelonoidis > Chelonoidis abingdonii. The sequence continues at coordinate 39,172,479 of NC_133773.1, forward strand.
GAGCCTCTGTCAGTAGGCGCTTCCATGTATAGCTTTCACTTGTACAGGCCCACACACTAACCTGTCACCAGGGCATCATTAACATCTCCTTAAATTCACAGTGTTCTGCAAGCTTTTTAAAAATTGCTTCAAATTGTACACTGTTTAATCTTTCTTTTTGATCTCTTTTGTGGAAGAACCCTATATCTTTCAGCAATTACCAGTGGTTTGGGGAAAAAAATGGGACCCCAGGATTTCCACAATGTCACTGTAAGATTTAGTCTCAGGCTTAACAGGGTGTAGTAAGCTGCGTAGCAGGGAGTAGGTTTTAACCCCTACAACACTTAAGAATATTGGCACCTTCTTCTCTTCTGTAATGTCATTTGCAATAACAAAAAGCTTAAAATGCTCAGTATACACATGCCATTGCACTATATTCTTATCAAAAGATTCCAGTGGCCCGGTCCGAGTAGCCATGATTTTTAGTTTCACTTTCACAGTCAGTGCAAACAAACGGGTTTTTTTGTTTGTTTGTTCTTTACCTTGACTTCTACTTCCTTTTGTTACTGGAGCAGCACCAGAATCCCATCCTCATCGCCACTTGTTATATCCTTGGGAGCAGCCGGTTTAGGAAGAAATCACTTGAGGGAGAGAGCAGATAGCTAACAAAACTACCATTTATTTACAGATACAGAACTCACCTAACCGGTCGAAGCTGGCTGGGCTATCCCCTAATAATCTAACTCAGTTGCCATAGGAACAAAAACCATGACAACCAAATACAGAACACTCTTTGCCTTGAAAATATCACTGGTATGTTAATTTTTTTTTCCAAATAGCAACAAAACACATTTATTCACAGTAACACATGCCATTTTGTTTCCTATTGTAAAAATGCACATGATACTGATTTACAATAATGTAGAAAAGAACTGATGGCTCAAAATTGAATGAGATGTGCTGAGTTGAAGAACTATCACATGAAGAACCATGAGGAATCTGGGTGATTTATTAACATAAATATTTGGAATTGTGGACCCTAATGAGGATTTTTATTTTTTTTTAATTTCAAACAAATTTTCATTTTGATTATATTAATTGAAGTAAGTGCATATGAAAAAGTTGTAACTTCTTTCCATAAACTTCAATGAGGTGTTTCTCACTGATGAGGCAATAAGTCACTGAATGACATGAAACCTGTGCTATCAAAATAATTGGATATTTTAACCCATTAGCACTCCATGGCTATGGGAATCCTACATTCCTGTTGCTATTTATGTGAATGCTCCTTCAGGAAACCCCAAATCCTATAGTAAAGCAATATACATTCGCTCTGTCAGGATTCATTGCAGGAGAACAAGAGACTTTTTTTCATTCATACCCTTTGTGTATGAAACTGAGGGAAAGGATACATTTCCTTTTACTGGCATTTCTTCATCTTTTCCCTGTTTGAAACTCTGAATAACTCAATACTACTAAGTCTCTGTCATTTCCATGCTATTAATCAGTTTTACAACCTTCCTCTCACCCACCCTTCATCATTCCAACTCAGTGTCTATCATATCATTTTCCTCCATACAGATGCAACTTCTTTAGCTCCTCTCTGAAAATTTCAACTTTCTAGGCTGATTGTCTTTTACTGTTTGGATAGCAAAATTATATTTTTTTTCCACAGCAGGGAGAAAAGAGAAGGTTGAACTAACTTCCTTCTCTGAAGCTGTCTGTAACACCAGAAAAAAAATTATGTGATCATGTAATTAAAGACTATCATAATTCATATGCTCGGGGGGAGCAGATTAAGGCTGTACCTTAATTCTGGTAGTTCTTAACCTTTGGGTGCTTGACTTTGCAACCTTAATGTTCTTTTAATTTTGGGATGTTATATAGAAATCTTGAAAATTAGGGCTGTTTCCCACTATGTTTGTACTGTGCCATGCACATAAGAGACTTGGCACCCACACAAGCTTTTGAAATGCAAGTCTTGAAGTATAAAACTAACTGAATATAATATAAGCTACCTTAGTTTTAAGGCAACTCCCTTAACATTTCTAGAGCTACAAACTGAGGGTCAGATTCTGATCCTGTTATTCATGTTGGACAGCTCCTCACTCCACAGACTTCAGTGGGAGCACTCAGGGTATAAGGTGCTACTCAACATGAACAGAAGTGTCAAAATCTGGCTCTGAATAATGTCAGAGTTCAGCAAAAGAACATGCTGCAACAGTGGGGGTGATGTGGAAGGTCATTATTGCAATTTCTGATGTGCTCAGTATTGGGAATCTTTTGCAAACCTTCTAATATTGACTCTAGAAGACACTAGAAATCAGAAAAAAAAACCCAAACCCTAAAAAGCTATTGTTAGCCTCTACTCACTGATGTTTGTTGCACTCTTCAATTTGGTTTCATTTATGGGTTCACACTTTAGGTTTCACTTATCTGAGACTGCCTAAAATAAAATGCACAGGGCTTGGTTTTGTGAGGGGAAGAGGCTACTTATATAGAAACACATTCCACAGTCTCAGGCCAGGTCTACACTGCGACTTTAAATCGGTTTAATGGCCGATATACCGATTTAACGCTGTATCCGTTCACATGACGTCGTCATTAATATCGATTTTACCGCCTCCTTAAATCGATTTCGGAACTCCTCCCAAACGAGAGGAGTAGCGCTAAATTCGATAGTGATAACTCGGATTAGGGTTCGTGTGGACGGAAATCGACGTTATTGGCCTCCGGGCGGCATCCCAGAGTGCAGCACTGACCGCTCTGGACAGCAATCTGAACTCGGATGCAGCGGGCAGGTAAACAGGAAAAGCCCCGCGAACTTTTGAATTACATTTCCTGCTTGCCCAGCGTGGAGCTCTGATCAGCACGGCTGGCGATGCAGTTTGAAATCGAAAAAGAGCTCCAGCATAGACCGTACGGGAGATACTAGGTCTGATCGCTGTATGGGGAGACAAATCTGTTGTATCCAGCTCCGTTACAGAACACGAAATGCCAAAGCGTTTGAATAAAAAACTCCAGGATACACAGCGCTGTGTGACAAGCGTAACGGGAAGCCAGAGACTCAAATGGATGCTCATGAAGGGAGGGAGGGGGTACTGAGGACTCCAGCTATCCCACAGTCCACAGCAGTCTCTGAAAATTATTTGCATTCTTGGCTGAGCTCCCAATGTCTGTAGGTTCAAACACAGTGTCTGGCGTGGTTCAGGGAACAGCGCCTCAGTTTATTTCCCCCCACCACCACGTGAAAAAAAAAAAGGAAAAGATTGCTGTGCTATGGCGTTTGCTCAATGCACTCCGCGAAAAAGGCGCCAAAGGGTTGTCTGCTGCCTTCACAAAGGGAGGGGTGAGGCTGTACCCAGCACCACCCGGGGCAGTGTTTTCTGCCCCATCAGGCACTGTGCTCTCAACACGGAAGTGGGAACTATGGGATAGCTGAGGAACAGCTACCCACAGTGCACCGCTCCTTAAATCGATGGTAGCCTTGGACCAGGGACGCAAGCAATCGATTTTGTGATTGCACTGTGGATGCGCAAACCCGATTTTATAACATCGGTTTTGTAATATCGGTTTAAACTACTTCGAATTAATCGTGCAGTGTAGACGTAGCCTCAGACCAGCACCACAAAAAAGTTTTGTCTCCTGCACAGATTAGTGTTACCCTTCTTGCAGGGAGTTCCATTTTGCAAGAGGAGCAAAGTTGTTGACCAAGGTCTTCACCATGGAGTTTTAGACTGTCTTCCTTAGATATCCTGGACCCAGACCATGAAGTGCCTTAAGGCTAAGGACTGAGACATTGAACTTAATTTCAGATTCTCTGGGAAGCCTATGTAAAGAGTAGAGGATGGGTCTGATGTCCATGCTGCGTGTCATACGCATAGCCAATACTTGAGTCCCAGTTGTCTGCCTAGTTCACTTAGTGGCTGCATGTAGATTTTACAAAAACCTATATAATCTCCTCTAGCCACGTTCTTTGAAAACTGAGTGAGACTGAGGACCTGTCCCTAAGTCCACTGTGCTCCATGACACTCTTTCTATTGGCTTCAGTGGGCTTTAGATTAGGTTCTAAAACTTAAAAAAAAAATTACTTGTAAAATCAAGGACTTAAGTTTCAAAACTGTGAACCAAGTTTGTGGATGCAGATTAATTCATATATGTTAATAGTGAGTAAGATCCTATAGTCCTTACTCAGATTTTATTCAGCTTTCAGTCTGTCAAAAATTCAAAAGCCATTGAAGAGAATGGAAGTTGGTTAAAAAAAAAAAAGGATTTAAGACTTTGTACCAGTTTCTTGTTTAACGAACAAAAATATTGATTTTATTGCTACAACAGTCGTAGGCAGGTATGCTAGCAAAAAATTAGATGTATAATGACGCTAGTTATACACTTTTACACACAATATTTGAATTTATGGGTTTTGTGTTTTCAGTTTATTTTTGTTGTCCTTGTGAGCTCTCTCTTACTGCATAGGGAACCCCACTGCACATGGTGTTGTTCAAATAAAATAAAACAAAATTACATTATTACAGAGACAGTCCATGACCCCCAAATCTGAATATAAATAGAAACAAGATGTAACAGGCTACTGTAGAACATAGCAGGGTCAGGAGAGAGAAGTGGGAAGACCAGGATGACAGTAAAAGGAACACAGTGTGTATGTGTAATTCTCCTACTATAAAATCAAGCAATATAAGAGAACGAATCTATTACCATGAGACTACTCATGGTATATTTCAAAATATTGTAACATTGTTTTATTGATGATCCCTAGTAATATATACATAATTAGTATGCACCAGTGAATTGTATAAGCACCAGATCTTATGATATTTTGATTAAGGATATTGTATCTAGCTTCAGGCAAAAAAGTACAGAGATTTTGTGAGAAACAATTCAGCCCACAATGTCAAACTGGCAAAGAAATATGATATTGAACAACTTGGAGCACACCAAAAGGGTGAAACTGGTTTGTTGAAGAAACAGCAGGAATTGTTTTGGTCACTAAAGTACAATAAAATAAGTAGCATGTTACTTGTTGGGTCAGTTGCCTATTCAGACTTCTGTCAGAGGTGTTTATATATCTTATGCATACTGTACAATTTACGATCATTCTGGTAAGGTTTTTTTTGTTTTGTTTTAAAACCAGTTATTCTAGATGAACTGTAGAGGAATAGGATAGCATTTTGATTGCTGTAATCATACATACCATACTTAAAGTTACTCAAGTGTTCTCCATCTCCTAATTTTCTGTTATCAGTGGCATTTACGACCCACTTCCCTCACTCTTCAAATCATAGCTTTTGAAACAATGTGATTTGTGAGAAACCATCAGCAGCTTTCTAACTGAGGATGGTCAGCACTACTACTTGAGGAAGGCAGTCATGTTGATTTTATTATGGGTTTCCTTCTGAGCCTTCCCTCCTCTGCACATTCAGTTGTGCTAAACTGTTAAGGCTGAATTTAAATTTGGAATTTCAAAGGAATCTATGGGCTTTAGGCACCTGGTTCCCTTAGGCAGCTAAATGCCACTGAATTTCAAGCTTCCTCAAGCTCCTTTGACAATCCCAGCCTAAACTATTAATTGTGTTTTTTACACATTTCTGCCGAATACCCAAGACCACATTGGCCAGTGTAACTAAATCAGCCATAACAGAATTTGCAAATGTGACATTCAAATAATTGGATATCTTTTCAGTGCATCAACTGTATTGATAAAAATGTTAATTAACTTTCTGAAGAACATCTTTAAAAATGATGATTTCTGTAGACTTACCTGTTGTTTTTTTAACTAAAATTCAAGACTAGGCAAAATACCACATCTTTTAGAGGCTTCTGATTTACAATATATTGAACCATCAGTAGGCCTTTTCTGGTAATCATTTGTCACTGATATGTTCAGCTTATAACAAACACTCTGACATTTGTTTATGACCCAAGCACCTCTTGATGTCCACTGGCACAGATTCCAAAGGGTTATAGGGATCCCCTGGATTCACCAAAAGGGGTATTATAAGGAAAGTCTCTACTCTACTATGTTCAGTGGATCAGGGTTTGGCACTACAGAGGGACCCTAGGAGGACTTGGGCGTTTGTGCATGCCTATCACTAACCTGTACAGAAAAAGTGTGGATCAGGGAGGCCTAGAAAAGTACTGTTTGTTGCTAGAGCTTGGTGAAGTCAGGGAGCCGATTCTCAGCAGGCACAGACCAGACTTCCTCGCACGAAGAGCAGATGGCAGTGAGGTGCTTCACAACCCTGTGTAGCTGTTTTAATGAAAACCATATATTACTGAATCTCTCTTTTTGTGTGACTCAGATGAAGCTGTATATTTAATATCAAATTTGCTTATTAGTCATAATATGGTAATAATTTATTTTAGAGCTACAGAATGTTACTTTTACTTTATAGGGGTTGTGCTAGCATTCTATTATATTTCAGTTCTTATGGGTCTGCATCCCACTTTGTTTGAATTCCAAGCTCATATCCATCCAAACTTTCATATAGTCAATGTCAAATTTCACAAGGGCTTTAAAGGAAGATATCAATCTCATACTTACTTGAAAGTTTTTTGCCACAGGTTATAAAACTTTGAGCAATCTTTCACACACCTTTCTGAGTTTTGAAATTGAACTCTGATTGTTTATAACCATCCTGTCTTACCTTGACCTTCTTTGAATCTTCATTTTGCTATTATTGTTTCTTGCCTTAAATGGTAATACACTGAGAACTCAAATACTCAGTGGAGAAGACTGTTTCCATTGAAGTTAATGGCTTCAGTGGAGTTAGGATTTCACTCCCTCAGAATCTAGAGATTCAGATCCAAATATCATACAGGGTTCTGCTTAGAATCTTGATTTGGTTCCAGCCCGTCTCTAATAGAAATATTAATTCTGGGTATTATATTTGATATATTGCAAACTACTCACAGAATGTCTTTGAAGAGATTCTCCTCTCTGGTTTTTCTCCAGAGTCAGACCAAGTGAAGTAAAAGTGACAATCCTGTTTACTGATCTTATGGAATTGGAATGCCAAGTCCTATTTTGGTGATGTCAGAGTCAGTTTCTGCTAAGACAATAATGAAAACCAAAACCAAACTAGATTTACCAGGCTCAGGTTTCCTTACCAGCATTTCTCTCACTGTTATTACCATTTTTTATTATTACATGCATTTCTAAAGTGTCCATTTCTGTAGTATCTAGGGATTTTATTACTATATTTTCCCACCCATTAAGTGAAGGTATACAACATATGAACAATGACAATACGATTTTGATGGATGAGGTATGCTTTTTCTGCATAAAATAGTTGCCTTCCTCAAAGGCAATTACACTGACTGATGGGAAGGATATACATAGTTTAAGAAAAATTCCAGAGAAGAAACTGCAACATAGGGCTCTCCCCCTCCTCCCCCCCTTATTTAAAGGCTCTTTTTTGGGGGCTTGAACTGGAAGGAAATTTAAGTTTCTTTTTTAAAACATGCTCCGAATGCATCTGAAAATAAAGGTACTCCTGATTAAACAACCTCCCCTCACTCTCCATCTCCCCTCTGAGACTCAGCTTAGATGTAGCAAATTTTTTTGACTACCACAAAGTTCGTAAGGGTTAGAATCACAAAGGACATAGGCATCTAGGGTGACCAGATGTTCCGATTTTACAGGGACAGTCCCGACATTTGGGGTTTTGTCTTATATAGGTTCCTATTTACCCATCCCATCCCCCATCCTGCTTTTTCACACTTTCAGTCTGGTCACCCTATAGGCACTTAATGACAACTTTATGAGCCTCGATCCCAGAATCAGGTTCTGGGATTCACAAAGCCCTTATTCAGTTGCTGCCTAAACTCTCCGCACCTAAATGTTTTCTGTGTTTTAAAAAAATAAAATTTCCCAGGTGAGCATATGTACTGCAGCCACATGTTAGGTGTCCCTAAGCCCCATAGCAATGCACTGAATGAGGAGAAGATAAGTGGAGGAATGCCTAACTCATCAGTGAGGCCCTATCCAGTGAGCGCACTTAGAGCTCACCTACTAGATCAGGCCCCTATAGATGAGCTTACACAAAATAGCTGGGAGGGGAGGGGAGGGAAGGAGGACAGTGCTTAGGATACTCACATAAGACTGAGAGATTCCTGGTTCAATTCCACCCTCCAATGGATTTGAACTGATATCTGCTACACCTCAGATGACTGTTCTAACCACTGGGTTGTGGGATATTCTGATGTGTGGACTGCTGCAGTCATTGGCACAAGGATCCTGCATTTCCTACATCCTACGTGAATGCTCCAACCACCAGGCTACATCATCATTTCTATGCTTTCTCTCTCCCTGCTCCATGCAGGGGAAAATTGAACTGGGTGTCTCTCATATCCTAGATGAGTGTCCTAACTGTTATGAGGGAGGGTCTATTCCTCCCCACTCCAGTCGCTTATTAAAACAGCATAGGGGCTAAAACCGAGAGGGTTTTCAGCTGAGAATCCCAAAAAGAGGAAGGTGCCTTCCCTGCAGCCAGGACTTAGGTGCCTGTTTCTTAGGAGAGGCTTAGCACTTAGTTTGGCATTGCACACTGGCTAGCTTGGAGCCATCTTGCATGCTGTCTTTTTGTGAATCCCATTCTAAGGCACCTATCTCCCTCCATGCAACATATAGTAGCCTAGGCACCAAACTCAGCCTGTGAATCTCAGTAATTTTCTAGGCACATAAAAGCTAGGAATGCTCATGCTGAGCATGACCAAACCAAAGTTTTTTTGTGAATTTAGCCTTAAGTGATGATAGGAGCACTATTAGTTTATTATTATAGACATTTGTTTTGACATAAGACTATTACTTCTATGGAATGCTGTCATAGTGATGGCCAGTGCTGCTGATAGGAATTCTGTTTGACCTTCTCTGACCTTTTAAAATGTGGCATTTCTGTGCAGTTAATAAAAGTATTGTTCCTCATCAGCAACAGATGTGCCTCCCAGTTTCAAAAGAAATGTCAAGCAATCATACTTCTCATCTTACCACGGCCCAAATGTGGGATGTAATATGTGACAGACTCAGAACGAGGGACACACAGACAGTTATTCATGCAACAAACTTTAAATGCTATGAGTTTTCTTCCTTTAGCATATAGAACTTTCTGTAGCATCAGCTTTAGGAGTTTTTTTATTTCAATTTACAGACTTTTCAACAATTAAATTTAATCCCCCGCCCCAGTTTATGTGGCTTATAGGTTACTTTGTGACAAAATTAGTGATGCTACTCAAAATGAGTGCCATTTGAAAGGTATGCAGCCAATGAGCTCCTAGCATGGACGAGGAGATGCCAGGATTTCCCAGCATAGCTCAGGGGCCTGAGACACCTGGTGAAAGGTGTAGGTGAGGCTCCAGTCCTGGTGCAAAGAAGCAGATTTTTCCCCAGCACCAGGAAATATGGGCTGCAGTGAGGAGAGGGGAGTTATGGGAAGGGAATAGTGCGGTGGGAGAGGTAGGTGGCTCAGGTACAGAACAAGGACCACCAGCCTCTAGCCATAGGGGAGGCCACCTTGTCCCTGCCTGGGGACAACCCCCACACTCCCAGTCAGTGAGTGAGTGAGTGAGCAGGACTGGTAACACTGGATCCCTGCAGGTGGAAGGTAGAGTCCTGGATGGGCAGAGCAGAGACCCCGAACCCAGGCCATGAGGAAGGTAATGAGCCTCCAGCCGCAAGGGATGCCACCCTGATGCTTAACAGCCACTGCTTCAGGATGGCCCTTGTACTCCTCTAGATGAGTGAGCAAGTGGGTCCATGACAGCAGAGCTGCAGAGGGCTCCGTGCACACCCACAGAGCCAGTGAGAGTGGGTCCCTGCAGGCACAATGTATGGGGAAAGCTGCAGTCGTCATGGGCCAGGGCTGTGAGGAGAAGGAGAAGTCCTTGGTTGTGGGGAAATTTACCCCACTGTTGATAGGCTCATGCCCAGGGACAGCCCCCATTCTACCAGCTATAAGTGAGTGAGCTGGGCTATTTGGCAGGGCTGTAGAGGCTTCTTTGCATGGCCCTGGAGCCTGTGACACTTGATCTCTGCAGGTGCTAGGTTTGTGGGAGGCTCTGCTTGCCAATTTATCAATGGATAGCGGCTACCATTGATTTTGGTGTCAGGTGAAATCCATCATTATTGATGACTAATAATTTTAAATCAAATCCTGCCAAGCTTAAGTACAGACAAACTTTTAGAGAAACAGCAGATGTATGCTTATTGAAAATCATCATCACGTTACCTTCAGCAGCATGAAAACGTACCCTCAAAAAATTCTCATAGGCCCCAGTTGGAAAATGAATTTATATAAATATATAGCACAATAAGTAAGCAGAATTTCTAGCTGAATGTTTAGCTCTATCCTATTTTTATTTTCACATAATCCCTTTGCAAAGTCACAATTCTTTGCAGCTTCTTAAAGCAAATAGTTTTTAACATCCAGCTGTCCTTTATATATACATCAGGTATGGATGGATAGAATAATACATTGAATGAGCTAGTGAGGTCAACATGTCAGCTAAAAGTATTCAGAAAATCATGTTATTTATACTATTAGTGTATCAGAGTGGGTGGGAACTTGAGGGTTGGACAAAGAAATGAAGTTTGCTAGCTTGATGGTGGGAAGGAGGCAGCTCACTCCTCCTTAGGGTAGCCAAGTGTCTGGTAGTTCTGTAGATTCAGGCCTGGCTAGATAGTGGTAGCATATACAGTGTGTTGTTCTTGTATACTTAATAGGGCCAGAGTAGTAGTAACTGGGTAACTGGTACCAGCTGCAGATGGAGGTGTCATAAGTAGGTAGGTAAGGGTTAATTTTCTTTTACCTGTAAAGGGTGAACAAAGGGGGAACCAAACACCTGACCAGAGGACCAATCAGAGACCTGGATTTTTTTTAAAGTCTGGGAGGGAACTGGAAACTCGGGGTCTTTGTTGTTTTCCTCGGCTGTGAGTAAACAAGCTTTTCTTCTAACTCCATCTTCTCTCAAATACACTACTATCAGTGTGAGTACAAAGAAACCAAAGTAATCGGCTTGTGATGTGCTTTGATTTGTATTTACATGGGTGTTGATTGCTGGACTGGTTTTATTGGGCTATCTTTTAAATCAGACTGTTATTCATATTTTCTTATAAACAAGAGCCTGTATTGATCTCTTAATGCAGTATTATTGTTCTGTATTTTCTTTCTTTTTTATATAAAGTTTTCTTTTTAAACTTGTGGAAGTTTCTTTTCCTAGTGAGGCAAAGGGGAGAGGAATTTCTGTGCCCGGAGTTCTGTTACATCTGTGACAGGCTGGGAGGGCGGAGAAAAGTTACGGGGAAAGAGAGAGAGAGAATCAGCTCTGTTCCCTGGTGCTTAAGGCTTGTCTCTTTGGAGAGACGGAGGCAAGTTCTTGTATGTGATTGGTTAAAGAGATTGCATCAATCCCCTCAGCTGCTCAGAGCGGAACAACGGACGAGAGAGGAGAGAAAAGGGAGGGGGAGATCATTCTTTTGCCGGTAGATTTCATACTTCTGAGTCTTGGGGGTCCTCCCACGGAAAGTTGGGGAGGCCAGAGAGGGGGTCCCCCCCAAGGAATTTGGGGAACCCAGGGGATAGTAGCCTCAATACTATCTGGTGGCAGCGAAAAAATCCAAACTGGGTATAAGCTTGGGGAGGTTCACAGTAAGCACCCAGATTTTGTACTCTAAGGTCCAGATTTGGACAGACGTTACCACATGATCCCCCAGCTGCCACCATGTAAATACAAATCAAAGCACATCACAGCCCTTACTTTGGTTTTTTGTTTATACTCACACTTGAATAGTGTGTATTTGAGAGAAGATGGAGTTAGAAAAGAAAGCTTGTTTACTCACAGCCGAGGAAAACAACAAAGACCCCGAGTTTCCAGTTCCCTCCCAGACTTTAAAAAAAAATCCAGGTCTCTGATTGGTCCTCTGGTCAGGTGTTTGGTTCCCCCTTTGTTCACCCTTTACAGGTAAAAGAAAATTAACCCTTACCTATCTACTTATGACAGGAGGTCTAAGTTCACTTGTCCTTACTTGAATTTTATCCAGGTGATTGATGGCAGCATCCAACGGTGAAGAGCTCTTTCATAGTCATTTTCTGAGAAATGTATGAAACTGCCTTTCCACATGCAGCAGAACTTCAGAAAGATGAGCAGTGGGACAGGGGTCCTCTCAGTATGTATGCTAATGTCCATAAGCCTGAAAGGGAATGGCCAAGGTCCAAGATTTAAGACTGGGACCAGATCACTAGGCCAGTGCTCAGGTGCCCAACAGATCAGTATGACTTTGGTGTAGAAGTCAGAAAAGGAGGCAAATTTTATCTGAATAATAAGGCCATCTGAATAATACTACATCCAAATCCAAAGAGCGGGACGTCTGCCCTGCCCTAGTATTCAGCACTCATGATAGGCAGAAAAGTGCAGAAGAAGAGGTTTGACTCAGATCTGTTAATCTGATTATATGGTGAATTTAACTTTATGTTGGAATTCTGTCTGGGTTTGTTAATTGTTTTGTACTAAATATTGTCATTTGAATTACTGTGAAGGACTGAACCTTAACAACTGGTCCTATAAAATCTGAGTGAAATTTACTCTTACACACAGGGCCTGCAAAATCCCATTTTGAGGACTCAAGTTGTGCATAGGCCTTTTGCTTGCCCTCTATATGGGGTAGAGCTTCTCCTTCAATGAAGGCAATTAACATAATGGCTCGCTAACAAATTACTTTTCTTGCATGAACCAATTTTAAAACCATATCTAATTTTACTTCTAAGCTGAAAAGGAATTTCAGTGGTAGGATAGGTGTAACTGATGCCATTCTACTAATTTCTGTGTAAAAGAAATGATTTATGCCTGCACAAATTTTAAAATGGACAGTTAAGTCAATTTTTACCAATATCCTTTTTGTAGTGAATAATGCAAGACAACGTCTTCATATTCCCCAGGAAAGTGGGTGGCTATGAAGTGCATGCACAGATTTCTACACTGTCCAGATGTAGTAAAAAAGAGGAGGAGGATAACCTCTCTCTGCCATTAGAAAGTCTGCACAAAGATACCAGCAGCATTTTGCTCAGTATCATAAAAAAATGCACTAAATCCTCAGCATTAATGGAGAGACAAAGTGAAACAGCAGAATAAGGCATCCATAAAGAGGGGAATTAGCCAAAATTAACAGCATAGTAACTTGTAAATCCTCATGAGTCTGCTTCTCCCAACAAAAGACAATCTTTTATCTCCTTGCACCTTAGTCTCACCCAGAAAACAAAAGGTAATTACATTCTGGGATGAATTAAATGTTAACTTTCTGCAATTTCACCCTTAAAAATTAATGGTAACATATTTGAACTTTGACCTCTTAAACACCAGAAAGAGTCACGCAGACCCATAGAAGTATCAGAATTGCTTTTACACTGCGTAGTCGACATACACTTTATGCAAGGCTTTTGTCCCTGAGTTAAAAGATGAAAGCACCATTCACAAGTGTCTATATGAAATGGAACCCAAACTAAGTTTCTTCAGCCTGTGCTGTCAGCTTTTAACTCCTGCAAACAAAACATCCTGACAGTGAAATATATTACTCTGTGCAATGGTCTCCAAAGCAAGAGGTGGAAGCACCATTACTTGGCAAATCAAGAATTAGATAGGTCTATATACTATAGGGAAAAATCATGCATTGGCACAGGGTGGCCTAAGTGACTTAACAGGTCTTTTCCTTCCCTACGATGTGTCAAATTAACATCTGGCTTAAGTAAGCACAAGTCTATTGACTGTGACCCTATTAGCTCTAATTAGAATATTTTTGTTAAGACAGCCTTGCCATCAAACATGAGAGAACATCACTGTTTTTAAAAGAAATATCAAGTTATAGACTACTTAGACTAAAACAGACTCGTGACTTAGGCGTCTAGTAAATGAAAAATGTCTCAATAAGCTCCCGGAATGCAAATCCTCATGTCTCAATCTACATTTACCAGAGGTGGTACCCTTCAGAGTTTCTCAGGAGAATTCTGCTGCATCTTTTTTCTGGCTGAACCAGAAAAAAAACAAGACGAGCCTTTGTGGATGAAATTCAAAAGGTCATAGGTGCATAATAAGAAATGCTGAAAAAAAAGTAGCAATATATTTCAGAGCACTATAATCTCAGATAAAAAAGATCTCTGTGTGTGGTTTTGGTTTGTTTCTTAGTATGGGGGGCGGGTGTTAAGAGGGCTGTGAAGTTCTTTTTTAGAAGAATAGTTCCTATTATCCACATATCTGACAAGAAAATTTGTATTTTTATGTGATATTTTTAAATCAGACAAATTAAACATTAGTATAGTTTATATTTGGGCACAGTGCAGAGGTAGAAACAGTTCCTGAGGTCAATGTAGTTCAACAGCAGCCCAAAAACAGCTAATGTAATTTTGTTTAAATTCAAAATATGTTTTGGCATCACTTGCTTATCTGCCAGCCCTCTGGCTGAGAGTCAGGACTGTAAAAATAATATAAAGAAGCAACTACTGGCTCCTAGCATGCTTTTTTTTTCTTCAATGGCCTCCAGCTATTTTCTGTTACCTGAAATAACTTCTTCACAAACACAAGAAAAAACCTAACCAATACAAGGAAAGAGAGAAGTGCAACAAAATTAAATAAATAACAGTTTCATTGCTTTATCTGAAATTCTGACTTTTTGGAATGCATCATTTCCACCACTACAGCATTTGAAGTATATGTTAAAGAATAGTCTGCTGTAGCCTCTGTGTTTGCATCCCACAAATGGGAAATACATGAGAAAATATTGAGCCCCTTCATAAGATTTTCAAGACAATGACTACAATATGATAATAACATTCCCTTACTTTTGTTTGATTGACCATTCATCATTGCTTTGTCCTAATGCAATAATGTGATAAATTCATCACATCACAGAATGCAGAAGAATATAAATGCTTCTGTACAATTGCTGCATGTTTAATAAAATCTACTGTGCATACAGTATGTTATGAATGTGCGTGAACGTGAATAGCAGGAATATTAAAGAGCAAAACTATTTATGTTAGTAACATGGAATTGAGAGGATCTGAATGATACGATAGACAATCCCTTATTATCATCAATGAATGGAATAAATATAGGAAAGCAACAAATAGAGTTGAAGGCTAGTGCTGGGCTGCAGAGCTGCCCAGAGGATTCAGAGGGCCTGGGGCAAAGCAATTTTGGGGACCACTTCTATAAAAAAAAGTTGCAATACTATAGAATACTATATTCTCGTGGGGGCCCCTGTAGGGCCCGGGTCCTGGGGCAAATTGCCCACTTGTCCCCCTGCCCCCGTCTGGGCAGCCCTGCTGGGCTGGAAGAGATAGTAAGAACTTTGCATTCTGGCCCAAATATGAATTCATTTAAAATGTTCCTTTCCTTAAAAATCTTAGAGGCCCCATAAGAAACTTGTACCCATCTAATGCATTTTACATCTGGTTCCTACCACAATGCATGGAGCCATTGTGACAACTTCCAACAGCTGGCCAGTACTGGTGTTACCTACTGAAGAATTTCTATTCACTAAGTTCCATGAGTCAATGGGAGAGGATTCAACTTTTGATTGAAAAAAATGGGTATTTTAAGGCATTGTCTACCTTGGAACTGCAGCCTTCCCCCTTCTTAGCAGAATGAAATTAAAAATATATAAATTAGAGTGTCATAAATAGATAGCTAAGGGTTAATGTTTCTTTTACCTGAAAAGGGTTAACAAAGGGAACCAAACACTTGACCAGAGGACCAATCAGGAAACTGGATTTTTAAAAGTCAGGGAGGGAATTTTAGGACTCTGAGTCTGTTGTTTGCCTCTCAGCTATGAGAAGCTTCTTTCTTCTTCTAATCTTCTGTTTCCAACTTGTAAGTACAGGTAGAAAAACAATATAGGCTTTTATGTTGTTTTGGGTGTATTTACATGTGTGTAACTTGCTGGAATGTTTTCAAATTGGATATCTTTTTGACTCAGACTGTTTATTCATATTTTTCTTATAAGCAATAGCCCTGTATGTGTCATCTTGTTACAGAGAATATGTTTAAGTCTTTTTTCTTTCTTTTTTATATAAAGCTTTCTTTGTAAAACCTGTTTGAGTTTTTCTCTGGTTAAGGAGAAAGGAAAGACAGGGGGAGGGGAAACACTACGCTCTGTGTTTAACTCTCCTAGTGTCCAGGCGGGAAGAAGCTAAGGGGGAGGAGAGATAGAATCTCTTCTGTTTCCTTGTATTTGGGGTTTGTCTCTTTGTGGAATAGAGGAGATATGCTTCTTGGTATTGTGATGTAAAGAGATTGCATCAATACTCCCAGGTTAGCCCAGAGAGGAAAGTCTGGGTGAGAGAGAGAGAGAGAAGGGAAGTGGGTTATTTCCCTTTGTTGTAGGCTCAGGGTTTCCGAGTCTTGGGTCCCTCCAGGGAAGGTTTTTGGAGGGACTAGAGGGGACCAAAACCCTAGAATTTTTGGATGGTGGCAGCGAGATCAAAGCTAAGCTGGTAAGTAAGCTTAGAAGGGTTCATGCTAAGCACCCAGATTTTGGACGTTAAGGTCCAGATTTGGGAAAGATGCTTATGATATAGGGCCTCCATTGACTCAGTGAAATCCCACAAGATATATAGTTACCTATGGAAGAAAGATATATTTTTAATTTTAGTGGTCTTTCAGTGACCTAGTTTCTGGAGAACTTCAGAGACATGGGAAAACTCCATTCAAGATTCTTAGTGGATGGATTAGGACCCTTATTATAACCATAGATGTTTAATGTGATTTTTTTTCTTGGAATCTGCAATCATACCAGATTTGTTAGTCCCTAGACCTCACATCGTTGTGGGGCTGTGATGGATGGAGAGTGCACTTGGGTAACTGACTGCTATATCCAAGAGGTAGGTGTGAAGTTGTTAGAGGTAGTTGTACAGGAAAGTAAGTTATGATTGTTGTGGAGATGAATTGGGAGCTACAACTTGTGTCAGCAAAGTAAATTGCCCCAGTATAAATGGAGGCTGCTTTTTTCATGATTTGGCTCAACTATATAGTGCTGCAAAATAAAATATTTAACTGCATGCAAAAGATTCAGGAAGGAATATCGAAGCTTCATTGTGGAAAAAAAATGGGATTGGAAAATGGGAACTTTATAGATTTTTTTAAAATATAGAATCTATTTTTTAAAAAAACTATTTTTTAAACTTGGATTATAGATAGGACTCTTGGGATTTATATTCAAATATAAGGGAGACATGCAAGCCTTCATATTTCATTATCACTTTCTCTATTATTGTGCCTTGAGGAGCTATAAATAACACAGGGCTAATTTGTGAATCTAGCATGTTCCAGCAAATGTGTGTAGTTTAATCAGGGCACCTACTGATTTTGGTAATTGGTTTACAGATTTGTTATATGATTTCATGATTATTAACTTACAAGGAAAAAAAATTGTCTACATTCTACCCTGTGATACACTCATGGAACCCTACTGGTCTCATCTGTGTGGTGAAAAGATCTAATTCAGGATAGAATTTAACCCAATGAGTGTGAAACTCCAAGATTGTTTTGTTTCAAAGAGCTAATAGTTACATAATGACTAACTGCATTCCCCTTAATAGCCTTTTAATTCATGTCATCTTTTTTTGGTTAGGGCTTCCTTTTTTCTTTACTTGCTTCTCAGACAGATGTTTTTGTTAGGTCAGGAGTACAAGTTTATTTTGTTTTGTTTTTTCATGGCTAAAAAAGAAAAAAAAAAGCCTGTGTGTCTTCCATTAACTTTTCAAATTATTATTAATCTATTGTAAATTCATTATATATTCCTGCAGAAAAAAATTAATTGAAAATTACTTTATTGGCTGAATTTCACTTGATTTTTTGGAAGAAGAAATTTTAGTGTTTGGCATAATAGATACTTTTTCAGCAAGAAAATCTATTGCAGGGGCTTTCATATTTTTCTAAATGAAGTTCTTTCAGATTGTAGAAAGGAATACTTGAGCTGGACTGCTACCATTTTTATGAGACTATCAACAACTAGAATCAATAACTCTGGAGAGGTGTGTTCATATATCAAAAGTGATAACTCAAACATAAGGCTGACAATTTAAAAGTACATAGTAAGGGTGAATCCTGGCTCCAGTGAAGGCAATGGTTGTCTTGCCATTGATTTCAGTAGGGCCAGTATATCATCCTAATTGTTTTGCTGTTGAATATTTTTAGCACAAATTTTCAGTCATGAGGGGATAGGCTTTATCTGCTGTCACTGCAGAAGATGTGTGTTTTGTGAAGGCGACTCCCTGTGACAGCTTTACACATTTGATCCTCATCCTCCATGAGTACTGTCCTATGACCTTATGGCCAGAGTCTGTACTGGCAGCGCATCTGCATTCAACTGTCTGGAGGGAGGATGTGGTAGTTTGCGCAGCCCAAGTGGAACTACCAACCTATGATTCAACCTTAACACTAAAAATATCCATCAGTCATATGCATGAGACTCATTTTAATGCTTGTTCCAGCACTGGGATTAACAGATACTGCTGCAATTGGCATACAATAGCCATAGGAGTTGGTAGGCCTTCTAAGGTCAAGCAAGGCCTATGTCCCAATCTGCAGTGAGTATCTATTCAATGTACAACATATCATGTGGCTCCTTTTTTAAAGGCACTCTGTGTAACTATAATCAATTATACAGAATCCAGGGAAAAAAAAGCAAATATTACACATATAGAATGTACTGTAGTGCTGACAACACCACATTGGCCAGTAAGCATTTACAGACACAAAATAGCTAGTATATTAGATTTAATGGCCCTTTTCCTTATCTACCAGTAGTGTTAATGTGTAACCTCACATGCCTTCCATATAAGTATGGATGCCATCCCACAGATCTCTGGTCACTTTGAAAAAATCATTTTATTTATTGGCCTTTCTAACATACCCATCAAGTATAATAGCTGATCACTGGTGCATCTGAATGTGTTCTTTGAAATGACCAGCAAAATCCACAAGAATGCAAAGCTATGGATTGTCAGGCCATGCCCACAGATGATCCAACCAAGCTATCAAAAGTACTGTTTGAGCAGTTTCTTTCATATACACTTTACTGCCAAATGCAATATTTGTCACTTGAAATGTGGTGAAATAATAACTTGAATACCTCATCAGACTAAACCTGTCACCTAGATTAATAAGGTATAATCTCTTCTAATTTTCCTTAATTCTCTTCCTGCAGCACCTGATTCAAAACTGAAGACAATGAGATCTACTAGTGCATATTTTAGATATAAAACTTACAAAACTGTGTTTTGTACTTCCCCCTTAGAGATGATGTCATAGCATACATTTAAAAAAAAACAACCACCTCAGATATAATCTACAAAATGTGTGCTTAGCAATGATAATAGGAATAACCATTAACAGAAATAACCAATCTTTATTACTACAAGGTTCATATACTGGATTACCCATTTACATGACTTGTCTGAAGAATAAAGTTGGCAAATTGGTTCACATGTGAGCACCTGCTAGTTAGCAGCTAAAGTTGGGCAAACAGTTCACAATGAACAACAATTATATGGCCTATCTGCTCTGTAGCAATGCCTTCTGGTAAAGCATGGCATAGCTGGTACTTTTGGCCTCAGTTTCCCTCCCCAGTGCTGTTCTTCTCAACATACAGCTATTAGTCTGTCAGACGTATGGTTTAACCTTCCTGCCAAGTAATAAACTTAACCTCTTCCAGGACACCAAGACTCCAACTAAAGAGTCCCAAACAAACAGAGGTTCCTCTGCCCTTTAGAACTGTTCTTCATTCACCCTCAATTTGGAAGCAGTCAATTAATTATGGTACAGGTGTGGCTGGCCCTATCTTCATTAAAGGGCTAGTGACCCTGTGACAACACCACATGCCATTTCTCATTCGTGACAACGGGGTATTTACACGTTTGCTATTCAGAATTGCTTGAATGTTTTTTTCGAATGTGTTCCTATCATAACCCTCTGCCCAAATCTGGACCTTAGCGTCCAAAAATCTGGGTGCCTAGCATGAACCCCCTAAGCTCAATTTACCAGCTTAGATCTGATCTCGCTGCCACCATCCAAAATTTCCAGGGTTTTGGCCCCCTCTGGTCTCCCCAAAACCTTCCCTGGAGGGACCCCAAGACTCAGAAACCCTGAGCCTACAACAAAGGGA
>NC_133773.1:39193206-39197920 GCF_003597395.2 Chelonoidis abingdonii
GAAAAATCCAGTTTCCTGATTGGTCCTCTGGTCAGGTGTTTGGTTCCCTTTGTTAACCCTTTACAGGTAAAAGAAACATTAACCCTTAGCTATCTATTTATGACAGTTCCAGCTTATTGTTAGTTCATGAACTGTTCTCTGTGAACAGTGATGTGAGAATTTGATATTTTTCACTTGATATTTGAGTTGTTGTGTTGGTCATGATATTTAAAGCTCATCCTCCCAAAACTGACCTTGTTTTATAATTGACTATTTTGACTTTATTTTCTGCAAATACTCCTGCCAGCAAATCTTAACTTGCATGATTGTTTGCCAAAAAAAGTGAGAACACTGAAACAAAATTCTAACTATAATTCATTAAAATGTCAGTGAATAATTTCTTTGTACCATTCTACTATCAACGGATGGCCCATAAGCAACATACAACCATATAGTGAAAGGGTGAGCTTTTGAACAGCAAAATACCTGTCCTTACATATCATAACACTGTTCACAAATGGCATATTACTCTCATTTAATGCTATCAGTATGAACCATTTTTGCATTAGTTGTGGCCTTAATCATGCAGTTCCTTAGCAAGTAATTCCATGAAGAGTTGCAGGTGGGAATGCAACTGCTAGTCATTAGTCCTATTAGTCATTGATTGCATGCACCTGTGGCATACGTGTATATAAAACCTGTGCTAGCTCTTAACAGCTGCTATTACAGATGTTATCACAAAGTACACAGCTCTCATTATTGCTGGCTTCTGTACTATTATCTCTTGCTGTTCTGTTTATGGTGGCTGTCTCATCTTTATAGGTATGATATGAGTTCTGCATAGCCACTGGTTGTACAGTAGACATTTATGTATGTAGCACATTTCTAGTGGTAGGATTAAGCAAACTGGATTGATAACAGTACCTGTTGGTTTAAAGTATGTATCATATAGCTCTTATTTCAAGCACATGAACTGCATTGTAGTACATTAAGAATATTGGTGCTATTAGGGAGAGACATATACAGATTTTATTACCATTTGCAACTATTCAGCTTGTAAGCAAAGCCCAGTTACAAGGTACTATCTAAAAATATGATGCTGTTAGGAACTTGTTGCACTGTTGCTTCAGGAATGTGCAGTTTCTTGTGACAGATGAAACTATCTCCCCAGAATGCATATATCAAAATGTGTAATATTTTTGCATTGGCAGACATGCTATTTTGGCCCAGTGTGATCTTGTCATGTTCATTTTGGGGACATTATGACATGAAAGGTACACTTTGCTGCTTGTATATTGTCAAAAGATGTATGTGTATTTAGGCACTGGATCACTCCAGAGTTGGGCTAAAGGAAAGGTTGGTATGTACCTACCATGTGGTAATTTCAACAATTCCTTGATACTATATTGTAATATTTTACTTCAAACTTTACACTAACAGTACTGAGCTAGCGAAAATTATGGATGATTTCTTTGCATATGCAATTTGCTAACATCCTGGGTGCCATCAACTAGCCACCAGCTGGACTGCAGGTGAAGAGAAGTCAGAAATTGAAAGTGTATCCCAATGTAAATGTGCAAGCAACCTGCAATTAATGATGTAGCAACCCATAGTGGATACTCTCACACAATACCTGGGATAAGAGCATGATTCCTGTGTGTTTTATGTATCTCTCTGCAGTTACAAATATTTATTTATTGGGTGGAACAGTAACAGCTAATTTGACCAGTGGCATCAATATTTGTCTTGGAGAGTTGATTGCTAGGTGCAGGTATTACAATATTTCTCTACTGACAGATGTTACTCCTTTCAGATCATGTGTTTTTTACACTCCCAGCAGTATTGCTATGTGCTTTGTGCGAGGACTGCTCCTTAGTGTGTGTATATTACTAAGGCTGTTTAAGTTCCTTTGCTGCATCAGGGGAAATTTCCAGTACAGTGCTTGCCTTCCAGCGCTACAGGATGGACAGCTTAGTTAGGCAGCCTTAATAGTATCTCACTTGTCAGAAATACTATGTACCATCTTGGCAAATGGATTGTATGTTAGCTAGACACCTGTACAAACTCCTTCTTTAGATTGTGAAGGGTGTTGAACATGAGCATAGGCCCCAGTTGTGCAAACACTTTTGCCTATGGATGCCTAACTTGAGTTCAGTCCAGTGATTTTAACTGAACTGCTCAAACCGGTGCATAAAACATTTGCAGGATCAGGCTCATAAAACGCATGTGACACTATGCATCTTTTTACCCTGGGCATTCAGTTCCCAACACCATCTTTTTGAGTCAAGAAGATCAAATTGCTGATGTCTATTGTCAAATCAGTCTGCTTTTTGCTTAAGAAAAAGGTAGCAAATACTTGTGAAGGCAAATTTGGCTAGGTTTGATTTATGTACACATTTCCCCCGGCATACTTTCTTATGGTGAACTCATGCCGTCATTAGTGCCATGGAATTGTGCTGATTTCTGCCATGTGATGCCAGGACAAAAGAGCATTTTGTAACAACTAATGGCAATATTGCCATGTTTTTAGTCGACATGATGTTAATCATAAGGACAGACTTTCACATAAAGTAGATTAAACAACATTGCTTTTGTTCAAAAAACAATTTTTCTATTAAGTGAATCTTAACGAGGCATGTTTTCATGACAATTGTGACACTACACCCCATATTCATCCTAGTAATACCTTGTTTCTCAAACTGGGGTGCTGCTTGTGTAGGGAAGGCCCCGGGTGGGTCAGGCCGCTTTATTTACCTGCCCTGTTCGCAGGTCCAGCTGACCATGGCTCCCACTGGCCGCAGTTCACCACTGCAGGCCAATGGGAGCAGCTGGAAGCAGCGGTCCGTATGTCTTTCCACCTGCACCACTTCCAGCAGCTCCCATTGGCCCAGAGCAGTGAACTGCCATCAGTGGGAGCTGCGATCGGCCGGACCTGTGGATGGGGCAGGTAAACAAACCGGCCTGGCCCACCTAAGGCCTTCCCTACACAAATGGGGACCCCAGTTTGAGAAACACTGTAGTAATATATGATATGATTATGGTATAATTGTGATGAATTTTGTACAAGATGGGTTGTGTAAGATGTCACTGGAAAAGTTATGATTTGCTTCATATGAATATCCTATTTGTATGCATGTATTTTGTATCTGTAGTTATGAATATTGACTGTGTATCTGTATTTCAAATGTAGTTAGACCTGGGCAACACCCACTAGACAAAATGCCTCCAGTCTAGATATATGGCTGTGATGAGTCTAATCAAGTTAATGTGTCATTAGGAAAAACAATAGGCTTTTGGAGAAGCTTATCCCCCACCCGGTGAGCCTTCCTGAGAACGCTGCAGACAGCCTGTAAATAATGGCTATTATGACTCAGCAAGGCATGCAAGGGCATGTGACCAGGCTACATGACACAGAACTCCATCTTGGATACCAGTATTTTTCCTCAAATTGAGTTTGGGACAAAGGGTTCTCACCATATGCTAAAGCTATATAAGGCAGGGAGTGATATCATTGGTTATTCTTCACTCCCCTCACAAGAAAACACCTGAGGAATAAAGACTGAACTGGGGGAAGTGGTGGACCCAGGCTAAAGGGATTTGACCCAGGCTAAAGGGATTTTTAGCCTGTGTATAAAAACCTGGGGCTCCCAAGCTGCACTTGCTTTGCAGCTGGGGCCTTGAGAATTGCAAATCTGCTTGTATCATCAGCCAGGGTGAGAATTTACTAATATCCTATCTTTCTAGTATTTTAGGCTTAGTTTGTGTTTTTGTTTATTTACTAGGCAATCTGTTTTGATCTGTTTCCTATCACTCAAAATCTATCTTTTTTTTGTAATTAATAAACATTTTATGTTTTAATCTAAACCAGTAAGTTTGGAGTGAAGTTCCCTTGAGCTAAGATTCCCAAGACAGAGGCTGTTGTTGCATTTCCTCTCCACATTGAGGGGGGGCAAACTCTATGAGCTTATGCTGTACAGTTCCCTGTGCGGCGCACAATGGTATAATTTTAGGTTTATACTCTTGGGGGCGGGGAAATCCCTGGGAAACTGGGGGTTATCTTGGCTGTAGCCTCTCTGTTGTTGGTTCATGCAGTGGCTGGTCAGACAGCCTGCATGTAAATGCAGCTGGGTGTGTCCCTGCCTGTGTGAATGCTGGTGAAAGTGTAGGACTGGGAATGGGTCTGTAGCTTGTCACAGCAGCACCGTGTGACAGAGAGCCCAGGCTAGTGAGTCAGAAGGCTCAGTGGTACCTAGAGTGACCAGACAGCAAGTGTGAAAAATCGGGACGAGGTGGGGGGTAATGGGAAACCATGTTTTTTTAAAAAAAAAGACCTCAAAATTGGGACTGTGCCTATAAAATCGGGACATCTGGTCACCCTAGTGGTACCCCAGTTCCAGGTGGTATGCAAGAAGGAACCCATCGACTATTATTGAATGGATTGTTAGAGAAATCAAAACCCCTTAAATACATTAAAATGCAGGTAGACAAGAGTTTTCAAAACTTCCCTTACATGTATCTCACAACATCTTGAAACATAATTTAATTACGGTGATAGGTAATGAATAAAGTGTCCTGAACCACAAAATGTTAAAGCCTACCCACAGAGTTAGTGTCATACACAGATAGTTAAGAGTTAATGCCTCTTTTATCTGTAAAAGGTTAAGAACTTCACCTAGCCTAGCTGACACCTGACCAGAGGAACCAATGGGGGAACAAGATGTTTCAAAAGGAAGGA
>NC_133773.1:39197945-39234206 GCF_003597395.2 Chelonoidis abingdonii
GAGAGCATCAAGGAATCCAGCCTCTTATCAGCAGCAAATAAGTTTTAGGAAAGGGATAAATCGGTTTATCGTTTATTTCTGTAACATTGCTCTTGGCCATGCATTAAGGATATCAAATTAGGTATTGGAATTTTTTTGTGGAACTAATTTGTGCCTGGGGAACATCCCTCGTGTTTTAAATCTAGTTGGTCGCTGATGAGTTAATCTGTTTGCTCTGTTGACGATTAAGCTGGTAATGCTCAATACTACAGAGGGATCTGTTTACTTTCTTTCTTTCAATAATAAAGCCCTTCTTAATACTTGATTTGTTTTGTCCTGTTTTTGTAAGATTCCAAAGAGAGTGGGATTGGACCTCAGGAGTTGGCGGAGAACGGAGGGGGATGGTTAATTGAATTTCTCCTTGTTTTAAGATCCAAGGGGTTTGGATCTGTGTTCACCAGGGGATTGGTGAAGTCCCTCAAGACCACCCAGGGAAAAAGATAGTACTTGGGGGTGGTGGCAGTGATACCAGATCTAAGCTAGTAATTAAGTTTAGAAGTGTCCATGCAGGTCCCCACATCTGTACCCTAAAGTTCAGAGTGGGGAAGGAACCTTGACAGTTAGTGTTATCTAAATAATGTACCTTCCATGAGCTTCCTTGTTCTATCATCCAACTGAGCTAATAAAACAACATATAACTTATTGACACTGGGATATTTCAAGGGGCTAAAGGGAGTTAGGCACTCAACTCCATTGACTTTGGTCCCACTAAAAATTCCAGCCTTAAAGAAGTTTCTCATTTATCAAATATTTTCAAACCAATAATGTTGCAAAAAGTCAGAGACACTCAGATGCCATGCAGATGAGCACCACAGAAATGCCTATAGAAAGTACAAATAAAAGTTTCTGGGACTGTTTTGCAAAATACCAACCATAATTCTCTTGTAATAAAAGACAAAGTTCTCATTTAATTCAGTGGAAGCAGGATTTAAGCCAAAGTGGAAATTTCCATCTTTTCTGTGCTGCACCTCCAAGAGAGAATCCTGATATAACTTAGGTTATTTTATTGTGTCCATTAAAAGAGTCAGGTATTAATCAGATTTATCTGTGTCAAAAATAGTTGTAAATAAGGCATAACAAGAAGCACCATGTTGAAAATGAAAGTAGTAGAGAAGTATAGCAAAATGAGTAGCCACAGTGATTCTCAAAATTTCTAAAGATACTTCAGAATAATTGAAACATTTTGACAGAACAGAATAAGTATGGGCACCAGTGATTGATCCCTGTTTCTTAAGAAAAAAAATGAAGCTATATTTCCACCAGAGGGTTCAGACATTGATATATTTACCACAGAAAAACCAGCACTGATACTCAACCTTTTGCAGCACTAAAAATGTTGCCTGTTGAAAGAATTTACAACTATAATGCAAGATTCATAGCCTTTCTCTTTATTTATTGGAAAATATCTTGAAGCTGAGTAAAGATATAAATATAAAATTAAATTAGAAAAATTACTTTGAAGTAATGCTACCTTACTTTATAGTGTTGTTTTATAAGTTTAAGACTGAAATGCTGAGCTGGGATGGATACCTTTTTATTAGCACATCCACTATGTCCAATGTTGCAGTGTATCTGATATGTAAAATCACAAATTATTCTGATCCTGGTGTTATACATAAGCAAAACAGGACAGCACATTAGACCAATTTGAATTTCTGTGGAAATGCATTGCAGTGTCCATGTTACATGCTACCTTAAAGCCATTTCTATAGTGTGATTTCCTTTTTACTTTACTATAATATGAAAGGGGAGAAGGACATGTAAGTATCTTAAAAAAAATACAACTCTGAACTATCACAATCCGTCATGTAAACATATACTCAGAAAATTTTAGAAACTGGTATTGCTGCCTGTACTTGATAAATGACAAACATTTAAACAATTTACAAAATACATGTAATGCTATAGTACTTATGTGGAAAAGTTAATGCCAGTACATAAGAGCTATAATGATTGTAACAAGGATACGACTATTTAAAACAAATTAAAGACTGCACATTCAGAGTTCTTAATGTTCAGATCTGAACAATTTCAGAGTTATTGTTTTAATACCAAAAAGATGTATTCTGCAGATTTTAATCCTTTTTTCATAATGGGAGTAAAAAAATAACAAGTTAATGACTTTTTAGTACTTTTACAAAATGCTAAAACTTGTTTGTAAGTTTAAATCTATTAGTGTTTTTAATAAATATTTCTCAATGAGATAGGAGTGCCAAAAAACTAGTTGAAGAGTAACAGGAAAATAATGCACACATTTTATTGTGTGGATATTTTTATTCTTTTAATTCAAAATTTAAAACATTTTTACTAACTGAAAGATAGGGAAAATTCTTCATAAAAATCATCAATTGTTTTCAAAATCTCAAATAAAGACTATGAAGCCAACATTTAAAGTTGCAGCAAATGAGGTTTACTTTTTTTTAAAAAAGGTATGGGACTTATTTCAAGTTCTTCTGATACCTATCTCCAGTACTATCTGCTTTAATAGCAGCTTTGCCCACTGAGACCACAATGGTTCTTCTGTGGTGTTTGTGCGGTGTGTGTTGGTTTTTTTGGGGAGAGGGGGAAGGGAGGTGTATCTAGGGGAGAAATTCATCTGATGGTTGTCCAGAAATCTGCCGGGTGAAACTACAAACGTATGTGTAATCTAAATGTTGTAATGCAGTTTGGTTAAATTTGCGAGATCGATACATTTGAGAGCATAGGAAAGAAAAGACAAAGATGTCACCCATACTTTTCCAAGGTTTTGGATGTATTAACTATTGTTCAGTATTCATAGGTGCCAAGAGTACCTTTGTGGATCTGGGCCTATAAGTCCCATTTTTAGGTGCCACTGTGATCCGCAAAACTTCCACTTGTCTGCCACAGCCTTGCAGGTATGTAAATTTTCACAGTAAAAACTTCCTAGCTATCTATGTTTCTGCCTCTGGACATGGGTACTGCTGTCTCATGCTAGGCTTCTGAATTCTGATTTCTCACTCAAGCCCCAGAGCGATCTGGCAGAAGATTGGTGTTCCCCCAACTGTCTGAACCAAAGGGCCCAATCTAGTAGGCATACTCAGAGGCTGCTAACCAGATTGGATTCCATTCAAAATCTGGCTGGAGATGATGGTGCCCACCTTAAACTTTAGTCCAGTGGTTATAGCACTCACCCTGGGTGTGGGAGACCTAGATTCAATTCTCCCTTCAGGTGGTGAGGGGGAAGAGAGACGGGGTTTGAACAGGGGTCTACAACACCACTCAGGAGAAGGCTCTAACTAATGAGATATGGGGAAGCTCTCTGTCTCCCCTGTTGAAGCTATTCCACTATCAATAAAAACTAAAATAGTCAAGAAGAGAAAGAGAGAGTGACTATCTACCCTGGTGGTTAGGGCCCTCATGTATTTAGGAGCTGGAAGACCCAGGATCCAGGCCCCTTGCTCTGAAAATTTATGTGTACAAAGTGGAACAGCTTCAACAGGAGAGTGAGGAAATCCTACATCAGAATATCTCATAGTTCAGTGATTAGTGCACTTGCCTGACAGGGGTAGGAGAAAGCTGATCAAATCCTGTCTTCTCCCACCCCTGCCTTGGGGAGGAATTTAACCTGAGTGTCTCACATGCCAGGTGAGTGCTCTAACTCCTACGTTAAAAGCTAAGAGGTGGGAAGTGGCACAACCTTTTCTGGTCACTTTATGTGAAGTGAGGCAGGTGCCTAACTCATTCTCTCAATAAATAGCTTAGGATTAGACACCTAAGCTGCCTTCTGATGCCTGGTTGTGCACTGCAAGCAGAGATAGGCATCTCCCTAAATCCTAGAATTAGGCACCTACCTATGTGAAATAGGTGAGGCTTTAGACACCCTCTGTGTCATCTCCATCTCCTATTGTCTAACTCAAGAGGCTCCCTACCTAGCAAGGTGGCTTTTTTGGATTGCATTCTTAGTACCTCTCTCACCATTCTTTGTATAGGAGACTCACTCTGGCTTTGTGGATTCCATTGTTCCTGTGATTTTTTTTTTAAAGGTGCCTAAAAGTTAGGTAATGAGCATTGTAATGCCTAAGTAGTTCCTTTGCAGATCCAGGCCATACTATCAGATCTGAAACCCACTGAAGTGGATGGAAAGGTAAGCAAATTAAAAGGCAATAAGAGGCTCTTGAAATACATTAGGAGCAAGAAAAAAAAGAAAGAAAGTGTAGGCCCTAGTTAGTGAGGAAGGAGAGCTAATAACTCATGACATCAAGAATGACTATTTCATTTCAGCTTTCTCTATAAAGATTGTTGACCAGATATTTAACACAGTTAATATTGAGAACCAGGGGGAAGGCATCTGTGCCAACATAGGGAAAGAACAGGTTAAATAATATTTAGATAAGTTCAATGTATTCAAATTGTCAGGGCCTGGTGCAATTCATCCTAGGGTACTTGGGGAGCTAGCTGAAGCAATCTCAAAGTCATTCTCAATTATCCGTGAGAACTCCTGAAGGATGGGAGAGGTCCCAGAAGACTAAAGAAGTGTAAACATAGTACATATCTTTAAAAAGGAGAACAAGGAGGACCCAGGAAATTATAGACCAGTCAGATTAACTTGAATACCTGGAAAGATATTGGAACAAATTATTAAACAATCAATTTGTAAGCACCTGCTAGACAATGGAGTTATAAGGAGAGGAACAAATCATGCCAAAACAAATTAATTTCCTTCTTTGGTAGAATTACTGACCTAGTGGATAGGGGGGAAGCAGTAGACATGATGTACTTTGAGTTTAGTAAGGCTTTTGACACAGTTCTGCATGAGATTTTCATAAGCAAACAAGGGAAATATAGTCTAGATGTATTTCCTGTAAGGTGAGTGTACAAATGATTGATACTCAAGTAGTTATCAATGGTTTTATGTCAAGTTGGGCGGGCATATCTAATGGGGTCCTGCCAGGGTCAGTCGTGGGTACAGCATTAGTCAATTTTATTAATGACTTGAATAATGGAGTAGAGAGCATGCTTACAAAAAATTGCAGATGACACCAAGCTGGGAGGAGTTTGCAAACACTTTGGAGATCAGGTTTAAAATTCAAAATGTCCTTGACAAATTGGAGAATTGGTCAGAATTCAACAAGATTAAATTAAATAAAGACAAATGCAAAGTACTTTGATTAGGAGTAGTCAATGTGATGCCGTTGTAAAAAAGGCTAATATGATTCTGGGCGTTAACAGGGGTATTGTATGTAAGACACAGGAGGTAATTGTCCTGCTGGGAATGCCCCAGTTGGCATACTGATTTGCAAGGCTCTAGTTATAAAGAGGATGGTGCTCAATTGTACTCAATGTCCATTGAAGATAGGACAAGAGGTAATGGGCTTAATCTGCAGCAAGGGACATTTAGGCAAGATATTAGGAAAAACTTTCTAATATAAGGGTAGTTAAGCTCTAGAATAAGCGTCCAAGAGAGATCGTAGAGACCCCATCACTGGAAGCTTTTAAAAACAAGTTAGACAAACACCTGTCAGGAATGGTTTATGTTTAATTGGTCCTGTCACAGCTCAGGGGGTTGGACTTGATAACTTCTTGAGGTCTCTGCCAGCCCTACATTTCTATGATCCCTTCTCTCCTAAAACCAATCCAGTCCCACCTTGTCTTTTTTTTTTTTTTTTTTCTGTTGAGAGTTAATGAGCAATTCATGCGGGGTGGGAGGCAGAATTGAGATTAACTACTGCTTGGTGCAAAGGACTGTTTCTAGCACTGAAATTTACTTGTGCCCACATATAGCCTATGTTTACATCTGCACTGGAGCTCAGCAGCCTTCAACTCCTGCTTTGACCAGACAAAGAGTTACAGCATCAAGGCCTAAGTACTCAGGCACAGGTTAGCCAGCTGCAAGCTGAGAAAGATAACCTACCAAGTAGAGCCAGGATCATAACATGGTAATAGATGCTAGAGAAAGAAAAGGAATAAAGATGACCTACTCAGAGATGAATCTGTACTCCAATTATTTTCAGTAATACCTAGCGCTTATTAGTGATTACAAAGCTCTTTACAAAGGAGTTCAGTATCATTATCCACACTTTACAGATTGGGGAAAGTGATTACACTAATAGCATTAATATTGACTCTTCTCTGAATTAGGTCTCTTTATTCATTTAGGCTCTGCACTTGTAAGTTTGAGATTTTATGGGCTAAATTCTATTTATCAAATGTTTTCCTATTTACTATTTGAGAGCTTTTTTTTCAGGCTGGGCCTACCTTAAATCTGGAGCAGTGTGTCTTTAAAAAAGCAATTTTATCAAAGGGCTGGTAGAGTTACAATGGAGTTAAACCTAGGTAACTGGAGCAGAATTAATGTATATTTGTACTGCAATCACAGGATATGGGCTAGTCTTGGGTAAATACCCAGGGTTCTAGGTAGGTTTATACGACCCAAACTGAAGCTCATGCTGTCACAGCTTCACTGCTTTGGTAACTAAGCTCAAGTAAATCTATTTCAGCTGGTGTCACACCCAGTACTAGCAGTACAGATTATCCTCTCACTTTGGGATTCTGAATATTCTCGGAAAGGGAAAAAAGAAGCAAAGCTAGCTGTGTATGACTGCATGTTATGCTAATCCATTGTGAAGGCTGTTTGAGATGATCATATTGTGTGTCATGCTGTGAATATAGAGGGTTATGTGAACAGTTAGCACACCATCTAAATTCCAGAGGGTTTTCTTGTTTTGAAAATAATGGGGAAAAATGAAATTCTCGTCATCCTTGCCTTTATATTTTATGTCAAGTACCTTTAATCAAAAAGTTGCTTTTTCAAACCCCCCCCCCCCCAAAAAAAACAAACCTTCCCTATGACAACCATTATCTGAGCATGTTTCATTTACTTAACATTCAAAATGGAATTGCTCCCTTTGGATGTTTTTTCTCTTTACTCCTTTCTCCCTCCTCCTGGCCTTGATGATCTCTAGTGAAAGTGTTATCAAAGGCACAGCCTACCAGGGGAGAATCATCTCATTGTTGAGCTGGTATACTGGTTCCTATGCCATCCCTCTCCACATTGCCAATGTAGGATGAATGGACAGAACTGCTTTGGGTCCTTGCATTCTTCAGCTGCCTTAAATGACCCTTGGGGCTATAGCATCTGATGGAATTTAAATTCCTTTGCTGACTAATCCAGGTGAACAGCTGACCCAGAATCAGGGGAGCTCAAAGATGACATAAAGCCTCTTCAGTTGCAGATGAAGACAAGGGCCATTAGAACCATTAGAGTATGATTTTATCACAGTAACTAATTCTTTGAAACCTTGACCATCTCTTGAAACTGGATTGCATACTGGATTTGGAATCCAGAGATCTTTCTATACATTTTAATTAGAGTGAAATCCTAAATCCAAATTTGGTTAAAACAACTCGCAGTTATAGGCCCAATGGTGATCCATATCATGTGTCCCCATGCCTGCATAGGGAATTAAAAGTTTATAACATACCACATAAACTGGTAAGGGGGCCTATCGTAACATGTGGGGAAAGCAGCCTCTGCAGGACTACTACTCCCCCTCCTGTGCAGGTGAGAAGGGGCAGGAAGTAGGTGGAGCTTTGGTTTCCCACCCTGCAGTAGCTCTCACAACTGTGATGGCACAAGGAGGGATGTAATCTGCACCAGATATAGGGCTGGCATAGTTTACCCCCTTTGCTCCCCAATTCCCCCTGGAGTAAGGAGGGAACCTGGAATTAATCAGTGGCGCAGGGAAAACATATGAAGCATACTATAGCCTATTGGTTAGGGCCCATACCTAGGATGTGGAGACCATAGTAGAGTCCCTGCTCCAACTGCTCTTTAATGATTTATAAATAGTGGAACAGCTAAAACAGGAGAAAATGAGAGCTACCTGTCCTAGAATAGCCCAGTGGATAGAACACCCTCCTAAGAGGTAGAAGACCCAAATTCAAATCATTTTTCTCAGTCAGGAGAAGGGAGAGCTGAACCTGGGTCTCCCATATCTCAAGTGAGTGCCCTAACAACTCACTCAAAAATCATAAGCAAGGCCTCTCTTTATAAGGTTGTTTTGCAGGTACAGCTAAGTTCCAACCTCCCATCCCAAAAGTTGACCAAAACTATGCATCAAACTCATGTCAAATTTGCAAATAGTGTCGGGTGGACCAAAACTGCATTTTGTTTGAAGAAAATAAATTATTTCTTAAAAAAAAAAAAAATCACAGCTCTGGTACCCGTTCCTTAGGGCTGGTTAGCAACACCATAATGTAGCTCTTTCTCAGCAAACTTTCCTTGCCTCATCCAAGTCTTCTAAACAGTATAACAGCCACAGATTCTTACCTTGAATAACGATCCATAATGGCTTTTAAAGCTCTGTACAAATATTAGCTAATTAACTGTGAAATTCCTTTGTTGAGATTTCAGTTTTTCTATGTAAAAAAATCCATTGTCTTGCACAAGTGCCACAGTAATCTCTGCCAAAGTAGCTGCTTTAGTAGAGCTTTATTATTCATTTGTTCCAAAACTATTGCAGTGTTGCCAGGACCCATCTGAAGCGCTGCCATATTCCAACTTGCAGATACCTATATTTCACTGGTAAGGTGGAAGGATTCCTGTGTGTATGCAATTTATAGAGTGCTTTGGGATGCTTCTGGATGAAAGACACTAAATAAATTTAATTTGTCTTCTTATTACAAAGGCTCCAGTTAAACTTCCATTTTAAACTCTAAGTAGAAGCTGATATTATTTCTACTACTGGAAACATTTCTCAAATAAACTTTTCCTTCTCTTGTGCAATTCTCATAGCTGTTTTGTAGGTTTACAGCACTTGGGAGAACCCCTTCTGAGTCTTTTTCAGTCTGATAGCCAATCATTGGAGAAAAATCAGCAACAGCTTTGTAATGCAGTAGCCTAAAGCTGTTTGACCTTCAGAACCTTTTTTTCTTTTAATACTTTCCCTTGCACAATCCTCATAAATCCATAAATAAAGGGAAAACAATACAGTTAGACATTGTGAACCATTCCTGAACTTCAATCTACTTAAGTTACTTAATGGACAAATTGTATTATTTCTTCCTCATGTGCAGTTGGACTGCAAACATGCTCTGACTGTGCAGAAGTTGTTTCTCTTATTTACTGAGGTCAATAGCTCAGCTGCACAAGTGTGTTGGGGGTGAGGAGAGCGAAGAGGAGAGGCAGAGAGAGTGGAGAATAAAGATTCTTTTCCCTTTGCCCAGGTCTGACTCATAACACCCGGTTGTGGGACAGTGTAGGAGCTATGCATCCAGTGTTCTACGCTACAGCACAAGTAGGTGAGGAAGGATGGGAAATAGGTGAAAATGTTGTTCACCATTCTTACACACTGACCAGTGAGTTAGGTGGTTACATGAGGACCAGTGGAGAGAGCAAACTGCATCTCAAAAGAGGGTGATACAAATCACTCCTCTTTCAGCACAACAGGAAAATTGCAGGAGGAATGGTACCTCTGAGTCACAATGACTCCAAGTGCTCCCCTTAAAGTGCCTTCACGTCATTCCATACTGAGGGTTATGTGCAGAAAGGCACAAACTATGCTTCAAAGTCCAACAGTTGTCTTTATCTCCCTTTCAAAGAATTATACACACCCATGATCCTTTGAACAATTCCTGGCCTCCCCATGAAT
Source organism: Chelonoidis abingdonii (assembly GCF_003597395.2). Taxonomy (NCBI): domain Eukaryota; kingdom Metazoa; phylum Chordata; order Testudines; family Testudinidae; genus Chelonoidis; species Chelonoidis abingdonii. The sequence goes on from NC_133773.1 coordinate 39,207,596, forward strand.
TTGGGTACTGTATACCACATAATAGGAACCATGCCCTTGGTTAACAATGATCAAGTTTGCTACAATGATTCAATCACTAAAGAGATGCTTGGTGTTTTTGGATGTGCATATATTCTTTGTTATATGTTGACTCATTTCTAGATTTACCATAAACATATGCTTTTGATTTGTATATTTCCATTGCATTAATAAAATGCTAAAAATTCTTGTTTGCAATAACAGTACTGACTGGGTACTGTGCAGTACTTGTAATGTATGGTGTATAACTGCATCCAATGCAAATTTAGTGTGCATGGATTTTTATTAGACTTGGCTCATGAGCAAGTTTTCTTTAAGAGTTGAGTGGATCACCAGACTAGATGGGCTTGTGCAAACTTCATTAAAGAGTGCAGGGAAAATGAATCATAGACTATCAGGGTTGGAAGGGACCTCAGGAGGTCATCTAGTCCAACCCCCTGCTCAAAGCAGGACCAATCCCCAATTTTTGCCCCAGATCCCTAAATGCCCTCCTCAAGAATTGGGCTTATAACTCTGGGTTTATCAGGCCAATGCTCAAACCACTGAGCTATCCCTCATCTTTGTATAAGTAATTATAGAGCCTGTCTTCTTTTAATAATTGGAGATTTACCTATCTCCTAGAACCAGAAGGGACCTTGAAAAAGTCCATTGAGTCCAGCCCCTTGCCTTCACTAGCAGGATCAAGTACTGATTTTTGCCTCAGATCCCTAAGTGGTCCCCTCAAGGATTGAACTCACAACCTGGGTTTAGCAGGCCAATACTCAAACCACTGAGCTATCAAACTTCACAAACAGGTTTGGTCATGTAAAACTAAACCATGTGTGGCTCAAATCTGAACCGTGTTTATCCAAATCTTGCAAAGATGAATGTGTGTGGCTGGAGTCTGATCCATTTTGGCTCCTCGCCACTGGACAATTGTTTTCGGGCTGGCTGGTTGTAAAGGAATAAATCTGAAATATCCAATTACATGGGATTGTATCAAAGATGGACAAAACCTTGAGAGGTGTGTGTGTGTGTGTGGTCTGCCAGGTTTGTTTTGCAAACTGAAAATAGAATGATTCATGTTCATGATCTAGTCATCCAACATACCTCAATTCAAGGGAGGGTAAACTCAGATAAATTGTGGTTAATTGCAAAAATATCTCCACAACGTAGTACAAATATTTCATTTAAAAATATGATTGAACTAAAACTTTGATTCTGGACATCTCTGAACCTCATAGGTGCTTGAAACCTGAATGCAAGACCATTTGCAAATTTTAGGTCTTTCTTTATTAAAGTATGGGTTTCTTTAGAGAAGTATGGGTTATTAAAACTCCATTGAGATTAATAGGTGTGGTAGCACAAACAGAAGTAGCCCCAGAGCCTGGTGTTTGGCTCCACGTTTACTGTTAATATATCAATGTGCTTAAACAGAGTGGTATAATGATTTAAAAAAAAAGTGGGTAACTCCATATTCCCCCAACTAAGACTTCCCACATTTACCCTTCTATATGCTACTGTTTGAATAGGTTAATAGTTAGAAAACGATTAGGGTGAGTAGCAAGGGTTTCAAATTGTGAACTAGGAGTTAAGAAAATTCAGCTCCTTTTTCTGCTTCTCTTCTCTGTTTCCCTCTGCACTCCTGCTCCTTCCCAGCTTCAGAATTAAATTTCTCCTCTGTGCTGCCTGAAGTATGAGAATATGGCTGTCGCCCAAAGTGGTGGGCTGGGGGTGGAAGTCTCCAGTTGCATCCTGCCTTACATTTCCTGTTGTGACAGCTCCCTTATAGTTTTCTATAGACTTGTCAGGACGTCAGGTTTTCCCCATTCCCAGGCTGTGCTGCAGCATTGATTCCCCTCCCACTGTTGCTTCCTAGATTCAATGACTGTCTAGGACCTTTGTAGCATTATAAGTGTGTTTAGTCCCAGGATATTAGAGAGATCAGATGGGTAAGGTAATATCTTTTACTGGACCAACTTCTGTTAGTGAAAGAGACAAGATCTGAGATACACAGAGCTCTCCTTCAGGTCTGGGAAAGGTAAATACAAGTAGGAACAGATATAGTTAATGTATATTCTAAGAGACCATTTAAGGTGACATGACCTGTTAACACCTTTGCAGTCACCGGACCAAAAAAAAAAAAAAGTGTGGTTAGCGGGTTAGAGATTGCTGTGGCAGGGAGATTATCCATCATAAATCAGATGTCTATGGCTTCTAATGCAGTGCTTGGATGCACAGGTAGGGGAATCTCATGTAGCTGTAGAAGTATCATTTTTATCTGAGGTGGGGTTTTTTGGAGGAGAAGGGCACTGGTGAGACTGCTGCTTGAATACTGTGTCCAGTTCTGATGTCCACAATGCACGAAGGATATTGATAAATTGGAGAGGTTTCAGAAAAGAGCCACAAGAATGATTCAAGGATTAGAAAATATACCTTATAGTGATTGAGATCCTTGAGTTTATCTACTGAGCTTAACAAAGAAGTGGTTAAGGAAAGAGACTTGATTACAGTCCATAAGTATCTACATGGGGAATTTACAGTGATCAAGTTTATTATTCAGTAGGTGTCATTAGATATTCTTTCCAACTGATTTCAGTATAAACTCTTTGATTGTAAAGTGTAAATATCACCAGGTGAAATGGGTCTCTGACCCTGAAAACGCCTCTGGGTAATTCTGTAATATAATCAATATATAGCAAGTTTAAAAAATTCTCCATCTTCTGGGCCATAAGGCTTGTTAATTCAACACAGCTGTAGAAATTTAAATAACTGGCATGTGGGGACAGGCTGAAATTTAGCCTTTTCAAGCAGATTATATTTATTTATTTTAGCACTGACATACTGTCATAAACACATGTAGGCACTTCTATTTTTGAAATGTTTCACTTATCACTTGAGTGGTTTAAACTGGATGTTCCCCTCTTCCCCCAAAGACAGATTGTCCCTTGTGAAATGCTTTATATATTCAGGCAAACACAATTTCTCTCCATGAAATATATACGTCTGATTAAAAACTTTACCTTTTACTGTGTACTTGGACAACAAGTTCAATGACAGCTGTAGATTTTAACCATTTACAGGTCTTTTTTTTTACATCCTTCTCTCTGCTTCATTCTAAGAAGCATTTAGTACTAGATCAGATCAGTTAATAATGCACTGCTGAGCTAGTAACCTCAGACCTCTGCTTTCATATCCTCATAGTAATCTCACAAAATCCTGTGCTTTAGCATCTTTCCAGTAAGAGTCGCTGAGCCTGTATCTCTCAGGGGCCTATCCTTGATATAAGACCAGAAGGGAAAAGCTGCTGTTAATAGGCTGAAGAGAGAATTGTGCCTCAGCAACAGTCAAACAAGCTAGTCATGCTGAAATTAGTCCAGTCAGATCAATGGTACTGGATCATGGCTTCACAGGGGCCTATGCCTTGACATCAGCCCAGCAAGCTCTGTTCAGGGACCTCGCACAGCTTATTTCTTGGCATCAGCATGTAAGAGGTCCTGAACCAAAAATTTCAGGGAGTTTGTTTGCTACTATGTTAGTTGTGACTACACAGAAACCAAGTGGTTCTGAGGGTTATCATATTCAGCTATTGGGTTTTTTTATTCTGTTTTCTTTCCAATGATTGAATTCCCTATTGCCACAGCCAGTCTACCACTCATATCTGTATCCCTGTCTCCTGGAGTCATTCTCAATGTGAGAATAGTTCACCACCTCTGTTTCTCAGAAGGTGAGTTTCAACCAAAGTAGTCTGTCCCTCCATTCCACCAGATCTCCTCTCTTTCTGAAAGTTTTTTTTTTTTTTTTTTTTTAAACTGGAAGCCTGACACTTCTAATTCCAAGTTAGGTCGACAATGGCAATATATGCTATGCCTATTAACGAAGGTGTCCCCCTCATCTGCCAAAATGCAGTATTGGGCTCAACGAGCCCTGAACTGCTACCATCAGGTGCATATAAATGTCAATTTGCCTCAAGTCATATACAGCAAATAGGACGTTACATTCTGCAGTACACTCTGTATCTTCTACTCCAATCTGCTGTTAATCCTTTAACTTCATAATTAAAATTGAGGATTTTATTCCATCTACTGTGCTAAACACAGCAGGTGAAAAATATCCAACTTTTTAAAATTTTAAACAAAAACAGAGATGATTAAAGTGTGTCTTTTTTGTTTGTTTTTGAAGCAGGACTTTTTACTCATTGTAGTGCTAGACGTCTTTTATATATTTGATAGATACCAAGACTATTTTTACTTGTATTTATTTAGTTTAATAGATTTTCTTTGATCCCCTAAAAAACTGCCTAATTAAGTATTCATAATTACTAATGTAACAGCTAAAAAGCTGGAACCATGAGAGAGTTTGTGGGAAACATATCTGAAACTCCCTTAGTAATGGAAGAAAAAAGATTCATTAACACAATATAGTAATAAATATGAAATTTAAAGTATAATATTTCCCTATTCATGATCTTTATTGACTCTAAAACAAGGGCGGGGGGAACAATTCCCCTGAAACATAAACCTAGTTTCAGAGATAAATGTTGATGTAAAAGAAACATCTCCCCAACCCCCAGATTTATGATCTTCCTATACAAAAGTGTAAATCACCAAGAGGGCTGGGGAAATACACAAACAGTGAATGAACAGTTGATAATAAAAAATGATTTTTTTCCACCAGATTCAAGGACAACCCTTCTGGATATAATGATGTACCTACTTCTGCTCTCAGTCAATTTTTTGCATCTTGTTTTTCTTATGCAACTTTATGAATCATAAGGTCAATGAAATCAGAAAAGATCCTGACAATACACAAATTTTCAGAATATGCAGACATATTGGTTTGTGATATTGTTAGGGTTGCCAACTTTCTAATCACATAAAACAGAACAGCACTGCCCCTTCAAGCCCCCCTGCTCACTCCATCACTCGCTCACTTTCATTGGGCTGCAGTGCAAGAGAGGGCTCTGGGCAGAGGCCAAGGGGTTCAGAGAGTGGAAAGGGACTCCAGACTGGAGTAGGAGGCTGGGGTGCAGGATCTGGCTGGGGGTGTGAGCTGTGGGGTGGGGACAGTGATGTGGGAGGGGGCTCTGGGAGGGGTTTTAGGGTGCAGGAAGGGGCTCTGGGCTAGGACAAAAGGTTCAGAGTGCAGGAAGGGGCTATGGGCTGGGGCAGAGGGTTGGGGTGTAGGTTCCAGGATGGGGTTGGGGGTATGGGAGTGTGCTTAGGGCTGGGGCCAAGGGATCTGGAGTGCAGGAAGGGGTGCAAACTATGACGGGAGTTTGGGCGTGGGCTCCAGGAGGGAGCGCTAACCTGGTTCACGGGCTTGGAGTGTGGGAAGGAGCTCGGGGCTGGGGCATGGGGTTGGGGTGGGGGCTTCAGCTGGGTGTGTGGGCTCAGGGATGAGGCTGGGAATGATGGATTTGGGGTGTGGGAGGGGGCTGGGGCATGGGAGTTGGGGTGCGGGGTGCAGGCTCTGGGAGGGAGTTTGAATGTGGCAGGCAGCTCAGGGCTTGGGGATGGGGTATGGGAGGGAGTTTGGGGTGAGGGCTCCAGGGACTCTTACCAGAGGCAGCTCCCTGAAGCTGCCAACATGTCTGGCTCCTTGGCGGATGGGTTAGATGGCTCTGTGCGCTGCTCACACCCACAGGCCCTGCTCCTGCAGCTCCCAGTGACTACGGTTCCTGACCAATGGGAGCTGTGGAGCCAGTCCTCAGGGTGGGGTGCAGTACATAGCCGCCCCTTTGCCTGGGAGCCAGACTTGTCAATCTCTTGTCTCTCACACACACACAATCCCACCAGTTGATGTTTATAGTTACCAGACTAGGGTCCGGATCAATCTAGTGGTCACCTAGGTTGATCACACATAGGTAGGAACCGAGTTCTGTCAGGTGCAACATGATGCTCGGGGAAAGTCTTGGCAGGATGAACCTGAAGTTTTATGGCAAGACACTGTTTATGTAATGATTTTCCTTCATTGGGACCAATAAGTTTCGCACTGTCATGCTGTAATCAATAGTTGTTTGACAAGTGCTTGTTTTCTTAAATTATCCTTCTCGTCTGTTATCTTGTTCTTTCATCAAGGCTCTCAGGGAGTTATCCCATGCTGGTTTTGATCACACCTATCTTGTCCCTATTGATTAGTGCCTGTCTCATCTTTAGAGTCATCAATCTGCCCTCCTCTGACATTTCGGTAGGGGCATGTTGCAACCTCCTGGCACTCTTGCATCTGTCTTCAGTTCCTCCCTAGAACTTCTGGTCTGGTGATGTCCTTCATACTTATCTCTTAACACACACATTCCTCATTCACACACAAAACAGAACTGATTTACACAGAACATTTTGAACAGGAACATCAAGTTGCAATGCAAAAGAAAAACAATCATATAATTTTACTTATTTTAAAATGGTAACCTTCAACAAAGTGGTGACCCTAAAAGGTCCGTTGAAATCAGCCCAGACAAGGATTCTGTGTGATTCATCTCTACCAATGGCACCTTAGGCCATTCCTTTCTGCTATTCAGAAAAGGTAGCTGGCAGGATATGATCAAATCATATATTAATTATTATCTTTATTCTTTATCCTTCTTTCTAAATTATACAAAACACAAATATAAAATCCTACTACTACAACTGGACTGACCAGGGTCTTTCGTCAACTGGCATCCAGTTGAAAACCAGATGCCTGGCATCCCTATATCTAGTAGGTAGAATCCTACAAAACCATCCTTCAAAGCCAGTGGAGAATTTAGTTTCTGTTCGCAAGTTTATGATGTACAAAGAGAACCAAATAGGTCTTGTGTCTGGTAGAACACACTATGGCATCTGGAATACAAGTGAAATCAGCACAGTAAGCAAGAGACAAAGCTAAACAGAGTGGACAGCTAAACCTTTGTTGTTGTTAACACTTTCACCTCCAGTGACTGAAACATTTTAGAGAAAATATCTTTGTTAAAAGCAACACCCTCACTCCGTCATTGGAGCGAGTGAGCGAGAGCTCACATTCAGTATCTATGTCCCAAAGAGATCCAGGAGCGAAACGAAGATGACCAGACTGGACATTCCTTATATTTCTAACAAAATAACTAACTGGATAAAATATCCTTTAAAAAAACCAAAAAAACTTTTGGCGCTCCCTCTATACATCATACAGAAGTAAAAAAAGTGACAAAGCTAAGTTTTTAAAAACTCTTTTTTGAAGGTCACTCTTAAAGAAAGCATGAGGAATGCTAAGACTGGTGCCTATATCTGAGGTCTATCGTTTTTATCCACAGGATTACGTAGAGTGATCAGACTTCTTTGGGGCAGTAGAGTGCGCAACTGAAAGAAGTTGAAGTTGATGTTGAATATATCATGCTCAAGATTGCAAAACATATACTAACAATCAAATAGAGCATTTCCCTCTACACTGCCTTTAAAGAATCCTAAAGTAGAATTCTTTATCTCCAGTTGTTCTTCATGTTCCATGGCGTTGTATAATTAGTTGCTCAAACCTGGAAATTTTTTTCCTATTTAGGAATTTATGAACTCTTTGATCATCTAACACTCACATTTATCTCTTGGAAAAATACATGGTATTTTACATATTTGGAAGCAGCCCAGTGAACAGAAATGAATCACCAAAGCTCTTGCTCATGAATCTTCAACACACATTTAAATGTGCTATAGATTTTCGTCCCCTGAACACCATTCTTCTAATGAGAGGAGAATCCTAGCTCTGATGTTCTGTAATCGGCCTTGTCAGAAATAGTGTGGTTTTGTTTATTTCTTTAAAGTATTACCTCAGTAAAAATTAAAACCTCTATTTATATGCAACAGAGTGATGTTGGCTGCATATTGTAATTAAAATTACCTAAAGGACGAGTGAGTATTCACAATAGAAACATCCACCCAGACTAATGATTTCTTTAAAACTCCCTCTCTAATTATGGTCTGACAAAGGACACCTTCACTTGGCAGAAGTCAGAATCCACTGATTCCAATGGCTGTGCTTACATCCACCTCCAAAAATCACCATAACATAATTTTGAGGCCTGACACAGTCTGTACACATCCTACCTCATCTCCCCATATGCTACTGAGATGCTGACTCCCATCTTTGCTCTACCAGTAATGTTAATCTTCACCATCTACTTATTAAATTTTTAAACACCTTTGTACTTTCTCCTGTTCTGCTTTTCATGCATCGAAGGAGCTCTCTGTAAAAACCTTATCTCCCTTTAGAACCTTCCTTAAAACTTTCCTTTGCCATGATGACTACAAAAACTTGACATTGGTTAAGCAGCTGGTGTGCTGACACCATTGCCTATCATCATTACTGTCTCCTTGTGCTCCCCCCACCCTGCCCCTTCATTTGTTTCCATTTCTCATATTATACTTACAATCTAAGTCCTTTGGCTCTGAGAGTAAAAAAAAAAAAAAAAAAAGTCAGTTTGTGCATTGCACAATCACAATGGGGTCCTGGGCCATGAATGAGGCTCTCAGACATGGATCACATTACAAACAATATTAAATATGTTAGGGTTTGTCTTCACTACTGAGGTAAGTCAACCTACATTACGCTACGCCTAATTTGTGAATAACACAGCTGGAGTCGATGTATCTTAAGGTCAATGTACCCTGGTGTTTTCATTGTGTTGCGTTGACCAAAGATGCTCTCTGGTTGACTTACCTTACTCTTCTCAGGGAGCTGGAGTACCAATGTCAACCAGAGAGGGATCTGCCATTGATTTAATGAGTCTAAATCAACACCCGCTGCATCACTTGGAGCAGTGTCAATCTCCCTGGTAGTGAAAACAAGCCCTTAGTGTCTTTTCTAAAATAGATAGATCATATACAATATGTTTATATTTGTGTGTATGCACATAATTATATCAATACCTAAGGTGTGCTAGGCACATCCAAACAGAAGAAAAACAAAGAAGAAATGGTTCCTGCTTAACAATCAAAATTAGATATGGCATAATGATGAGTTGAGACAGTTGAATGGGATGGTGATTGCAAAATAGTATTAGCATCAAAAAGAATCCATAGTTACACAGTGGCGGCTCATGTATAGTAGAATGAAGTAACTGTTTTCATAGCTGTGGCAGAGTTGTTGGCCATGTCTATATAATATATTTATTTGTTGAAACCAATGTTAATTGTAAAGGAAAATTAAAGTTCATCTTTATGAAAGCCTTAATGACAGTCTTTCTACTCATAATGACCAGAGCAAAATATCTGTAGTGAAGCTGAAATTTATTCTGTTCTGTGATGTTTTTGGGATCCCCCAGACCAGTAAGGGGTTCTGTCACATCTTCCCTGTAACCGTGGGGTGCCTTTTTGCTGTGCAGCTTTGCTTCAGATCCCTAACACCAGTAGCCAGCCCCCAAACACAAGGTCTCACCCTGGCTTCCATCAGCCTAGTTACTCCTTGCAGGGTAACACCAATAGCCTTTCCACTCCAGAGACCCCCAAATCCATCATCTCTGCATTCTTAAGTATGAGACACTTCAACTGTTCCCCTCTGATTCATCATGCTCAAAGGTGTGAAACAAGTCCCAATGTTATCAGTTCACTTTGGCCACCACAAAGTTTGCACATCAGAAGCCTTATTGGGCAAAAATAAACAGTTTATTTTATAGAAGAAACACAGCTTTGAAGGTACGAGCAAGGGAAAGCAATCCTCTTCAAGATACACAGAAAATAAGCAGGAACGTAACTTCAGGCGTCACACTTCCACATTAGGTAAAGTCCCGTTTCTAGTACAAAGGATCTATTCCTTTGAATGGTTTCCTAGCATAAACAGCACTCACCAAGTGATTTCCCCTCAATTTTTGGATGAAGACCTCAGTTTCAAGCCTCATTTTCAAAAGGGCTTTTTCTTTCTCCACCACCCATCTTCTTGATATGGCGAATCATGGTTATTCAGGATCAGAAAATTCTACCTGGATGTTGAAATGTCTTCCTATTAACCCTAATGGCCCATCATTTGTCTTCCTGGGTTATACAACCCTAGGTGCTTGAAACTAATCTCATCTGACTGGGGAAGCAGCTCTTCCCTGCCTGACTGCACAATATATTATGAGCACAGATTTCTATGTACGTGAATTACATAAATTCATAGCCACATTTTGTGTACATCTCATGGTGACTTAAGTTTAGAACATTACAAGCTTTCATAAGAGACCTTATCAAATATACTTTATAGCAGAATATTGTACATAATCAGTTGACTCGCTGCTTATTCTTTGGGGTTCAGTTAAGGGTTTCTGGATCTGATTGTCACAACCTACTTCACTCTGATTTGATGGAAATGCAATATTTCTATAAAATGTTTCAAATCAATAAAACTTTAATAAACATAAGCATTACATTTTTTTCTTCTCACTACCTAGACGTCAATGAAAGTTTAAATGCAACTTCTCATATTTAAAGCTGGGATGATTGGGTTCTTTCATATGATTCAAATCATACAGTATTTCTTCAGGTGTTCTTATGTGCTACCCATTGTTCAGAAGGATCAGTGGAAATCATTTTTATTTAAGTCCATGTGAGATGAGTGAGAAAGGGATATAACTACCCCAGAAAGAAACCTGTAAAACTAACAGACATGCCAATCCTAGCTGTTCCCTTAAAAAAGGAACTTGAGGTGGGGAGGCAAGAGAGTTCTCCATTGGTTGCTTTGTCACAGCTCCTGTTGGGAAAGGTAAGTTATGTGAAAGCCATTGGGCTTATCAAGAGATCTCCATATTTCTGGATAGATCAGTAACCATCCAGACTTTAACTCCAATAGTGTGAATGTAAATCTGAACTGAATTCTGAATTTCTTAAGGTTTCTCTAGCACTGGGTTTATCTGCCTCTTTCTGATACTAAAACTATTTACTGCTTTTTTTTTTTTAAATGAACTTTGCAATTTTGAGGCTGGCTCACTGAGTAGTTGTGTATATACATGAGGCAGCTGATTTACTGAGTGCATATTACATACAATTTCCCAATATTCATGCTAGAGTGTACATGCTTTAAAAACATTAAGTATTTCTCTGCTTCTAAAAACAAGGACAATAATCCTATTTTCTTCTTTATTTTATTTCATTTTGAATACGTCAAGCAAACAATATACGGAAAGCATAAAACACTCAGGCCATGAAGCCAAAAACAAATACCAAACCACCTCACTTCATTTCATTTGTAGTGTTAATGCAGCTCAAGAATTTTGTCTTTTTGCTGCAGGTTGGTGGGTTTGTCCCCATTTTTCCATTTGATTCCTGTTGCTTTAACTATACATACTACACAAACTTGCTGAATTCTGAGACATCTGTGGGGGCTAGATGTTGAAGTCTTGCTTACATATGTTGTTCAATTAAAATTTATTGGTTAATCTATTTGCTGTGTCCAGGCTGCATAAGTCACATTCAGTAGAACTAACTCTCCCTCTACTGTTATGTCAAGAAAAATCCAGTGGCCATAACAATTAACTATGATAGTTAATGGACTTATTTGCCTTAGTAAAACCAAAGAATGGAGAATGTATACAACACTATTAGTGTTAGCTTCAAGTCTGAAATATTTCATTCAGATTTCACAAAAGACTTACCCTAAATGATTTTTATCAATGGCTAGATGTTCAGGTAAGAGCCACTTCAGAAATGCTGAGAGATAAAGTTTGGATAAACTGGTGCATTTTGTATTATGAGCAGCTGGGTGAGCCCTGACCACCATCCCCAAGTGATTAATCTTTAAATGGCATTGAAAAGAGAAGGGGTGCTTAAATAAATCGAAAAGTGATTTTAATGAATTGGGAGCTTTTGGGTACTAAATGTGTCTGCCTCTGATCTGAATTGGAATTACCTGTCAAAAATTCATCCATCATTGCAAGCTCCAGCCAAACTTTCTGACAGCAGATGTTTCAGGAAAGCGACTTCAGATGAGAAATACGCCTGTCAGTGTATAGCATACCCAGGAACAAAAAAGGACATAGAAAACATTTCACAAGTAGCAGAAATAACTTTGGAGTCTTATATAAATCAGTAAACTAAGTTTGTATAATTTGTAAATATGAATTCTAACAAATCAGTCATTGAAATTACTGTACTGAGCTTAGCTGCTCTCTCTATATGCCAATTAGCTCAATATGTGTGAAAATTAAGGTATTTCTAACAAACTTAAACGTAACATAATGCAACCTGTGCAGACCTTCTGATTCCCAGACATAATCTACATTAAGATGAGAGTAGGTTTGCAAGTATATATAAGTAATATAAGGTAAAATACATTACATGGATGTTGTAATTATCTCACATATAAGTAATATAATCCCAAGAAGTTCACAGTTAAGGTCAAACTTAGACAAAACTAAACATGTTAAGGTAGGTAAATACTTTGTCTGTTGCTGGGGTACAGTAACTAATGCTGATGTATTGACTGGCCAATAGATTAGAGACAGCTTTCTGCCTTCAATTGCTGAAGTGGTTTGGAGATATCATACAGAAATAAAGAAAACTAGACAAGCCTTTACCTGGATACCTCTTGGAAGACAGAAAAGGAGGAAGGCAACACATCACATAACCATTGAGAAAGATGTTCCTGTCATGGAAACAGACTACAATGTGGTAGGAAAGGTGTCAAACAGACAGTGGTGGAAACACAGGGTGTGAAAGCATCTAAACAAAACCAATTGGAAATGCACAGACAAGGTTGTTTGATTGCCCCAGCTCTGCCCTAGAGAAACACCATTCAATAAACATGTTGATTTAAGGCATTTTAGATTAAACATACCCCACTTCTCACCCCTCATTGTATCCACCCAGGGATGGGTTAAAGTTGTTAGGATACTGTAGTATGCTTAAAGATAGGCACATGCATATGCACCTTCTTGAATCTGGACTTCAATATGTAGAAGGCACCACCTCTCCATATTATTCTCTTACAACAGCTGGTACCTTAAAAGCCTGAAGTAGTTTAAAGGAAAAACAGAAGAAATTGAAATATGTGCCAGTGTTTTCTAACCATATGTTAGTATGAATAACTTACTGTCTCTTCCAAGAGAAGGTGTTGCAAGTAGGATTTAATTCAATTTCAAATGTTCTGACAGGTATAGCTTTCCATTTTCTCACTGACATCTGTCCACCACTTGATTTTGTATTTTGATCCCTTTTGATGTGGTTACAAGGGAATATAATGAAAGGATATCTCCTTGCAACTGACTGGGGAGGGGCAGAGGGGGGAACGTGTCTTATGATGCTACTGTCTCTCAGAGGGCATTCTAGTGTACTCTAAGAAAGTGACCTCTGAAGGTAAATTGAACATATTAAAAAGGTTGTTATTCCAGTAAACCAATATCCCAAAAACTGTTTGTCTCAAAACCCTCCATTCTATTTGTCAATTATAAGAGCAGCATCCATGAATCCTTTACATTTTCAGTGTCACAAATTTACTTTTCAACATTTCCTGGTTTACACAGTACTTTAAAATCATATTTCATTAAATGCTGTTTCTAACAAAATTGAAAGCAATTCCACTTATAAAATAACTGCTGACAGATGGATCCATTTATATCTTGTACTTAATGTGCTGGGCTTCTTATCTTGTCACCCATATCTAGTATTTGAGAATTCATCTTTAATGTTAGTGTCTCAAAAAGTCTCAGTCTGATCCAATACATCAGGACCATAAGAGTTTGAGTTCCACTCTGTCTCTTATTAAACTAGCCAGGACAAATATTTTGAGGAAAACATCTCATTCTGTCTGTTTTTTACTTGATAACTTTCAAAACTACAGCACTGCTGCCTTACAGTAAACTTACTGAAGTCAATAGACGACTCCCGTCAATGAGACTATAGATAAATCCCTGAACACCTAAAATTAAGTTAATTATAGAGCTGGGGCTGTCATAGGGTCCAGGTGATAGAAACTTTTGTGGTAAACAGGCTCTGTTCTGTGGGGTTAGTTTTAATTCTCTCTGAATGCCATCTTGACTAGGCTTGGATCCTCCCTTTGAAGGAGCTACCCTCTCCAGGTTAGACAGGTCTCACAAGTGCAGTGGCTTGGGGCTGACTGCATCCAGAGAATCTCTTCCCCACCTTCCTGACTGAGGTGGGAACTTCTCCCATCACAGAGGTTCTAAAACATTGCCATAATGTGGTGCACTTTAATAGGGGGGGATTTGCTACTTCCTCCACTCATTTATAATCTCACGGGCCACTTCCCTCCCATTTATCAGAATATAACATCCCTGGCACAATATTTTCCATACAGTAATATTAAACAGAATATGCATGTATTTTAGCTCTCTTCTTTTCACTTTATTTATTTATTTGTATTTTAGTAGGGCCTACAGGCATCCAGCCCCCTTCGTCAAAACACATGACAAGTGTCCCTGCCTCCAAAGATTTATAGTCTCTGTTGAGCAAAAAGATTGCTATCTGTTATTTTCCTTAGCTGAAAACAAGGAGAAGAACCAATACCACATGTCCAGCTTATTGGTTATGGACCACTGTGGCACATACTGGACCACAGTTCATGCTGTAATAACAGTTTTTAATACATTTTGTAGACATTCTTAATCATTATCCCTAACCCCTGGATTAGTTGGAGTACATAAACAAAAAAAACATGTCCTGGGTCAACCAACCTTGATCTCCAAACCACTCCAATTTTATACTGGATAGTTTATCCAGTATAACCTCAGTGAGGGAAAGTGTGACAGGTGTTGCAGTGACCCTTCCTCAGATCAACTGTATTTTCATAAACAGTAAAAAACACTTTCATGAGCATGGAAAAAAAGTCTATCCAGCATTTGTTCTGTTTTAAAGTGTGGTACATTGTATTCCTCTTCCCTGACTGAGGGTCCTTTTCCTGTAGTCAGCCAGCAGCAGCTGTATATTTATTTTTTAAAAAAAGTGTTTGATCTTTTGCCTATTTTGACATTCTCTGCACGAGAGTTTAGTTTCCAGACCAGAACTCAAGGGACAGAAATTTTAGTCCCAATCATAAATTTGATTTATGTGCAGTCCACCTTGTGCATGTATCTCAGGCTAGAATTCAAACTGGAATAATATTAGTGTACAGACTACCTTGCGGCATCTCTGGAATTTAGTGTGAATTGAAAGAATTCACCTCTGATGTAACCTTGAAGTAACTAAGGCTTTTGCTCATGTGGATAATCTCTTCTAAATTAACTCAGAATCACATGTCTTCCATGACAACCATGGTACTATCCCAAGTATTTTGTTTTAATGCAAAAAAAATTGTTTTACTCAATCTTGGGTTTTGGACTGGATTGGAGAATGGGACGGTTTCTTCCTTGTCATGGTGAATCATTTACTGTCTCCTAGCTGAGAGCAGGGGTCAGTTCTGGTCTTTTCAGCTTGTGAAGTAGACAATGGATTCATCATTATTATAAAGATTGTCAATATCTCCCTTTGAGACAGCAAGGTGCCAGCACCAGTCAAATGAGTAATTGTTAGATTCCCAGGTCAAGAAGCCTAATTTTGTTGAAACTCTTTCCAAATGTTGCCTTTAATTTCTCTTTTCTAGGGAAGATTATTAGGAAAATAGAAGTTCTTTCCTTATTAGAAACTTTTTGATAATTTCAAACTACTAGCAGTATTTCATACCATTTTATGAGTTACACTCATTCTAAACATAAACAGCTTGTGTCCATGGGCCTTGAAAAATATAAGTATCAGGATTCATGCTCATTCCTAATAATGAGTGTGGGACATGACTAACAGCACAGAGAAAATGTTGGGATCACACCAGTGTAGGAAAAATTAAGTGTACAGCTAGATGAGCAATCATTGATACTAAAAACATAGAATCATAGAATATCAGGGTTGAAAGAGATCTCAGGAGGTCATCTAGTACAATCCCTTGCTCAGTGTGGGACTAACACCAACTAAATCATCCCAGCCAGGGCTTTGTCAATTAATAGTCTTAAAAAACCTATAATATCAGCACAGGATAATAATCACAGGACCCAGGGAATGACAGTAGCTAACCAAAATGAGTGAAAGAAGCCTAAAACTTTAAGCAGTTACTTAAGAGTCCTGTTTCTGAGCCTAACAAAACTAATAATACTTCCCTGATCAACCATCCTGAAGATAAGTCTCAAACACGGGCCATTTTCAATTCTTATTACTAACTATTGGTTACCTTATCAATGTGTAATATGATGAATAGAAACATGTACAAGACCTTTAGGATCACTGAAAGCATTTAATCACTGGTTATGATGTGAGTTCGTATTACCAATAGCTTCATACAAGGCCACAAAATAAAATACCTGCTACAGGTATATCAAACTAAGATTATGAAATTATCATAATGCCAATGCTGTATTATCAGATTTGTCATTATTGGAAAGCAGCTATCTTGGCTGATGCAAAGGAGCCTAATTGAATCCTGGGTAATTTCAGATCTGAAACATAAGAGACCTCCAAAGCCTGAGCCTCTAACTTGAGCTAATGAGCCAGGGTCTCTAGCTAAGAGCCATAGTGCACACCTACCTTCTGCTGATCGAACACAGAGAGGTACATCTAACACACACTAAGCAGTGGGTACAGAGGAACTCAAACTTACCAATACAATTTTCAGCCCCTTCTTTGTGCAGATATTTCCAAAGCATAATATGACTCATTGTTAGGCACTTATTCCTGATATTCAGTCTAAGTTTATCTTTACTACATTTCAAAGTATAATAGACTGAGGGTTTGTTTTTGTTTTTTTACAAACTTCTACAACAGGTGTCTTTAAAGCACACATTTTCTACTGATAAATCACACATTCCATTTCTCTTCTATAGGACTGCAGTGTGTCTGCTACAAAGCACAGAGGTTTCATATATCAGAATATGCTGCAATGTTAGATCAGACAGTCAGTGTTAGCAGGTTCACATTCAGGAAGGCCAGTTCAAATAATGTTCTTGTTTTCAATGTAAACAGTGAATGAATGGTTAGGGAAGAAATGTGCATTTATTTCAGAAATGTACTCAAGAGGCCTAAATTCCATTTTTCATGATTAATGTCTCTTTGCTTTAACTAACTATTGTATGCCAGAGGGAATACTTAATAAAACCCTAGACTGTTTCTATTTTCAGCAAACTGAGTGTCTCCTTTTAGAATAGTTCCTAGGAGATATTTACCTTATTTATCCATAAAACAGAAAAATTGTTTTGTAGAGACTTTATTTTTTCCATTATATATTCACATACTAAGTGTAGGGAAGATAGTCCATATTAAAATTTAGGCCTCAGTAACTAACTGGCGAAATGTTTAATGAAACATAACATTACTGGAGATGTTAAAAGCGGCTTTCTGGTTTGTAGGCTAAGGGGTTATTAGAATAAGGTGACTCACTTGCCCTGGACTCTGCCCCCACCTCTCAGAGTTACTTTCCAGATGTCATAATTAACTCACTGTTATGAAGGTGTATGGGAATGAGTGGAGGTGTGGATGTTTACAAGCCATTAATTATATTTGAACAATTAAGACATTTGACTTGACCTCAAGGGGAGGTTTGTCTAACAACTCCATATCACATGCCATCTTCTTGCATCCTGTTTTCAAGAGACATCTGTTTGTAATTATCAACTAATTGCTGCAAGCACATACACACTAACCTGGAATCATCTATGTGACGTCAAAATGCCAGGCCATTGGTTCATGTAAAAACTATGGTTACCTGGCTGTAACATTCACTTGGCTTTGAAGATATTGGGGTGTATCCTGAAGCAGAGTACAGGGACAGTGATCCCTATGAAAGATCATATTAATAAAGAAGGAGGGTGTGGTGATTCTCTCTCATTAATGACATCATCCAAAGTTGTATTCTGCTCTCCTCCCTGGACTGGCCAACCAAAGAAGAAGAGGTGAGAGATTGACAATCAGCTAAGCCAAGACTCCTGCCCACATGCAGAAAGCTTCAAATTCATCCTATAATAGATTGGAACTAAAACAATATTTACTGGTATTTCTAAGACCAAATGTCACTTTCTTAAAGTTGTGAAAAATCCTTCTGCAGGGCAATTTGAGGCTGTTCAAATTTCTCTAGTGCCCATTAGTGTATGCATAGTTAACTGTTTCCCAAATTAGACAATAAACCCATAAGTCTCTTGTCTAAACAGTCAGATATCTGGGTTAAATCTATGTAATTCTAAAGCTACTATAAGAGTTTACAAGATTATAACAGGGTTAAAAAAAGAACTAGAAAAGTCCATTAATGGCTATTAGCCAGGATCGTCTCTGTTTGCCAGAAGCTAGGAATGGGTGACAGGGGATGGATCACTTGATTATTACCTGATCTGTTCATTCCTTGTGGGGCACCTGGCACTGGCCACTCTCAGAACACAGAATACTGGGCTAGATGGACCTTTGATCTAACCCAGTATAGCTGTTCTTATTTGTGTAAGAATGCCAAAAAATGCAGGCATTGTATTAAACTAGTGTGGGGAAATAGTTAAATAAAGAAAAGCTTAACAGGGCTTTATTGTACAGTGAAACTGTGAAAAAAGCAGATTTAAAAAAAGGAAGCTACCAGGAATTCATTTTAAGAGACAGAATTACTCAAAAACCACGGCAAGAAATAGCCTCTGCCTTAACAGACTCTTAGCTAAACTGCTTAAATCAAAGGGAACAACTTCTCCTTTCTGTAAAGCCATAAGAGAAATGTTTTCCTTATTTTTTATTATAATTGATTTAATTACCATAGTTATTGTAGTAATTAGCAAACCAGACAAATTAAATTGACTTATTGATTATATTTCAATTATAACCTTGATTTGACCATTGCATTGGATTATTGTAAATTAGATTAGTAAAATTAGCTAGTTATAAATTAAATTAGCTAACAACATCTTGCTTAAAACTCATATTTGTTTTATAACTGCTTATTTAATCTTTTAATAAACTTATAAACCAGTTCAATGTATTTCTCAAAACTTCAGTACAGACTAAGTCTATACAGGAAATAAATGAAATCAATAAAATCATTCCTAAACCCATCCGATGTTTTAGTTACTTAAAACACCTTGTTATCCCTATATAAGACTCTTTCAGAAATAATAAAGATCATAGAAGTGGCCCAAAAGCTAATAACAAGAGTGGAGAACTTTGGAAACTTTGGAAACTTTACTCAATTTCATTCCTCATTGAGTAAGCAGACTTTATGATTTGAACACTTGCCTGTTGCATAATAAAAAAATGGAGCTTTATATTTGTAATTAAACAGCACCTGAGAACCAAAATGAAAAATTAAGAAACTGTTCCACTTGACTTAAAGCATTATGCTGGGCTATTGAAATGATCCCAGATACCTCAGCTGTAGTATTTAGGCACTGGTAATTATGCAACAGATCAGATTTCAAAATTAATTGAGCTTATATGCAGTTAGGACAATGTGGCACTAGGCACTTTCCTGTCTCACTGAGTAATTCCACAACTTAGGCTGTGACTTCATTTGCACATATAATTATATATTGCAGCTATGAAACCTCCAGTATAACAAAATCAAAGTAAAAAACTGGGTAGTATTTTTTTTATTTGTACAGCCTACTTATTTTTATGGAAGATGAGTAAAGCTTGCTACTAGGCCTTTGAATATATATAGATCCTGATTTAACATAATAAGCTGTTAGCTAGCCAAAGCTTAGTAAAAAAGAATGCTTAAGTGACATGTTTCTTCAGAGAAATTAAAAGATTCTTTTTAGTACAACACTTTACTACTTTGGAGTGCAATCATGTTTTGTTCAATAGTTATGTCTATGTGCAAAACAAATTAGAAGCATGTTCGTATTACTGCATGAGAGTGGTTACCATAGAAATAACACATGAAAAATTCTTTTTCCTCTTTAATTTTATGAGCTTCAGGTGAGAAATTTTGACATTCTGATCTGATTGAGTCTGAACCTAACCCAAATCCTACTTTCCAAAACAAGCTTTATGTTGTCAAATTCAAAGCCTGATAATTCATCCAGCCAGAATGGAGGAGGAACAAAGGTTCATTCCTAATAGTAGAGACATATATTTACCCGTGACATTAGGATTCATTGTTAATAATGTTTAGTCTGAAACTCTATGGAGGAGAAGATTGATTCTGAGTATTTCATAAAGTTTATCACAAATTCTTGTATAATCTGCATGACATTTACTTTTATTCTCTTCTATTCCTTCTGCATCTACCTAGCTTTTACCATGATAGGACATGATCAGAAAAGACTGGACATCCAATACCTTTGAAATAGCTGTGAATTATACATTATGCACAGCTGTAGAAACAAAGTGTGCATACTTAGGCAATTTGGGAAGGGGTTTACTATCTAAAAGGTCAGTATTTCCTTAGATATGCTGTTCCTACTGAAGTCAACGAGAGGTCTGATGCTGGCTTCTGTGCAGGCAGACTCAGACCCTGTATGTTTGTGGTATAAAAAATAGATAGCATAGATGGAAACAAGTGTAATTTTAAAAAGATGAAAATCTTCATACAAAAAAGATGGAGGGGAAATTAAAAAAAAAATACTGAAAATTAGTTACCATTCTAATTTATGCTGCATAAGAGGTCTGTAGTGACATCAGAGGACCCAAAACCCACCAGTTGTGGCTACAGTAGAATTTGCCTGGGACAGGCACTAGAGAAGACAAAGGCTGCTTAAGTTATACTGGATGCCACTCCAGTACCTAGAACATCCCAGGTTCAGGCAGGTACAATAGAAGTTTAAGGGCAATTTATCCCTAATGCTACTTGGGAGGTAACTTCTCAGTTGTCTCTTTTAAAAGTTCAGCAAAGAATCTCACCCTGAGAGCTTAAGAAGTTATTTCAGTATTAATACACATAGAATGTTAAGAGTACAGCACTTAGAACTTTCAAAGTGATCTGCAAAGAGGACACAAAAAGCTGCTTTGAGAGAGTCTAAAAGATAAATTATAGATAAAATTTTAAAACAGCCTCCTAAAGTTGTTCAGCCTAGGCAGGGGACATTTAGGGGGTCTGTTCTGCTGTAGGGATACCTAGAATCCCTGATGTTAATGGGAATTTCATATTGTGGATTTGATTCAACTCTCATTGACTTCAACAGGAGCACTGACACTTTATTATGGTTCAAATAAGCATCTAGTTACTGTATTATCCACATTCTATGACTGTAACACCATGACCCTCCCACAAATCTAAATTGTTCTCTTCTCATCCCTCAAAAGTCACAGCCATCTCCCTTAACCATCCCAGCTCCCTTTATCAGATATGTCAGTGTCCTGAAGCTAGGTTGCAGGCTGCCAGGGCTCATCTACCCTGTCTGAGTCTTCAAAAGTAGTTATGGAGTGACCCACTAGTGCTACTTCTCCCCTCCCTCCCGTGGGTTAAGGGATGGCAAGATTTTTCAAAATAAGCTGTTTCTCTCCCAATTCACAAATCATCTGTCTAAATACTATGATTACGGGACGTTAGAAATAGATAGAAGTAATGGTGGTTAGATAGATTTCCCCCTACAGAAGAATTGTAGATTGCATATTTTAAAATCTACATCTTAAGCACTGGCTACTTCCCCACCTCTCATGACCTTGCAAATAAGTTGTAACTAGGACTGGTTGGAAAATTTTCCCCATACAAAAAAATCTGACTTTTCACTAAAATACCAAAATGGAAACATTTGGGGTTCTGCTTTTTTAAAAAAAATTCTGTTTTTCAACAAAACATTTAAATTTTCCACAGAAAGCAGTCTGTGTGCCTGACACACAATTTGTTGAAAGCCCAAGTTTAAAAAATGTTTTGATAGAATATTTTCAACCAGGCGTAGTTGTTAACCCATAGTAATACAGTTTGGTCTTAGTCCCTCTCCAGTGGCTGGTCTACACGGGAAGTTAATGAGTTTTCACAGATGCCGGCTAGTGGCCTTTGTTCTTTAGTCTGAGAAGTAGAGACTCATCTTTTCAGTGAGAGAGACTGGGGACTGAGTTTCTGCTGATGACTTATGGGAGGTAGCAGTCACAAGTGGCAGCTTGTATTGGAATTTGGGCTGCTTATGGATCTTAGAACTGCCCTCGTAACCACTGTAGATGTATTAATAGTGAAATAACTACAGTTCTCAAAGTGATGCCTGCAGCTCAAGTGGAACTGGGATAAAGTGGCTTCAAGCTCACCTTTAAGCCATTCAGAAAATCTATATGCCAAAGCATTATTTATTCACTCAAAACTGTTATACGTACCATCTTGTACACAAAGTGAAATTTGTAAACAGAAGCTTTTGGCTGTCTTTTAAGGAATTCATGTTATTTTGCCTCTGCAGTGTAAATCCGAACAGAAATATGAGCAAGATCAAATGGTAACTACTGTTTACCATATCACAGTCATTGTCCAAGTCATTTTACACCATTTTAGCAGTGCCCATATCAGCACAAATTAAGAAACGATTTTGCATGTTTTTATTTATGAACAGGTTGAATAGTGCAGTAGCTGAGAATAATAAAGAGCAAGACAAACATCTACATTGAACCAGGGGTGGCTCTAGGTATTTTGCCGCCCCAAGCACTGCAGGCAGACTGCCCTCGGCGGCTTGCCTGCGGGAGGTCTCTGGTCCCGTGGATTTGGTGGCATGCCTGCAGGAGGTCCGCCAAAACCGTGGGACCAACGGACTCTCTGCAGGCATGCCGCCAAAGGCAACCTGCCTGCCACCCTCACGGCAACCAGCAGAGCGCCCCCCGCGGCTTGCCATCCCAAGCCTGTGCTTGGCGTGCTCGTGTCTGGATCCGCCCCTGCATCGAACATATAGGAAAGCAAGCTCAAAATGCAACATTATTTTTTGTAAATAATATTCCCACAAGAACAATTTACCTTTTCTCTGTTTTCTTTGCCCTCTCCTTATCTTGGGTTTACTATGAGTATCTCTTAAATTTAGACTATAAGATCCTCAGGGCAAAGTCCTTGTCTTTCTATTTGTACAATGTAGACCTATAGTGATAGATACATAATATAAATTTCCTGGCCTGGGTAGTGACTATGTTATATTGTGTACATAGATGAGGTGACTCCAATGTTCTGTGTAATTTCCTCTTGGTCTCCAGGATTTAATGCTGATGATTTGTCATGCAAATTCTCCATGGTATGTTTGCCAACTTGATGGTGGATTAATAACATTTGAGGCATGCTTGATATGGCAATATTAAAATGGATGATTATTCAATGTATACACATGCTCACCCACTGGTACTCATCTATGATTTTCTTTCTGGAAGCTTTCTACAGTAAGTTATTTCACACTGGGACTTATTTCCTCAACCTTATCTATATAAATATATATCACACTAAAAATGAGTGAACTGAAAAGGTTCAGATACTCCCTGAAAACTAGAATATACCCATATCTCTTTTTATGTAGCTTCTTTTAATGATGCCCATCACCATAGTATCTGAATGATTCTCAAGGGAGAAAGCAAAAATATATTAATGCAGAAAGCTGAGGCTGTTTTCCTGCTTCGTCTGAGACAGTCAGATTAAAATAAATACACACTTTCTCCTCTTCTTCTACCCCTTTTGGCTTCCTTTTTATCTGCTTGCCATCACTTCCCTTTTCTTGCTCTTCCTCTTTTTCCTTGTTCACTGTTACATTCATGGAATGCTACACTGAAAAAGTGAATTTTAGATTCCTTCTGAAGTCAGAGAGATTTATGGTCTTTCTTATCTCCTCCCATAATGAATCCAGAGCCTGGACCTTGTTTCTGAGAAAGCCCTGCCTCCTGTTTTCATGAGCTTCACTCTTGAAGCTGACACTTCGTAGTTCCTGAAATTTGCCCAGGTCCTTGAGGGAGTGAGCACTGATTATGAGGGCTAAGCCAACTTCCTGCTGAAAGTTTGGGTTTTCGTGAACTCTTCAATCCAGTTGCAATTATTTTTGTATGAATGAATCACTTTTGAACAATAAAATACTGAATTCAGTCTACTGCCTCATTTCATAAGAACTTACTGATTCAGCGAAGCACTTAAACACATGCTTCAGATCCATTCTTTCCTAAAATCTTATATTCTGATAGACTGTCAGTTGTTGATTTCAGTTATTGTCTTGCTGAGTTCCATAAGTCTTTAAGGATTTCTCTACTCTAGGGACATTTGTAATAATTTTGCTGCCCTGGTGCAAACCCTTGGGTGCTGGCAACAGTTGAACCATGGACTGTACGCTGGAACATGTTCATCTTACCACCATGTCATCTGATTCAGAACAACTATACAAGGAGGCCAGGTCAGAATACACTTTTCCCTGTGTCACGGAGTTCAGCACTTTCATGGTAATATATACGCTTGTACTCTGTCTAAATGACAGCTTCTACCACTGGTAGTACCAGTGGAGCTACAGGGATGAAGAAAAATACTTTACAGATCTAAGGACCAAAATCTGCATAGTGTTGCAGATCACTAAATTTACATCATGATCATTAGGTAATGGGCCATTTTAACCCCCTGTTCACTCTGTAGACTTCCTCAGCTCTGAAGGATGCCAGAACTACAGCTCTTGGACATTTGAAAAGATTCCAATGTTATATCTGAAATGTTCTGAACTTACTGAACCTTAAGAAAGAGTTCCTCTGTCTGAAAATATTTTTTCAGTTCTATGGAGGACTTGTTCTTTCTATTTCCACAAACTCAAACTAGCCAGTAAAAAGAGTGAGCTAATTAAGCCTTTAGAACTATGAAAAGTCATTTCACAGTGATTCTAAAATTTATAACCTATGATGCACAAGCTTTTGTTTTAAGATTCTAAAATTTCCCCTGAAATTTTCAACCATCACTTGAAAACAAACTCTGAAATTGTTTAAACCTATTTGCAGCTTCACATCTGCTTAGTCTAAAGATTCTAGTGTACCCAGAGTTTTGACTTTATTAGAAAATAATTACTTCTTGCAAGACAATCCATCAGCCCAACATGATATAGTAGAATTCACTAAGGGTGTGCTTCTGCTCCTATTTAATTTTATACTATAGGAATTTAATACTATAGGAATATTCTCTTTGGGTATATATACATGGCAATAAAAGATGCCAGAACAAGGCCACAGCTGGCCCAAGTCATCTGACTTGAACATATGGAACTCAAGCATATGCAGCTATAAAAATGCAGTGTAGATGTTTGGGCTTATGCTGGAGCCTGGCCTTTGAAAACCTGTGAGGGTGGAGTGTCTCTAAGTCTGGGCCCAAACCCATGTGTCTACATTGCAATTTTGTAGACCTACAGTCTATGCCCCAGGCAACTGACCCAGGTTCTGAGACTCAGTACCACAGGTTTTTGGTTTTGATATCACCTTGCAGACATACCCAAAATGTTCCTAACTTATGCATCTTGAAGAATATTCCCTTCTCACTTGAGAAATAATGCTATATATCTCCTATTGACTTCTGTTGCAATTTAAAGTGCTCAGTAATTCTGAAGAGCAGCACCTTGTTGTTTCACGTTGCAATGAGCACAGAATTAGTGGCCAGACATGAAAATTGTGGTTTATATAATTGGGGCACATTATGTAAGAAGTCTATGGAAAAGCTGAGAGATGCTCAGGATACCCGAGGCACAGTCTTAGCCACAAGACCTCTTCCTGCTGTCTCCTGCCTCACTCACTGTATACCTTCCAAATTCTGCAACAAATAAGGTAGAGAGGTCCTACATTTTCCTCATTAACTACATACCCAGTTCATTCCTTGAGTGCTATCTATCCTGTACTCTGATTAAGGAGTCAGGTGGAAAAAAATTAGTATGTGATCATATAAACTATCATGATACACACAAGGTGACTGAATTAAGGTTTAATGAGCAACTTTAATTATGGCATTTTCTAATTGTTAGTGCTTGACTTTCCAACCTAACAAATACATATTGTATTTTTTAAAAATGCAAAGCTACATATCTAAATAAGACACAATAATTTAGTTTATAAGAAAGAACACAATGAAAATAGCAACACCTAAATTGTAAAAGTAGAAAATCTATATGCAGTGCACTCAAAACTTAGGATGGATGGAGAGAAGGATAAAGCCATGGAAATCTGTGTTTTCTCATCCTCTTGTCATTCCCTGAATACTAGCCAGTCATAAAATCTTTTAAAGTTAATATTGTGTTTGTGATTGATACCAAACTGCATTAAGCTTTTATATCCTATTTGAATTGAGCTGCAGAACAATGAAAGGAATCAATGTTTCCTGAATGCTGCAAAACTACATTGGGATTATAGAATCTGAACATGAAGACAAGGCACAGTCTGCTGTTTGAGTTTTGCTCCTGCTACCAAAGGCTAGATTCACAAAGGGGGTAGAGAGGTCTTAAACACCCTGTCACCTAGTAGAATTCACAATGCTGAGTTAGGTGTCCAGGCTCCCTATGCATTGTATGAGGAGTGCTAGGTGTCTAAAAGGGATTCACAGAAGGCAGCACACTGAGCAGAGAGCCACCTAAGATGGGGCATGTGGTCCTAAACCCACCCCTCAAAAGATCTAAACTCCTATCAGGAGTGACAGCTGTGATACAGCATGGCCACAGGGCAGCATAAGAGTGTTAGCAGGGGGCCTTATTCCCTGCCAAGTGAGGAAGGTTTGCTTTAGATTAACTAGAACAGCTGTGACTCCAATTAGAGCACCTGACTTCAGTTAGAGCACCTGACTCCAGTCA
>NC_133773.1:39234231-39329279 GCF_003597395.2 Chelonoidis abingdonii
ACAAACACTTCCTCTAAACCTAAAACTTAACTAAGCTATGCCAAAATGTGAAATACAACTTATCTAGACTAGAAACCTGATACTCTACTAGTTGCACCTTAGCAGCAGTGGGGGGCCCTGCAACGCTTGGCAGTCCAGAAGGCACAGTTGCAGCAGACAGGTTTATTTTAGCAGCAGTTTGCTGCGGAGTTTTAAGAGAGGTTTAAGACACAGACCCAATGTTTTTAGCTTGGTCTGAGTGCTGGGGAGACAGAGCACGCAGCAAATAATACAATAAAAGTATAGCGGTTTCACAGAGGGATTCTTACCAGCCCCAAAGGAAGCAGCAAGAGGGTAAAAGCAGCTATGTCCTCAGAAGACTAGATACTGGTCTCCCATATCAAGAGATCTCTCAGCAGCAATTTGTTCTCGTGGGGTTTTAAAACTGGGTACGCTCAAAATAAATGAGAGCAGAGAACGGACCCCCCAACTCTGGCTGATCAGACCAGGCAGCAATGCAGAACCTTCCTATCTTAGTTTAAAATGCCTGTTTTTAAAGGCAAATTCAGGGCATTTCCGCCAGTACTTTTGATTAGCTCCTCTGTCCACAGGGGAGGGGACAGGGAAAAAAACATGTAGGGTGACACAGAACCTGTCTGGGCAGATCCTGTGCAATAGCGTGACAAATGACCACCAGCCATGCGGCCTAGATCATGCCCAAATCTTAAAAACACCATAGAGTCTTTTTGCAGCTCTGGACCATTGGCCTACCCGACACGAGCCCAGGTTTAACAGCGTCAGTGATCAAAGGACTAACCTCTTGAACAGGAGCAGTGTCCCACTTAGCACCAACAGTGGCCATCCCCTTCTGAAGAAGGCAAGGCTTTGAGTAAACCTTAAGGGTGCCCTCCCTTTTGTGAGAAGGCGTGGCCCTGGTAAACAAAACTTAACAGCCAGGACAGGGCGGGCCCAGAGGAGAACAAATGGAGATGGGGACAGCTGTAAGAACAAGAATGAATAGCGGGAGATAGCTGAACGGACCCAATCACTAAGAAGACAAGTTTTTACATTACCTTGCCTGCTTCTTATTTTACACTTCACCTGAAAGTGAAGAACGGCTTTTGCATGGCACTTGTGTAGCTGAGTTGGCAAGTCATTACGTGCCGGAGAAATGCGTTACACATTCGTCATGTCCCTTCATTTTTTTATCGCTAAACAGCCCTATAATATGAGAATTTCTATGAGAGATAGGCTTTGTTTTTATATGGTGCTGATTTAATTTTCCAGCTTATTTAGACTGCAAACTTTAAAACAACCCGAAGGAGTTAGACTTCACGTTAAGTATTTTAAAAATCACTGACGTGAAATGTTCAGGCGTATGGATGTCATGTTTTTGACTTCAATATGCCCTGAGGATTACTGCCCATCCTGTTTATGACAGATTGCAACTAACTTCTTCTCTTCTGGAGCAGATTTTAGAGGATTTTTATTTTTTTTAGATGCAGGATTGTTAGCGAAGCACGGAAGATAGAGGAACAGCATAATATTGTTATTTTTACGCACGTTCATCCTTAATTCAACACTTTGCCCGATGAATGGGAGGATTTTCAACTGGCACACTGGTCATTTGAATAGTTACCCCTACTTCCATTTGTTTTGGGACTTCCTTGCACAATCTCAAAAAGGATGGTTAAAGCCCAATTTTCAAGCTGGGATTGTCGAAGTAGGCACTTACATTTTATTTTAATCCCTCAGTATGTGCTTGATTTCTCAGAGTCCTGAGCACTTGCAGCTCCAGGGTAGTCATGGAATAGTATCTTAGCATCTACAATATACTTGTCACTCCTGTGTAGTGCCTGAATATGGACTTTCTGGCACCTATTTAGGCTCCAAGTTTTAAAAGAATGGATCCTAGCATTTTCAAGTGCACCAAAGACCAGAAAGCTAAAGTGTATATCTGAATGAAGCTGAGTCAACCTGCTGGGATTTTTTATCCGCGAGTTCTGGGAGTCGCTATTCATTCCTGCCTTTGACTGACTTATTTCAATTAAACTATTTGATAGAAGTGCCTGTCCAGACTCTAAGCACCTCAGTTCCTAGGCACTTTTGTCAGGACAATTATACTGAAGAGGACAACTGCAAAGTGAAGTTTCCTCTTCATTCCAACCGAACAGTAAAAAACCAAACAACACTTTGAAGAAAAACTTGCAAATGCCCCTAACGAGGCTGAGAGATCCACTCCCGCTTGTCTAGTCCTCCATGGGAGCTTTCCCTTGAAACCAACTTAAGACAAGGATTTTCTATTCCTGATTTGTAAGGTCAATAAAAAGTGCTGATGAAAAACACCCTGTCAGGCTTCTTTACTCTCATAAAGGAAAGGGAGGGAAGAATGCCGCATAACATTTTTCCCCTTTCAGACTACCTTAACAATAATGAGAAGAAAGAAAGCCTAGGACACCTGATAGTAATGTTGCAATTCTGAAATTAATCAGAATCTGGAAGCACAAAGCACTTTATAGCTCGACCCAAGGAGCAGGCCTACATTTCTTACCTGCCCTTAGATGCTAACTATGTAGTAATAAACAAGTACTTATTATTAGTAAAGTAAACACCAGTGCTTTTCTTAGTCTTGACAATTGACCAATGAAAAAGTCCATTTTTTCTCTTATTTGTATCACATTGACGATCATGAACCCTGAAGAACCAGGATTTTTGTTGTCGAAGAGCAGCAACATAATAATGATGGTTGAGAAATACATCTAAACTGGGTGGCTATGTAGCCCTCCCGAGACTCTCTTAATCTCTTGTCTGCTGAGATTTCTTGTATGCATTGAAGTCATCCAGGGGAACTTATCACTGAGTTCAGTTCTTCTTTCCAGTCCCAATCAACTCAATGAAGGAACGCGAGATAAAAAACAGTTAAAAACCACCTTTCTGAACTTCTAAAAGTGTTTCTTGTAGGGATAGATGGGGTGAAGTGTTGGTGTTTTTATTTAAATGAATCAGATCTGACAATCCTATCGTAATTGTAAACTAACTTTTTAAAATAATTTTGTTTTCTTCTGTTTTATTGATTGTTACTACTTCAGATCTAAGAGAAAGTACTTATTAGACTTGAATGGACAGATTACTACATAATGGATGTAAAGGAAAATCAATTGACCAGCAGAGGGTTTCTTCTGTGGCGATGGAATGAGCAGCTTGGCATTATCTTGACGTATCCAATGTTCAGTGACAGCCTTTAATGTTGTTTTCACTGACTACGGGGGTAGTTATGTAATGCGAGCCCTTCTGTGGCAGAAGATGCTTAATGTAGATAGGTTTAACACTCCTGTTTATTACAAATTGAATTAGAAACAAGCTATATATTAACAGACGAACAGTAATACAAACCCACAACGATTCTATGAGATCATTAAACTAGGTTTTAATTATACCTGATTATTTCTTAACATCCACGAAGGTATGTCTTTTGGGAGTTACACCTGGGGCAGGCAGTTGGTGCAGCAAGCCAGAGGGAAAGCTGGGTTTGCGGCCATTAACTTATAGATGAGAGCTGGGGCAGACTGACAATCCTGTATATCCAGAATGAGGCTTATTTGAATTAACCTTAAACCTTATTGAATTAGAGTTAATACCCTGGGTACATTGGATTAGAATGCAAGTCGTGTCTTTAATACATGCGATTCTTAGCAGGTAAGAGAATTAATGCCAATTTCTGAAGGTTTATGAAGTCAAGTCTTTCACCATATGTGTAAAGGATTCCTCTAGTATCTTGACTGAGGGGACTGCAAATTCTCCTCTGGAAGTCACATTTTAAGATACACATGTGATGTTGCACTCCATATCATTTTATGAAGAAATATGCTAATAAGTTTTGAATATAATCAACTGAAATTGCTTCGGCAAAAGGTCTCTGTAATGGTATCATTTACCAAAGCTTCTAGTCTCTTAGTGTGTTCATTATATTGTCTATAAATGTAATTCATTCTTGTACTGAACATAAATATGAATATAACTCTGAGTCCTATGTAATTATGCAAAGTGTGGACTTTAATGGTGCTTGGATTGATGGCTCCCATCAAACTAGGACAATTTGTGTAAATGGCTCGTTTACTTGCAGCCTTCCTGTGATCAGGCCAGGGAAAATGGCAGCTGCATGGATCTCACGGACTATTTGACCTGTCACCTGGATACTGTATCCCATCTTAAACTGAATGCTTTTCCATATAGAAGGATGGCTACGACCCAGAAACAAAGTCTTCCCGCCTTGTTCAGAGCTATTATAAGAGGGGACAGACAAGGGGGCTGCGTCATGAAAAATCCCTAGTACCACGCGCTAGAAAAGACTGTTACCAGGGAAGCTTGGGCCCCGACTAGGAGGAGTATAGTCTCGTGAAAAGAAGCCTATTGGCACATCTTCTAGGCGAATTTACCTTATTCTGTTTCTTCTGTATTAGGCTTGACCTGACGTGTTTCTTTACTGTACACTTACTTTTTTCTGTCTGCTTATACTTGGAACCCACTTAAATTCTACTCATTTTTTACTATAAAATCACTCTTTTTCTATAATTCACCAGAGTAAGTATTACCTGGGTAGCAAACGCTGTGCATATGCTCCTATCGGTGTTATGAGGGGACAAATTTATGAGTTACCTGTATGAAGCTTGACTAGAAGTACAGGATTCATTTGGGGTGTTGGATTTCACTGGAGAGGATGTTGAGGTGCTCAGACAGGAGCATTTTTAACTTTTTTCAGTTAAGTCTGCAGGCTTTGGGAGCATGCGAGTTCAGCCCCTGCGGTCTATGTTGAAGCAGATGGTGTCTGGCTCAGCAAGCCAGGGCTTGGGGCCCAACTGCAGAAGAAATTGCTCAGACGTAGTCTCAGCATACATCAGTGACAGTCTCAAGGGGGTTATCTTGTTGACATCAACATCTTGGGAGCGAGACTCAATCTACAATATCCACTCTGTAAACTCCAGATCAAGACCCATCATCATATATCAAATTGACCTTTATTTCATGATTGTGCTTGTTCTGAGCTGGGCTTGAGCAGTGTAACCCAAAGGAATCCTGAAGTGGGGGTGAAGGCCTGATCTCCCGGTGCCCGAGCTCCAACCGTTCGGGATAATCTACCTCGACTCTCTCGATCTCAGTACAGCTATTAGCATGATATAGGTTATTTTATTGCTTTTAATACTCTTTTTCTTCTTAGTGCTTTCTTCCTTAAGAATTAAGTTACTCTTTGGTTTGAATAGAAATTGTGTGGTACCTTATTGTTATAGCAAATTACAGCTGTTATCATGTCTACTGAAGAAAAGCACAGGTGATCTTTAGGTCCTTGTCTGTGCTGGGAATATCCGCTGAAGACAGGGACTCTGCAGCCAGAACCCTGGTCAAAAGTGAAATGGATGCGTCTCACAAAGATAGATACAGGGAGCTGAACCTCGAGAGTGTGGTGCTTTTCTGCCACTAATAGAAATACAGAATGCAGTTACCCTGACAAGAGCTATAAAGAATAATCTTTAACAAGAACTTCTGCAAAAAGGAGAGAAAATGTCTGACTTTGCTGAGTCAACTTTTTCAGTTTGTTGTGCCACATAAGCTTATCTAAGGAGACTTGAATTGACTTACTTATAACTGCTCCCTTCTCATGAAAATTATACTATCTATCTCTGCAATCCATTGTCCTTTTAAAGTCACAATAACTAATTATTACTTTTGCATTTTGCATATTACGTTGTATTAGAGATCGTGTTCTTGATGTTTACTAAGCAAAACAGTAATCATCTCTCTCTCTTCACCCCTCACACAACGTTTCCTGTGACTATGATTGCTTCGTATTAACCTCCAGCTCAATCAATTTCCATTTTAAGAGACTGAATACAATGTATTCAACTTCAAATTTGCTGAGAGGAAAAAACCTCTCTCTCCAGTATTAATTCTGAAGAGTTTGAAAAACACTTTCATTCCTGCTAATTGTCTGTGTTTGAAGTATATTTAATTCGGACAGTCTTTGAAATATTAGAGCGGAATCCAATACAAGGCTGAGTTTATCACGGAAATAAAAGAATCTTAAGCATCTCGATACTATATTTCTTTTTAAATGAATGACTGCTTTTGACAGTGAGCGGGACTGCCAACAAATTACTTGTTGCCCGTATCCATGATCTATTAAGATTTCATTCATCCCCCATGCAATTCTCTTTACTTGCAGCCCATCTACATATTTGTGCATGCTTTCTACATAAATAAAATCCTAGGGATTGTAGTTTAATTGCGCCTTCTTCGTGTAGATTCCCACCTTCCTTCAACCTGTTCCCACACTGAGACCGAGTGCCAGACGACCTTCTTACTACCATAGTATGGTCAGGAGTGACTTCAGTGTTTCCGCCTTCCAGAAAGGTGCCTGCTCATAACACATGCTCAGACTTTCCTTTATTTTTATCAGTGCCAACTCTATGAGAAGAGTGCCAGCTATCAATTAAGGAAGTCATTGACCTGATAATGTGTGTCTGTTTAGTACTCTGTATGTATGTGTGTTGCTAAATATATATAAACGTGAGCTGAGGTGTGTGGATAATAATTGGTGTCGGTAAGAAAGGGATATACAATGTCATGTTTTGGCAACCAACACAAAAATTGAGGTTTGAAGCCAGTTGTAAATAGACTGTGGTTCATGAAATGCTCTCTTTAGGAAGCCAATGTGAACTTTTTCAGTGACTTCAGAGAGCCAGGATTTCATCCTCTAGTCCATGTCATTTCATTATATTCTGAGGTAACCTGAGCAGAAATTTCTTTGTAGAGTACTTTAAAGAATCTAGTACTTCCTGATTTCATACAAGTTCAGATCTTCCTGTCCAAAGAATCATCTCTTTTGTGGTATTTGTGCTTCACTTATGGGAACTACTCTCGAAGAGATAATCTCTGCTGATTGATGATCAATATCTTGCCTGCGGACTCTTGTGAGAAAGAATAGTGGCTTTTTGGAGAAGAGGGCATAAGTTTAGCTTTGCCAATGTGCTTTTTAATCTTTTTTTTATGGCTTGTGAGACCTTGGGGAGATTGCTACATGTCTGCTTGCCAAGTTGGCCAACGGCCTCCATTCCTTTTTAACTTCAGGTCACTAAGGTTGCGAACCTCTGATTTCATCCACTTGTTAGGCTTCCTTCCTATCAATCCGTTTCTCTTCTAATCTCTCCGACCATCACAACCTTCCATTCATCCTCTTACCAAACCATTTATGATTTTCCCAAATTCACCTACCACCTAACCATGACAATTGTTTAAAAAACTAGATAAACATAAATTAACCCAAAATCACTCACTCCGCCATTTATTTCTACATTCCTCCAGATTCGCTCCTCCCATGTTCAATTGGAGTCAATGGAGTCTCAGGATTTTGAAACTCAAGACCACTTTATGGAGGATCTTAAAATACAGTTCAGCACCTTGCTTTTGAAAAAGCTTCAGCCAAAGTTTTTTTCTGGGTTTATTAATCCACCCCCCCCCCCCCGTACTGAATTCCACAGAAGAGATCACTAGAAAACTTTAGCACAGGTCAGCTGTTCTCTCTTTCTGCCTTTATCATTCCACATATCCCTCCCAACTCTTCTGAGGACAGAATGCCGAAATGATAGTAAAAACTTCTTATTACAACCACCCCGCTGTTATGGTGATATCATTGTTCCTCGTCTATTTCTACTCCCCTCCTACCAAGGACCTAGGACACTAGGGGAGTGATTAAGAACTGGTTCAGAGGCAAGCAATATCGCCCTGAACCTACCCCAGAGAAGAGAAAGCGCGAGACCCAGAGAACAGTACCGGCAATTTGCCACACTACCCCAGAGAAGAGAAAGCGCGAGACCCAGAGAACAGTACCGGCAATTTGTCACACAGCCTTGAACCTTTTTCTAGTGTTGGGTGCCTAACCCAGGTGAGCCATTTCATGCAAAATGATAGTAATGGTGGTAGTGCCCTCTTTCCCCCACCTCACCCCAATCCCAGTAGCCTTCATTGGTTAGAGTGCTAACCCAAGATGTCAGAGGCAGATGGGGAGTTCAAATCCCCCCTGTCTGATTCAGAGCAACGACTGGAACCCAGGTCTTCCACGAGTGCCCTGACCACAGGCCTAGAGTCACTCTATTTGGCCCAATGAATATTTAAGTATTTCATATCCAGTGGAACAGGTTCACCTATGAGAGATTCCAACAGCTTTGCCCCTGTCTACCCAAAAACACTAAGCACCACCATCTCCTCAGCTGCCTTTTATGTGGATTAGGCATTCTCTGAACATGCCTACTGGATTGGGCCATATGGGAGAAAGAAGTGAGGAAAGGCAGTTTGTGAATCTTGTCGGGGCTTAGGTGTGAATTAGACTCTGAACTGCTTGGTGCTGTGTGAATTCCTATTGATAGAAATGTAGACATATAGTGGCTTGACCATCGAAACTTAGGAGCCTAAGGAATTTAAATTTTTACAAGGTTAGATGGCAGCTGAGTAGATGTTTTGTGAATACGAGTAGTACCTAAATGTTGGACTCAGGCTCTGAAGTCCCCCTTGTGAATCTAGCCCCTTGGAAGATTTTGGAATGCCATTATATCTGATCCAACAAAATAAGGCAAATATTTAGAAATAAGAGTGACAGCACTAATGTGCTGTTGTGTTTTCTAAAAATGTTGATTCTTTATCTCTAAGCAAACTTAATTCTAAAAAATTGCAGATGATCACTCATGAAATATGAGTTATATCATCTCTCTTTTCTGAGGAACATAATATGCTTTACAAACTTTAAGGGTTTCCTTCTGCTGCCCTTATCCATAATGGACTAATACCTTACTCTGCATAAAGTTTGAGGATGAATATTATTTCTTAATACCCATATTTAAGCTAGTTGCTACTGGTTTATAAAAATCAGAAATGTAGAGCTAGGAGGGACCTGGAGATGTCATCTAGTCTATCTCTTCCATGCTGAGGCAGAACTAAGTATACCTACATCATCCCAAACAAATATTTGTCCAACCTGTGCTTAGAACCTTCAGTGACAGGGATTCCACAACTCCAGTACTTAAGTATCCTTATAGCTAGAATATCTAACCTAAACATCCCTTTCAGCATATGAAGCCAACTAGATGTTCTCCACTGAAGGACAAAATTGGATCACCATACTCTTTATAAAAGCCCTTAACTTATGTTAAGACTGTTTTCTGGTGCCCCCTCAGTATTCTTTTCTCAACTAACATGCCCAGTTCCCTCACTCCCTTATTTATTATAAACTTCTCATAAGTCAGGTTTTCTAAATTTTTTCTCACTTGTCATATTGTTCCACCACACTTTATAATCTGTTCCACACTCACAAGTATATATTTTGTAATATTGAAGGAGAATAGTGGTCCTTCACATCACTGGGCTCTAGACAGGTAAAGTTTTGAAGATGAGGATCAGATTCTTGAATTAATGCTGATACAGAATGGCAAATTGCTACAGTGGGCTAAGCACCTATGAGATGTGATCTCATTTATCTGTTCCATTGAGGCAATGGGCTGCCACGTTTTGTAGCCACTTAGCTCCTGTTTGTCAGAGCAGCAGATAGTATTGGAATATACAGCATTAACAAATGAAACAAGCATAGGCTCCTCCTTGACACTTACTCGTTGTTACACTTAACAGTATGCCACTGACATATCATCTTAGTCAATGACATTGAGATGTTGGTAAATGGGGGAAATGTACAGAAAGTGGTTCCTCACCCCCAAGCACATTTCCTCTGTGATTCAGCCCATTTCAAATGAATGGAAAGCTGGAAGAACCATGTACACGTTTAATATTCAGTTTTATTTTTCTTTTTTGAAGGCAGGTTTTTAGTTTTTACAATGATCTTTTAGTATCAGTGTTGTTTTGTCATTTCTTTGTAAAGAAGTAGCAGTGCTGAATCTTTATCATATTGATTGTTTTACATTTTTTCGTCTCAGGTGCAGAACAATACCAGCACTGTTATTGCATTATTTATTTTTCATTTGTATCCTATTGATTTGCTGCTAGTAACTTACAGGTCAATTTACAAAAAGATTGGATATGATTTATAATTTTTCTAAAAGATTATGCCACAATGGGAATGCTTTTATAAGCCTGTCAGATCTCCAGGTTTGTTTTTCTCCTCATGTGAGATCAATACATTAATAGATTAGTAGCTCAGTTCCACCAGGACATCTATGACTTTCACATAATTTATATCAATAAGTGTCTGTACACCAACTTATAGTTAAATTGGTATTTTTACTCCTGGGACCTGGTCCTCCTCTCACTTCCACCTGAATAAGTCAGGAATAACTCAGCTGAAGCCAGTAAAATTACACTGATATAAAAATGATGTAAGAGGAGTTTGCATATGTATCACCTTGGCAGATTTAAAAACCAATATTTAAAAACAGAGGTGAAAATCACTGGAAAAAACATTAATATGGCTTTACTGAAATGGACCAATATTAATTAAAAAACAAAACCAATTCTATGTTAAGAACCATTGCTGCTCCATTAAGCCACAACCAAGTTTGTTATACTGCTGTGTGATCTCCTCCTAGAGGTATTTCAGCTTCCAAGAGCATCTGATCAAGCGTCTTCACCACCAATACTACCTCTGGGATCAACTAAGTTAGGCACTGAATACTTGCAGAATGAGGGTGTGGTTTAACTGGAGCTAGGACAGAAACTTTCCTCATCTTGATAGAGTTTGAGATTTTGGCCCCCTCTCCTCCCCCCACACACATGCCATCCCTTATCAGCACAAAGTTGAAAGCTCAAAAAAAAATTGCAAACTGTTAGTCTGAACAAGAATTCAATTGACGTGAATCAAAAGGTTTTCCAAAATAAAGTAATTTGGAATTTAAGAATTTTCATTTCCAACTTTTGTTAAAATATATTTGAGTAAAGAGTTTTGTCAAAAACAATCATCTCCTGTGAGCACTTCTGATGAATTGACTATTTTAATGGGAAAAATGGTTCACTGAAAAATTCCCAATAAACTCGAGATCTAACTCCTATAATCAATAGTAATGGACATGCAAATCAAAAATCAATCACCTCAAATGGTGAATAGCATCTAAGAAAGTAGTGATCAAAATAGCCTGTGAAATGCTGGATGTGGCTATACTGGGGGGACCTCCCAGAGGTGTGGGGGAAAATAGTCCCGGGGTGGAGGACAAAGGCTGTAACAATTGCATCAGATGACACTCCTGAACAAATACTCCAAGGCAGACGTGTTGGTATGACTCACCTTTGTATGTTAAATTCTAACCCCTAGAATTTGATAAGCAGGTCAGGTGAGGGCTAGGGCTTTTCTCTGGTGAGCAGGAAGAGGCTGTCAGTCTGACAATGGAATTGCCAGA
Organism: Chelonoidis abingdonii; assembly: GCF_003597395.2. NCBI lineage: Eukaryota > Metazoa > Chordata > Testudines > Testudinidae > Chelonoidis > Chelonoidis abingdonii. The sequence goes on from NC_133773.1 coordinate 39,245,595, forward strand.
GCCTACTTTATTTGTAGAAATGTAAGGTTTTAGTTGCTTTTCTTCTGTAATAAGCTATTGGGAACTGTAGGTTTTCTAAAACAGTGAGACAAGATATGCTATGCAAACCATTTCTGGATTTTTTTGTTTTTAACTACTCTCTGTTTTTAGTATATCTTCTTTGAGACAACTGTTGGATTGGGTAACTTCACACACACTGGTCTAAAAGAGATGAGAATTCCTCAAAACCATAGACAGGTGTTGGAAAAAAAAGAGTCTCTGGAGTCTACTCTCCCATTAAGGTGTCTCAAAGGTCTGTGTCCAGTGATCACAGCGGAGAAGCTAAAATATCAAGGAGACATGAGTTGGTAGTGATGCAAGTGACACTTCCCCAGAAGCAATCTTTACTGTCTCTTTTTTCATAGTCCTAAGAGTTGTATTTGTAGCAAGTAATTAGTTCTCTTCTAAACTCATCTGGAACATTCTGAAACTGATGACTAGCCTACTGAACATATGTCTTAATTTTTGTACATGCTGTGAATCCACAGATTAGCATGGTTTCCTCCTTTTCACATTATGGGTGGGTGGATCTTCACTCAAATTTATGTTTTGGCTTATTTTTCCTTACTCACTCATACTACTGAAACAAAGATGCTGATAAAGAAAATTCATGTTACACAAAAATGATGTTTAAAAGAGCATTGAGGTTGCAAAGTCAAGCTCAAAAGAATGCCAGAGTTAAGACTGTGCAACCTTAATTTGTCACCTTGTGCATATGCATGACACTACAGTCTAATTATATGATTATACGCTCCCCCCCACAGGACCTGTCTTATTCAGTGCACAGAATGGACAGTAATCACTTAATGAACATCTATTCAATATTTTGTTTCCTCTTCATTGTTCAAAAGATAGCCCCATGTCTTATTTACTGTACACTATTCATAGCATGTTCTGACAGAATTATTAATTTCTTTATGAATTTTTCTATGGAGCTTATCCCTGTAGTATGAGAGTGCTTCAAACATGAATGAATTTATTTTCACAACATACATTTTACAAATGGGGCATAGACACTTGAAGAGATTAAGATTAGAGTATCCATTAATTTTGGGTGCTCAATCTGAGATACCACTGGCCTGATTTTTCAGAATACTTAACATAATGTAGTACTTCACATGTTCAAAGCACAGCTCCTATTGATTTTAGATGCAGCAGTGAGTGCTCCATGCTTCTCCAAATCTGACTACAGAGTCTCAAGTCAAGCACCCAGAAAATGACAGTTAGTGACCATCTTTGAAAAGTCTGATTTTGTCACTTGTCCAGCATCATGTAGGAGCTCTGTGCCAGAGGCAGGAATAAAATCCCCTTTTCTTGAGCAGCATCCCAGAGCCCTAACCATCCTATCTCTTTCAGCACCCCCCCCCCCTCACTCAATACACATCTTCCAACTTCTGCACCAAAAGATGCAGGTGTCCTACAAACAACAGCCTCCTTTACTACACAGCCCTGATTAATTCCTAGACCAAATCCATCTTGTGCACCAAATGAGGCAGGAGGGCTGTGGGAAAAACTATTATGTGGTCGTGTAATTGACGACTTCATCAAAAAAGGGCTCAAATTCTGGCATTTTTTAACATCTGAGTGCATCGCTTTGCAATGTAAATGCTCTTTTAACATGTGTGCAATTCCTTGGGGTTTTTTTATTTAAAGAAAGCAAATGGAATAAACAGAAATTCCATCATGTGGCATCATATTGACATCCATATGAGTCATCTGCTGGGTTGGAATCTTTAGATCCATTGCATAGACCTCTGCCTCTTGAGCTAATGGAGAACTGATAGCAGTAATAGGTTGTCTTCCCCTATGCAGACCACTACCAGAGGGAGATGGAACACTTGGCCAGTGTGTTTCACAGATATATGTTAATATTAGAGGAATAGTAAAAATCCATAATTTAAAGTTCTATTCCAGGCTTAACCAGTGGGCAGAAGTCTGCCCATCTACCCATCCCTCAAGCCTCGACCCTTCTGACCCACCCCCTTCAACCTGTTTTTGTCCCAGTCATGTCCCTTCAACCTAAGACCAATGTTTTCACCTAGTCAGCCCCAGTCTCCACTCCTCAGTCTTCTCAACCAGCAAGTACTAGTCTCTTCCTCTAGCCACCTCTCCCAGTCCCCCTTCACTCAGCCATTCTCAGTTCAAAATCTGATTTCTCTCCTGCACCCTCACCTCCAATTGTCCTCTACCCATGTTCCCCTTCTCCTGACCCCCAGTCCCAAACACACTCCCTGGGATCCTCACTCAATTCCTATATCCCTCACCTGCCCCAGCTTCTTGTCCCTGTCCTCAGACAATCCTATAATACCATCACCATCCTGGCTCCCCATTAGTTATGTCTTCCCTCCTCTCTCTTCCATTCAGCCATCCCATGGCTCCTTATCCAATCTTTCACATCAACCAACTCCAAGTCTAATCTCATGACTCCTACCTCCATTTTCTTGCCTAGCTCCCAGTCACACAGCCTCCTTGCTCAGCCAGTTGCAGTCTGCTTCCATCTCCTAGTCCACTCTCCCCTCATGCAGGCCTTCAGTCCCAGTTTTACCTCTTGTCCCCAAACTCCTTTTCCCGATCTATTCCCGCCCTTTCCACTACAGTTCTTGTCCCAACTGCATTTGAATCAGGCAGTTTCCTCCTCTAGGCTGCCTGGACTGAGAAGGGGAAGTCATTGAGTGCAGAGGACAGACAGGTTCCCATATCTCAGTTCTAGTGCCTGTACTCTGGCCTAGCATAAGTTACAGCAGCCCAAAGCTGCAATTCCAGAGAAAGTTCTGCTCATACATAGGCTGCAACATGCCTGATATAGACAACATCTTTAATTAATTTAACTGCTAAAAAAAATTAAGAAATCTCTGCTAAGCAAGTGAAAACTGCAGTTTCTCAAAAACTAGCAATTTGGTCAAGTCAAGGTAGATTTTTACAGGAAAAAGGCACATCCATAATACAAAGGTTACCCCTACCAGTTTCAAGTCCTTTCTCCAAAGCACAAAAAGCTAAAGCTTTCTTAAAGAAGATTGTCAATTTTTTTTTAAAACGTGAGCAAAAACAATGTATTTTTCACTAGCTCCATTCTCTGAAATGGCTGAACCATTTTGGCTGTACTTTCCCAACAAATTCAGGCAGACACCTGATGTGGAAAATCTCAGCTCAAATGGTTAAAGTTTGGCAAAGTTTAAGCAACTGAAAACAGGGTCTTATGATGGGAAGTGTCAGTCAAACTTATTACTAGGTAGTACTACCAGACCTGCCTAATATATTAAAAAAACAATGCTTTACATTCTTTCTTTTAAATGTGGAATTTAAACAGTTACATGGCAAGCTTTGAATTACCGTTTGATATTAAAGGAAAGCAGAAGAACAAGAAAATATATGCTTAAATTTATATTTCTAGAAGTTATGGGGAACTACCTAGTTAATAGCATGACTTGTGGTTGTGTTCAACAATAAAATACAACATTTCAGGTAAGACATGGCACTAATAGTTCTGCGTTAAATTATTCCTTTGTAAATTGTCCATTTAATGCATTTAGTATTTGATATGACCCCTAGTCCTATGCAATGTCAAATGGGTCAGATCAAGGTACAGTGGATCTTTGTATACCCCAGCAGGTCTCTGAAGTTCTGCTAATGTGCTGTCTATTAATTTAGCTGCTAGAATATGAATATTTCATGGCTGGATCCCAAAACAATGAATGAAATGTTTAACTGCAAACCAGGGGAAAAAAACAATATAGATTTAACTCAGTTACTCAAGACAATGATCTGACAACAGATCCCTCCTTTCCAAAATTGTCATATGTGAAGTCATTTCTACTTTTTGGTAAGTTATGAAAACACATTACAATATCTTGGCAGACAGTTCCCTTTCATGCAAGGCTATTATAGAGAACTGCCCAAGCAAATCAAGTTATCAGTCTGCATTTCAGAACCTTAATCATTTGAGTTTTGCTCTCACATGCAGTAGCAAATAGGCTAGTCATTTATATTATAATCAGTAATGCAAGTGCAGTTAATATTGCTCAACCAGCAAAAAGTTTGGATCTTTGGGATCCCAACCTGAACTTTCGTAAGTTTAGATTTCTGGATAAAGTTTATGTTTAACCTTTGTCAATATCATAATTGCATACTGTGTGCAGCCATCATACTGTTTTGTTGGGTATTTCTTATGGCTACAGAGCTAACATCACATAAATTTTAACAACACTTTCATGGTGGTCAATCATGATTTATCTATTTCCATTCATCTTAAGGATAAAGATATGTATTTACAAGCTGTTTTTCTGTTGTGCAGAAGCCAAAGATTGAACACTAAAGCAAATCATGTAGATTAAATACCAACAGCCATAAACTTCAGTGGGTTTTAGAGATTGAAATTTTGAGTTCTGTTGGAAAGTTTTACTGGTTCGTCATAAGAGCTATAAAATAACTGATTTTGTAGACAGTTTATGATACATTATGATGCAGAAACATACTGAATTATGAAAGGTAAAAACTCAGAATGAGGCTATGAATGAAACATGTCAGAAAGTTTGTTTTCTGTTTTCTAAAAAGTAACTAGTGTATCAAATATAAGCTGATCTCCTCATAGACATGACTAAAACGAGTGGTCACTGTTACAGGGTGGCACGGATGTCTCATGAGTGCCCCCTTGTTTGGGTTTGTCTGTGCACTTCTTTCAATCTGTGGTGACTCCTTGCGGCAATTTATTTGGTCATTGTTAGTGACTCAGCACTCCAGCCAAGTCACACAGTCTGTATGGAACACAACTCAAACACGGCCCTTCTAGGGTATTAATTCAAAGTCTTTAAGTGTCCCTGGTCCTTGTAAGCGGCTTCCCCCTTTCAGACTCTTAATCCCATTGGTTTGTTGTGGCCCCAGCTGGGCCTCACAGCTGTTAAGATCCCCTTCTGGGGATTTATCACTGCCAAGTATAGGCCATTTCCCTGGTGGCTTATGGGGCGGGGGGGGGGAGGAAGAGGGAGACTTGGGCCCTCCCACTATTCTGGATCTCAGCCCAGTGACCCTAAGAATAGCAATCACATCCCACCATGTCCCTTTAACTAAACTGCTTTCAGTTCCCTGGGCTATTTCCTCGTGCCCCAGTCCTCACCAATGTTTCTCCGTTACCTCAGGCTCTCCTATGTTCAGTCCCAGCATCTAGCCAGTAGCACTTGCTTGCCCCCCAGTCTCTGCCAGCACTGAACTGTCCATGGTGCTGCAGTCCTTCAGGCCACTAGAACCATCACTTTCACTCCTCAGCAGGCTCCAGACAGCACTGCAGTTCCTTTTATACTAGCATGCAATCCCCTGATTGGCTAGCCTCCTTCACCCACCCCACCATGCCCCCGGCCCCAGATTGGCCATATCCCATGCAATCTGTCTATGGAGCTTGGAGGATTCCTCTACTATTCTTTTCCTAGGAAAGGTGTGGCAGGACCCTAAGGCCTCCAGTGGGGGGGGGGGTCTGAGCCTGGTATACCCCATCACTGTAACAATATTTCAAAGCTGTGTTATAATTATAGATGCATGAAAAATTTTGGCCAAAACTTTCCTCCTGTAGAAAATGCAGGTTTGGGATGACAAACATTTTGAGAATTCATGTTAATTTTGGTGGGCCATTTTGATTAAAAAAGACTAAATAAAACACTGATTTTTCAGGCTAGATTCATAAGGGGAAATCACAAAACTGAGAACACCATGCCACCCCTCCTTTATGAAATAGGCCAGTGGCTGGTCCACTCACATGGGTTGTGGAAGATCCAGTTTCACATCCCGGATCTGAAGCAAGGACTTGAACTCAGGGTGTTGCTACTCCAGTGGAGTACTCAAAACCAGGCAATAGAGTCATTTTCTCTGTTCCAGTGGCTATCCAACTATGTGAAGCAGAGATTTTTCACCTGGTCTCTCACATCACACCTGAACATTTTAACCATGGGGCTATTCCGTTTTATGAATCTAGACCTCAATTTACTTTATTTTCTTAAAACCACAGATTTAAAATACCTAAAAGGAAATATTTCATTTCAGGTCACACAAGACCCATAACAATTTTTCATTTTGCTGAAAATTCAAAAAAATTGCTTTTGTTTACCCTGAATCATTTCCTGATTCCCCCCGCACCACTTCCAGTGACAACCCCCCACCCCCATTATTTGCAGAGATCTAACAAGTACCTGTGTCAGTATTTGATGATTTTTTTTGCAGCAAAGGGGAGGGGAATCTAAATGAAACATCTTCTGAATCTTCAAATATGCTTCATATTGATACAGAAAAACGCACCATGGCAAATGCAACCCTTCTGCAACTTCACAGTTGTAGCCCTCTTTTTGACACTAAAACAGAAAGTTTCTCCATTTAATATAATTTTGAAGTGTCACAATGTAACTAAATTTAGTAATTATTCATTTGTGTGTTAAAAGGAATAAAATTCATTTTCTTAGTATTTCCTTTTTTCTCCACACTGTTCCAGAATTTGTTTTATATATGCGTGCATATATAATTGTACACTGATGTATATATTACCTTCTCAATCTCTCTCTCCAAATATCAACATTTATTTGCTGAGAAGGTCTAGTTATTAACAAAAAAGTGTTACACTAAATCACTCATGACTGATCCAAAGCATACTGAAAATAATGGGAGACTTTCTATGAGGAGTGGATCAGGCCAGATAGTATACTTATGGACAGAATCTGAAAGCATAAGTCCACATGATGATCTTTTTTCCCTCTGATTTGTTTTCAGAGTTCTTTTCAATATGTGTATCTGCCCTTGAAAGGAAAGGAGAACAAATCTGAACAGTTTCTATTAACCAAAAATGTTGAAATATGCTACTGGGAGAAAAAATAATTTTTTTTATTAAATGAACCATAGAAAATCTCAATATCTGTCTTAGAAATGAGGAGATCCATTCTGATAAATTATCAGCAGAATTTTTGTATCAAAGAAGAGCTGAAAGTTTAAATCCATACATCTATCATCTTTATTATGATGTTTCTGGGGATACTGTTTTTATATTACCAATATATCTGATATCCCTGTGGATGACCCACCATTTTTTTTATTGTAGGCTGTAATCCCAAAGCACAGTAAGGTATTGGGTATGTTTTTGGATATACACACTGTCTAAATATCAATTTTGTTCTGAAACAAGTTTTTATTTATTGGAGAACAGACAAAGATCAGAGCATTACATCAGTTTCCACACAGTTTGTAATTACGGCCCATTTGAGGATACACAAGTCTCATAAGCCACACAATTTTATAGGTTGTGTTCAGTAATTTCAGAACATAATAGAATGTGGTCTACACATTTTTCTTGACCTTCACAAATTCATGGTGTACTGTGGAAAACTATACCTGGAAACTTTGCACGAATCAGCCACTTTGCCTTTCTACTAGTGCTTGTTTTCTCTGCTTCTGGCTTTAGATGTCTAGTCAGAATGAATGTATACACCATTATGAAATAATCTAATAATTACTTTTATTCTGTTTAATTTTAAAATCAAGAAGAAAGATTCTCAGGGAAAAATTTTTTTTTCTGAAAATTCAGTTCTGAGGTTATTTTAAATACACCAATCCCATATCTGTGTCACTTTCTCAGATTATACCCATCAAAGTGATTACTGGAGTATGACATTTGACACTTCTTGGAAAATCTGTTAACAGATGGCCATATACTATCCTCTACTACAATAAGTGGAAGATAAAGTACACCTAAAGAGCCATCAAATATGGGCAGAGAAGCCAGTCCACTCAATTCTCTCTCCTGTTCCCATCTCTTTTTGAAGCACTTCAACTGCCCTGTACCTCAACTACCCTTCAGTCCCAATTCTGGAACTGCCACACTGACTTGCCCCTACAGCATAATCAATTAATTACCATTGGCTACTGCCACCTCCATGACAACAGAGGGAAGGTGGCATGACTCTTTTATTTTCCTTTTTGTCCTTTAATAGTCTTAATTGGAATCTTGTGGATGAGAGTGAATGGGTTGTAAAAGGAGATTACATTTCAGCAAGTATGAGGTTGACAGAGCAAACGTATGTCTGTTAATGGGGCATATTGGGTCATTACTGGAAGAAGGCAGAGTAAAAGTTGCATGGGCAATCTTAACACTGCATATCCTGGTTTTCAGACGTTTGTGTTCTACTTAACCTCACCATTCTGCAAAGGGATGACATACCACCAAGCAACCTTAACTCAGCATTAACATAGGGTTTTTTTTGTCACTGAATAGGTCGACTTCTAATTAGTGCAGCAGTTTAAGAAAGAGTCGCTTTATTAGACTGTGAGTTTAATTAGACTTCCATTATTATACTGATCACACTACACTGTATTGCACTTCACAAAGTGCAGTCAATTTCTTTTCAGCTGTGTTATTCCTAATAAAATAGCATACTGATGCTGCAATATCATTTCCATTCCATGTTGTGCTGTTCAGAGGCATCATTGTTCTGTGAAGTACCTGATATTCCAGGAAGGTCCAGATACTTCAAGATATTTAGGTCTTGAATTTCTATTGATTTCAATAGGAGTTAGGTGCCTAAACACCTTTGGGGATATGGGCTGAAGTCACTAACCAGGGTAAGACTGGGTGAACCTCAAAGGATAGTTTGTTCTAGGAAATCAGTTTTCTCTGACTCTTTCAGGCCTCATTCATTGTGCTTGGGGTGCAATGTGTGCAAATATTAGTTAAATACATGGGGACAGATTCTCAGCTAGTGGAGCTCCACTGAAGTAAGTGAAAGTAGGGGCTGAGGATCTGGCTCGTTAAATTTATCTCACCCAAATCTCTAGTTGCCCTCAGTTTAAGAAAATTACAGCTTTGCATCTTGAATATTTTTACTGAGCTAATTTCTCTCCTGTTTTTTCTCCAACACAGCAGTATTACTGGAGTCCAAAGGCAACTTACATATTCTGGAGCAAACATGTTTCCTAGTCAGATGACCAGGAATAAACTTTTTTTTTACTTTAAAGTAAATTATTTATTTTGCCACTGCCAGCACACCTGAAATGTTCATTTTTAAATCCTTATAATAGTGTATGAGTCATTTGTTGCTTATTGCATTCCATATCATTCTAGAGCTTCCAGCACTGTGGTCAATACCAGAAATCCCTTTGAGTTTCTCATTTATCTATGTACTCAGGAATACTATTGGCTTCCATCATTTCCAGGACAACCTCACAGGAGTCGAGAAAATAGAATCAAATCCATTAGCATTCATGAATTTTCCATGTTCAGTTCTTTTAGCCATGTTTTCTTATTAACCCTAGGTATGTAATTAAATCAGTGTGGGCCACATTTTCAAAGATATTTAAGTGCATAAAGATGCAGATAGAGTCTCTAAAGTGACTTTATGAATTAGGCACTTAACTTCTACTATTGATATAATTAATGATGAGTGTGATTACATACTGGAATAAACTACCAATGGGAATGATGGATTTTCCATCTCATGATATCTTCAAATCATGACTGGATGCCTTAGCAGAAGATATGATTTACTGAGGCACAAGCTATTGTGCTTACTACCAGGGTAAGCGTGTGAAAGTCTTTGGCCTGTGTTATGCAGGAAGTCAGACTAGATAATCTCCTGATCCCTTTTGGCCTTAAAATGTATGAATCTGCATAATATTCTTGACCTTTTTTTTTGCACTTCAGAAAGAGTGGAACATGGCTTACTTTACTGAAGGCACACCTCATGTTTCAAGGATCATTTTTAATGTGCTGCAAATCTGTAGTCAGTCATTACAGGTCTATTAAAGACCTCAATTCTGGTCTTTATGTGACCATCAAAAGACTTTCAAACAGGCCATTATTGCTATTACATCATGTTGTTCTATCCAAGCAAACACTAAGCGCCAATTACAACCAGGGTGACTTACCATCAAACCGGTGCACAGAGAAACATACTTCAGAGGCATAATTTACCCAGCCACCAGAGCACAATAAAACACTCTTTATTTCTGATTTTATTGGTTCTGTCTGCTCTCATCTGGTGCCTGAATATTTTATCTGCTAGCACTACCTTTTCTAACACAATAAAAAAGAGTCCTGACCTTTTATTCACTTTAAATATTTTCACACTGTTATGGATAACTGACAGAAAATGAGCAATAAACACAGAGCATCAAAAATGCACTCTTTTGTGTTGTGCTTTTTCAAATGAATAGAAAGAGAAATGCATTCTGATTTTAGACATGTTATTCTGGGACTAAATCCTATTCCATAGTTAAGAACATAAGAACGGCCGTACCGGGTCAGACCAAGGGTCCATCTAGCCCAGTATCTGTCTACTGACAGTGGCCAATGCCAGGTGCCTCAGAGGGAGTGAAGCTAACAGGAATGATCAAGTGATCTCTCGCCTACCATCCATCTCATCCTCTGATGAACAGAGGCTAGGGACACCATTTTGTACCTCTTTCTGGCTAATAGCCATTTATGGACTTAGCCACCATGAATTTATCCAGTTCCCTTTTAAACATTGTTATAGTCCAGCCTTCACAACCTCCTCAGGTAAGGAGTTCCACAAGTGACTGTGCGCTGTGTGAAGAAGAACTTCCTTTATTTGTTTAAACCTACTACCTATTAATTTCATTTGGTGACCCCTAGTTCTTGTATTATGGGAATAAGTAAATAACTTTTCCTTATCCACTTTCTCCACATCACTCATGATTTTATATACCTCTATCATATCCCCCTTAGTCTCCTCTTTCCAAGCTGAAGAGTCCTAGCCTCTTTAATCTTTCCTCATATGGACCCTCTCCAAACCCCTAATCATTTTAGTTGCCCTTTTCTGAACCTTTTCTAGTGCTAGAATCTTTTTTGAGGTGAGAGACCACATCTGTACACAGTATTCGAGATGTGGGCGTACCATGGATTTATATATAAGGGCAATAATATATCTCAGTCTTATTCTCTATCCCCTTTTTAATGATTCCTAACATCCTGTTTGCTTTTTTGACTGCTCTGCACACTGCGTGGACATCTTCAGAGAACTATCCATGATGACTCAAGATCTTTTTTCCTGACTTGTTGTAGCTAAATTAGCCCCATCATATTGTATGTATAGTTGGGGTTATTTTTTCCAATGTGCATTACTTTACATTTATCCACATTAAATTTCATTTGCCATTTTGTTGCCCAATCACTTAGTTTGTGAGATCTTTTTAAAAGTTCTTCACAATCTGCTTTGAACTAGTTTTAGTATCATCTGCAAACTTTGCTACCTCACTGTTTTACCCCTTTCTCCAGATCATTTATGAATAAATTGAATAGGATTGGTCCTAGGACGACCCTTGGGAACACCACTAGTTACCCCTCTCCATTCTGAGAATTTACATTAATTCCTACCCTTTTGTCCCTGTCTTTTAACCAGTTTTCAGTCCATGAAATGACCTTCCCTTTTATCCCATGACAGCTTAATTTATATAGTAAGGTGAGGGACCTTGTCAAAGGCTTTCTGGAAATCCTAAGTACACTATGTCCACATGGATCCCCCTTGACCACATGTTTGTTGACCCTTCAAAGAACTCTAATAGATTAGGAAGACACGATTTCGCTTTACAGAAACCATGTTGTGCTCAACAGTTATGTTTTTCTATATGTGTCTGACAATTTTATTCTTAACTATATTAGTTTAGAGAGAGATCTATTAGCCAGAAAGGGTACAAAATGGTGTCCCAGCCTCTGTTCATGAGGATGAGATGGATGGTGTAGCGAGAGATCACTTGATCATTGCCTTTATAAAGGCAATTGATCAAGTGATCTCTCGCTCACCATCCATCTCCATCCTTATGAACAGAGGCTAGGGACACCATTTTGTTACCCTTTCTGGCTAATAGATCTCTCTCTCGGTGACTTGTTAATGTTGAGTTTATCAATTAATTCCAAAACCTCCTCTAGTGACACTTCAATCTGTGACAGTTCCTCAGATTTGTCACCTACAAAAGCCAGCTCAGGTTTGGGAATCTCCCTAACATCCTCAGCCGTTACATGTGAGTAGCCTCTTACTAGCACCTTCCCTATCATTTTCTTTTCCCTTATAAGTAATTCTGTAGATGTTTAAGATTTCAAGCCTGCAGCAGAATGGGAGCCAAGGAACTGTACGTCTTTACTCCAGGAGCAAAATGTACAGTCATTTGGCAGGAGGCCTTGCCCCACAGAAGAATTTCCAAGAATCTGTGCACGCTCTCTCTCTCTCTAATGACCTGCAGCAGTGAATCCTGTGCAGTGTCTAGAAAAAACAGGGAAATGGGATCCCAAAAGGGTTTAAAAGTTTTTTGACTATGGAAGGCGGATTGTCAGATCCTGGGGAAGAGGATGAGGCTGTCTATCTGTCTCTTTCCAGCTCAGTGTTTTGGTGTCCCCTGGCCCACCCACAATTCCTATGGGGAGTGGATCTCTGGATCCATCCTCTCCCAGCTGTCATTTCTTTTTCAGAGAAGGCAGAAGTCTACTTTCTCTGGCCCACTAATCCTTACCAGTTATTCAGCTGGAGAGGCATTGCCTCCACATGAATCAAACCTCAGAATCAAGATTATCAGATAGTTTGTGGTGGTTCTGGAACTTAGTGATGGGCTCCACAGTGGGGTATAGGACGAGGTTGAGAAGCTACAGCAGAGCTTCACTTGTGATGCAGTCTAGAAAAGGGTGTGTCAAACATCAGAATACACATAACCTATTGCAAATGAAGAGCACTTGTGTCATAAACATACAGCTAAGGGTAGCAGCATACAATCCCTCTTTATCCTGTAAAGGATTAATTCCTCTTTTACCTGTAAAGGGTTAAGAAGCTCAGGTAACCCAGCTGGCATCTGACCAAAAGGACCAATAAGGGGACAAGATACTTTCAAATCTGAGAGGGAGGCTTTGTTCTGTCTGTTCTGTGTGTTTGCTGGAGACAGACCGAGGAAGCAAGCAATCCAACTCCTATAGACTTAGTAAGTATTTAGCAAGGAAATGTGTTAGTTTACTTTTATTTTGGCTTGTGTTTTCCTTTGTGTAAAAGGGAGGTTTATGCCTGGTTTTGTAACTTTAAGGTTTTGCCTAGAGGGGAGATCCTCTGTGTTCTTGAGTCTTTTGTTACTCTGTAAAATACTACCCACTCCAATTTTACAGAGGTAATTCTTTTACCTTTTCTTTAATTAAAATTCTTCTTTTAAGAACCTGATTGGTTTTTCATTGTTTTAAGATCCAAGAGTTCGGGTCTGTGTTCATCTGTACCAATTGGTGAGGATATTATTCCCAAGCCTCCCCAGGAAAGGGGATGTAAGGGCTTGGGGGGATATCTGGGGAAGGTAGGGCTCCAAGTGGCCCTCTGTAAATGTTTGTTTAAATCACTTGGTGGTGGCAGTGTTACTTAATCCAAAGTATCACAGAGAAATTGTGCCTTGGGGAGGTTTTAACCTAAGCTGGTAGAAATAAGCTTAGAGGGGTCTTCATGCAGGTCCCCATGTCTGTACCCTAAAGTTCAAAAAGAACAATATTACAACAGAAAAAGACAAACAAGTTCTGAATAGTATAAGAAATTGGAAATGAGTTTAAGAGATGTAATGTTGCTTATTTGTGCTGAAATCATGAGATAGCTGAAGCATATAAGCCAACATGATTCATTTGCTCAAGACAATTTGGAAAAAAAGGTGACAAGTTTTGGAATAAAGTTTCTGTTTCTCCTCCGTTACATGGACTTTTATATTTTATATTTATATTTTGACATTTATATTTTGATCCAGGATACCAATGTTATTCTTTAAAGGTTGAATCTTATGAACATGGTGCAGGATCAGGCCCTCAGATATTAACAAAGAAAAACATCTTAAATCCTATCTCCAAGGTTTGTTATTTGTATTGAAATCAGGGCAGTTCTTCCATTGCTTTGTTTAAATTTGTTCATACTTTTATTTATAAAATTATGTGCTACTTTTAACTTTTTATAATACATAATGCTCAGGTAAACAGAATTTTAAATCACTTTGCTGCCTGTTAAAACTAGTCTACTGTATGTAAAAGTACCTATCAGCAAAACAATGGGTAGAGAATAATGAGGAACACACTGTGATGTGAAACTGTTAGTTTATCCATAGCTACAAAATTCCCTATGCTACTTGAATGACATGAACTTGCTTCTCCTGAGGTCAGAGGTAATTATTTTTCCACATTAGCTGAGACTTGGGCTTCTGCTGTACAGAAACTGTCTTATGTGCCAGATCATATGTGGCAAGTTTGTGATGTGAAATATTCTCTAATGAGGATTGCAGTGACACTACCAAACTAATTTTAATTAGAACCTTGAGTAAATTTAAACCTGATCTCCAGAGCTATTAGATTAGTGTTTTATTCTCTTAGTTACTTAGTTTGTGAGGCTTAAAAAAAAAGAAAGATGTTACAGATATTTTCCCATTTTCTGACTTCTGTGACCCTATCAATGAGCAAAGCATCTCTGATCTAACTTATGCAGTTCTACTCTTGTTGGGTGGTGTCCAACTGTAGCGAGGAAGCATGGTCTCCTTCAGATGCAAGCCGCCTGGTGGACAGAGCAGAGGGGTGGGACAGGAAGTGGAAGGGGACAGATGTTTCTTCCCCGCTACTGAATTGAAACACCAAGGAGAACTGTTGATACCCCGGAGACTAGCCTGAGCTTCCAGAGAGCTGGACAGTTTGCCATTGAGTTGCAGTGGTGTATCCTGGGGAGACTGAGGATGACTCGTGGACAGGAGAGCAGGAAGCAGCCCAGGGAAACCAGGCAACAGTCTGGTTCACAGAGGGCCTGAAACAAGGTCAGAGTGTTGTGGACAGATCCCTGCTGCCCCAGTGGTGGACTACTGTGCCCCTGTTAGGGCCCTGGGCTGGGGCACAGTGGAGTTAGGTGGTCCCACATCCCCCTTGCAACCACACTCCTAGGATGGCAGTACTTCCCCTCCTTAGGCCAGAAGACTTGCTCTCCTCAGTTACCCTTACCTGAGCCTGATAGGCTGGGTTTGGTGCTACAGCCTGACTGCAGGCCAGAGCCTTGACTGTTTGTTGTCCTGCCCTGCTTAAAGGCAAGGTGAATAAACTACTACTGCTCTGCTGTTTATGTCCCTGCCCCGCCTGAAGGCCAGGACCTATTGAACTGCTATTTCCTCACTTCCATCCACCTTTTCCCTTTGCTTGGAGAAGGCTCTGGCAGACCCAAACTGTGACAAGGTGTGGCCTCCCTGAGACACGGATGCGGAGCAACAGTCCCACCAGACTACACCAACCAAAACATGTTGAATTTTTTGGACTGCTTGAGGAAACTTTTTTCCCCCAGTTCTTGGAGCAATATTTCTGAGAACTTTTATTAAGACTATGCCTTCCCTCAGACCTTCTTAAAGGAGGCATGTTTTGCTCATTTGTTTTGGTTTCCCCATTTCGATCTTTCATTACACATTGTTATAATCTTTCTCCACTCACCTATATATGAACTATAGATTGAAATTAGTAAATGTAGTTTTTCTTTTTAGTTTCCAACTTCTTTGTCATCACTTGGGAAGTACAAAGGACTGGAAACTGACCACAACTAGCCAGCAGAGAATTTTCTTATCAGAGGGGGCTCCCTGCTTATTCAGATGTGTTGGGTTGAGTCCCTGATCTTCCAATCCTTGCCTCCTGGCATGAAGATATACTGGGAGTTGTAAGACTTGAAGGGTGTGGTGAGCTCAGTCCCACCATAATCATGCTTGTTGTGCAGCATAAAGTTGCCTACTACCACTTTATGCTGGGACCAGTGTTGGTCCTGAGAATCGTGGAGGGATATCCACCTTCCTAATACCCTCTTCCCCTGCATCAAGCAAAAATCTAGACCATATTTTATATTTAGTTTGCTTCATTCACCCAGCTTTTGTTTCAAATACCACATTGCTTCTTCTCAATCATAACCCACTATCATCTTTCTGAATGGCAGAATATCCAACTCTGCAACTCCATGGACTACAAAGAATGATAGAAGCTAGAATAAACTTTCATATAAAAAAGCATTTAAGGCTACAAAGATTTAACCGTTAACATTTTTTAATTCTCACATGCTGTCCATTCCTTGTTCGAAATATGGAACCACTAGGTGCTGGTCATTTTATTTATATATACACACAAAAAAAACATATGGACAGGACTTAGAACATGCTGCTGACAAATTTGACTAGATGCTTTACATAAATGTTTGGTAAGCACACAGGAGGCAGGCTGCTTGGATCAAATGCACACCACTTTGAGTAACTGTACAAGCACCCAACTCATACAGGGACAGCTCAGTCTTCTGGACACACCTGTTTTTCACACTGAGAATGCCCAGAAGCTTAAACACAGGTAAACTCTTCATGTAGTAACTGTCCTGATAATTCCCCTTTATAGCTACATTAATTCTTCTCTCCTATTGCCCACAAGGGTTCAAAGAGTCACAAAAGAGAGTGAAATAGGGTGGGGAGAAAATGGGGTCATGATCACACTACCAGATAGCCCAATGTGCCCTCTGTATAATCCTCCTAGAGGTACTAACCCTGAAGCAGAACAGTTTGGCCTTTCACAAATTCATGCACATCTTTCTTTAGTTTCATTTCATACTTGTTTGCAATGCCTGAGTTTCACTTGTAGTTGAGGCTGCAAGGAATGTAAAACTCCATTGGAGTCTTAAGGTTTTGCCTGGTGAAGCAATCTGCTAAATTAAATGGGTTAAATCCTGCCTCTATTCAAGTCAATGGGAGCTTTGACGTTAAGTTAATTAGGGACAGGTGTTCACCTAATGTAATTTATAAACTATTATACAGCTTACTGGGTGGGGTTGGAGGCAGGTGAATTCTAGGTAGAATCATGACAAATGATCACATTCATGCACTGTAATGTCATGCCTTTACAGTATAATTCATTAGGTCCCATCAGAACTGCCAGTGAATACAGGAAAAGTGGCACGTGGATTGGATGGGCTGTAGCTCAGTGTAACATCCAGGAATCAAAGAGGAGAAAGCAGGATGATTTTTTTAACTGAAATGTGACAATGATTTAACCCTTAATCTACTGCTAGTCTGCCAAATGTAACTAAAAGGGTGATGTAAGTCAATGCAGCTCATAAGGGCTGTGCATCCCATACATTTCAATGCTGGTACACCAAATTGCATCAAGTGGGCATATGGCCCATTATGTTTAAAGTATCTTGCGTGTCTCTGAAGTTTTGTTTGCTTGTTAAATTCAATGTCAGCAGAGGCCCAACCAGTGAATTTGGGGGCGGATGAGTAACCTGGAACTGAAAATTTATTTTTCCTATAACTACAGTGAAAAGGACGTTAACAGATTAGTAAAAATGTCAAGGCATGGGATGGTGGAATTATTCCCACCATTGGTCATATCCATGCATGACAGTATTATAGGGAGCTAACATTAAGTTTTTACTTCCATTAAGTGAAAAAAGCCATGGATCTATAGCAATTACAGAGACCCAGGCCACTGGTTTAGGGTGAATGCAAGACTGTCTTTATTTTCTGTTTACACAGATCTTTATCTGCTTGCTATATGTCCCTAGTTACCATCCTGAATAGTGGTTCTAAAAATTCACAACTAACATCACAAATTTGACATTTTAGGCAACAGAAAAGGATATTCCACCACATGGAAAGAAAAACAGTTATACCATATCAGGGACAGTACATTGGATTCCAATACTGAATTCAATATTACCAGAGAACAGTTCCCTTTCCAGGGTCCTGAAACATAAAGTAATGATTAGAGTTTGCTGTCTTTGGTAGGCAGGCATAGAGGGTACCAATCTGGCTTGCGCAGTCAGTGAATACATGGAAAGCATTGATAAAATTTTACCTGAAGGACATTTACAGCTCTGATACCTGTGATTCTGCATTTAGTCATTTTTGCTTAGAAAGCCAAATCTTGTCGTTAAGTACAGACAATAGCATTTTGTAATATGTTCCTGATACATGGAATGGTAACTGTGATTTATAACTGACCAAATGCTTAATTCTCAAAGAAGGGACTGCAATAAATGTAGCAGTTAAGCCAGATGGCAGAAGCAGAAAGAAATGGTGCCAGACTTCTTCAGCTTACAGTGACCTTTAGAAGGCTGTTGTCAGATATACTTTTCCCCTACAATGTATTTCTAAAAAGGACAAGGTAGTTGAGCAGGTCAGTTACTTTTAATGTACAGTTCAGTGAGGTGGAAATATGAATGCTTAACTATAACCTCCCTTTCCTGCTATTGAGAGCTTTTCCTAATGCACTGCACAGTCTGGGTTCCAGGCATCAGCAGAGAAGTTCTGCTTTTGTTCACCTTACCTGAACAGAATGGAAGATGCAGCTTTTGTTTCAATTAAAAACTTATATAAATCAGAACAGGGAGAGCTTGTGTGTCAGAAATGCAAAAATACAGCTTGAAGCTTGGACAAGTTTAGCAGCACAGATTTTACAAATTTGGCCTGAAGAAGTCTCCCTTAGGAGATCTTATTCTTGTAGACTATGGAAACCTTCTGTCTCAGTCTCAGCTGTGATGACATGTCAGAAGTATGCACAAAAGGGCATGTTCTCGGCTGGTGTAAGCTGTTATGGAGCCAATGGAGTTACATGGAACTGTAACAGTTTACACTGTTACAGCTGAGGATCTGCACCCTTGGGTTTCCACTGCTTGACCGCATCAAGCAGTTGGCAGACATGACAGAATTTGAACACAGATTATTTGAAAAAGGAAATCTACTTTTATTATCTACTAATGGAGTTCTGGGAGCTTTCTGTGCTATCTAAAAGGAAGATCTATATCAAGCATAATCTCCTGTAGGGAAAAAGGGGCGAGGAGGATAGAATAAGTTAATTTGGTTCATGGCAGCAGAAAAGGTTGTTTCATGAAATACTGACAAGGGATGGGAGGGTGAAAAGAGGCAATGAAGGTCAGTATCTCAAGGGATTACAATACCAGATGGCAGTAAACACAAGTTAAGAGCTTCACTGAGTATGAATCTTCCTCTTCCTGTCATCTTTGGATTTTTAATATAATTTTACTGCATATTTGT
Organism: Chelonoidis abingdonii; assembly: GCF_003597395.2. Classification (NCBI taxonomy): domain Eukaryota; kingdom Metazoa; phylum Chordata; order Testudines; family Testudinidae; genus Chelonoidis; species Chelonoidis abingdonii. Next base: position 39,264,663 of record NC_133773.1, read on the forward strand.
CATAGCCCCTGGAGGTTATAAAAGGGTCAGATTCCGCTGGACAGAAAATATGTTAATAATACATAAAGTGAGCTATGCATCAGCCTGCTTATTATTAACCAATGTGTCCCAGAACAGATGTGTCTGCTGGGAACACAACAATAAAAGAACTGCCTGTAGAACTGTTATAGGATGACCTGTTTTGTGGGGGAAAACAAACACTCATACACTCTGAGACCCTGACTGAACAAGGCACCTAATCACATGCCTAACTTTAAATATGTAAAATCTCATTGACTTCAGGGGGACTATTCTCATGCTTAAAATCAGGCATGTGTTTAAGTAGCTTGCTGAATCAGGGATTCAAATAGAGATAGATAACAGTTTGTTCCTGCTGATGGCTTTGGATAAGTAAGCCTTTGAATGAGAAGAGGTGTAACACAGGTTTGGATAACTTAGTATGGCTTCTATAAAAATAAAAAAATACATACAAGATTATTCCTGGACAAGTGATCTGAACTTTCTTGTGGTTAACAGAGAATAGACATAATTTTCCCCTTAAACTATTTGCATTTCAAGCAAAACAAAGAACACATTTTTCCCCTCAAAGAAAAACTAACATGACAGTAATATTTAAAAAAAAGACAGACAGAAAACTGTGCATGTTTATGCTAATGCTATGTAATTGAACATCCAATGTTTCAGTTTGGTTTCTTGTCAGAATCTTTTGGGGTCATTTTCTGCTACATTACAGTTTTCTATTTATTTTTAATTCTACTAGCATATAAGCAAAAATAAAAAAGCAGCCCAGTATAAGGCAACAAATATAAAGTGACACTCATGCATTTTCCATTATCCTTTAAAAATTAACTGAGCCCTGGACTTTCATTTGGATTTGTCTCCCAAGGATAATGTATTAGGGCATCCAAGAGGAGAAAACTCCCTGTTGATTTTTGTGTTTGTTTGTTTGTTTTCTTCTAATCATAAGGGGAAAAAAGGAAGAGTGAACTGATATCAGACTGATGTCACGTACAAGACTGACAAACATGGGCGCAGAGAGGAAATTTTTGTATCATTTGTGGGAAGACAAAATTACTATAAAATACCTACAATAGATGTTACCCAGTAATAGAATGAGATCTTTTGTTCATTTTTGTTGGCAGAGTCTTTCTAATCTCTAAAGACAGCTAGATTAACACGAGAATTGGTGAGAAATTTCACATACCCTAAAGCCAACTTCCTTCTAAAAGTATGAAAACCTTTATTGGAACAATTAATTAAAAACTTTTCTCCTGAAGCCAAAAAGTGCCTTGCTATAATTGTAGGCAGATTTTTTTTGTCCTTCAAGTGAATCTCTGCTTTGTGTGATCCTCTTTTAAGAACAAGAGAGCTCAGTAATGAAGCTTTCATAGTACTGTTTCAGTGCTAAAGGTAATCTATTTACGCCAGAGTAGCATGTTTGGTCTCACTCAGTTTGAGAGTACAGCTGACACACTGCAAGGGAAAATGCTACTTATCCATTTTCACATGTTCTCCACAAATAGCCCCTATGAGAACAATGCACAGAGATGACATCTATGTAAATGTACAATAAAATTCTTCTAAATAAGAGACAGCCTTTGGGACCTTATGGCTGAAGATGTCCCATTCTCCTTTTCAATGTCCCCTAATCATGGGGAAAATATAAATATAAAAGATTATAAACTTCCAACTCTTCCTTCCAAGATAGTTCTGAAACTGAAAATAGATATAATGAAGACTAGTTGCTAGGCCTGAAAGATACAAGCAGCTGAATTTCACTTTTGCAGCTGAAAGATTCCCTCCATCCAAAAATCCACCTTCATAAATGCACGCTATTTATGCATAAAAAAGTTATTCCTGGGGGAATTCTGTGCCACTGCGCATGCGCAGAATTCATATATCCCACAGAATTTTATTTTTTCCACAGAAAATTCATTGTGCCAGAGAAGTGCTTCAGCTCTACCTTTTACCCAACCAGAAACCTCTGTGGTGCCAGAACAGCCAACAGCATGAACACAGCAGGCTGTTATGGTGCCGCATTAGCCGCTCAGGGGCAAAAAATAGAACTGAAGCACTTCTCAGGCACAATGTATTTTCTGTCTTTGTGCAGTGGCACAGAATTCCCCCAGGAGTGAAAATTCATCAGAGCACATGGACTCAGGAGCTATTGGGGTGACAGCATTGAGCCAGAGGCTAAATGGGAGTGGAGGTGCATGGCCACATGGGTCCCTGAAGCCTCCTCCCCCATCCCTATCTGGATGGGGGTGCAGGGACAGGGCAGATGTGCGTGACTGAATGGAAGAGGCTTGGGATAAGCCAGGGTCTTCATGGGAGAGGCTCCCCAACTCCCTAACAATTCTCCCCCCCCCACTGCAAAAAAACCTGTTCCATACTTCTCCCATTACACCAAACAACCTTCCAGGAGCACTCCAGGCATCTTCCCTCTCCCTCAGTGCCTCTATTACTCCTGACACTCCCAAGCCTTTGCACTGCTTCTGACAGGTGCAGGAAATACATTTCTGTATTGTAATTTAAATGAATTACTCAAAGTCCTGTATTAATATGCCGAGTAAGGAATCTGTCAAAAAATATTTTTTTTTTGGTTTGTATTGTTACAGGCATACCTGCTGACTGATATTTTGAAATAATTTACCAAAATAATTGAAACTGGCATGCTTATATTATGTTATTTTGAAAAATAAAATATGCAGAACTTTTAAATAATGTGCACAGAATTTTATAATTTTGGTGAAGAATTTTTGTTTTTTCTGCGCAGAATTCATCCAGGAGTAAAAGTGTGGGCTGAGTTTCAGGAGTAACCCAAAGAATCATCTTGCCCCAAAGCCTTAGGACAGCCCTGTGAATAATGGTGTAGTAATTAGAAAGACTTTTAAAATCACTCACTATTTTAAAACATTATAAAATGTAGCAATTTATTTATTATTACAGGTAATTTATTAAAGTAATATGAAGACATGGCCATGATAAAGCTTTATGCATCAGTAGCAATTAAATGCCATTGGTTATACTGGTTCAATATTCAGTGTTTTTGAACAACAGTGCTATATAGGTAAGCTTGGCAGGCTTAAATTTAAACAGTTACTCATTGGTAAACATTGATTTCACCTGATGAACACAAATTGACAAAAAAATCCACCAATAAATCAGCAAGCACAGCACCCCCTACACCTAGCTCCTGGACAGATCTAGTGTCCCTTCCCCTGGCCATTCAGGGAACTCTTTGTAGTCCTGCTGAATGGCATCACTCATCACCGGGATTATGAGGCCCATTCTTGGACATGCGCCATTAAGCAGCACAGTGGCCTTCCCCACAGCCAGCAGCTTGTCCTCCTCATCATGACCTTGTCTAGGAGTTTCTCCTCTGCCCCACCAGGACCGGGGCCTTCCCTGCAATTTGGACCTGCAAGGATCCAGTGTCACTGGCCATGAGGCCCTGCAGAAAGCCCCCTTCAGCTCCACTGGCACAGCTCCACAAACTCAATCACCATCCACAGCTGTGGAGGTTGTTCCCAGGCAGGAGCCGTTCAACAGCAGTGTCCCTTCCCCTTTGGCCAGGGGCTTGTTTATGTCTTCTACCTGAGCCCCCACCCTCTCTCTCCTCCCCTGCTACCCCTCTTCATTTAACCCCCCTTACCATAACTTCTCTCATCACACTGCAGCCCCAAACCTCCCTCTTCCAGGGTCAGGGGTCTCAGCTCGGTTGGGCCAGGACCACAGCCTTCTCTGTACCTTGCATCCTGGTGTTCCAGGCCCCTCTGCAGTGCTGGGAGCCTCCATGATGTCAGTGCTGGGAGCTCCCTATAGCCCCACTGTCAGTACTAGCCTGACCCAAACTCCAATGCTATCTTCCCATAATTTCCCCAAAACTTGCACATTCAAATTAAAATTAGAAATTGAACAAAATGTTCAATAAAATCTGTATTAATTATCAAAATTGGAAAAAAAAATCTGCCAAGCCAATGCATAAAATGTAGTGTAACTAAGATTGAATAGCTAAGAATTAAGGGTGGGATTTTCAAAAACACCTGTGTGTCCTGACAGGTACACAACACAGAACAAAAAGATGGTTCCCTGCTCCAAAGAGCTTACAGTCTAAAACAATAGACAACAGATGTATACAGAAAGTTGGGGAGTATAACTGAGCAATCAGTTAATATTGCATGATAGGCTCACCATACCAGCAGACTAACCGTCATCAATTTTGTAGGAATCACTGCAAAGGAGAGTTTTAAAGAGGGATTTGAAGGTGGATAATATGGTAGATTTGTGGAACTTTACAAGCAGTGCCTCCTTAGTGTGTGGGACAGCATGGGAGAAAGCACAAGGGTATTTGTCTGAAAATTTAATGGGTGGGCAGAGTAGGCTGGCACAGTGGGCCAGTCTGAGGTGAGCATTAACAGCTTAATAGCAAATGAGAGATGAGGAACTGACTATGAAGGGCGTGAAGGTGAAGATATAAACAGCTTATGTTTGACATGATATGGATGGGACTTTCCTTCCATTTACACTTCAACACTTGTCAAACATTTTAATAGTATGGATCAAATCTTAATAGACAGATATGGATCAAGGATATACTGATTCACAAGAGCTGGGAATCTGGTCCTTTTCAAAAATCACCCTCTTTTCCAGTCACAACTACTTATACTACATCCACCACTACTACCACCACCAGCGATCACACCATATAGATCACTTCCTTGTTGAAGAATTCTTTTATGGTTTAGGGCTCCATAGATGCTCGCACTATGGAAGAGGGCATGGCTGTGACATCTCTATCTGCCAGTATTCCTCACCTCCTAGATTGGCCCCATATCCATACCTAGTTATTTAGAAAGCTTGAGAGAGAGAGAATAACTCATGAACTAACATTTCTGGAATCAAAAGACTGCAAAGTTTTTCCAATACTATTCTTCAGCATTTGTTTTCCCTTTTATTTGGGGCTAAGTAGGAAAATTTCTGTGTTAGACAAAGGGGAACCAATAAATACAATTTAAAACAAAAGAGAGTGAATTGACATTTTCAGACACTAGACCATATATAATTTAGATGAAATAAAAGGATTTTAGTTGCTAAATGCAAAACCAAAACAAACAAGACCTTTATTCTAATGCAATATTAAGGTCAATATTGCACTCAATATTGAAAGGTCAAGCACTCAAAAGTCAAGATTCCCAAACTGTTGTTTTTTTGCAGTTTTTAGCTGACCCTATTGCACATCTTGTCTAAGTTTCTCAAAAGTGATATCAGTTTTTGAGTGCCCAGCTTCAGACACATTTGCAGGGTTTTCACAGGCTGGATGTTCTGCATAAACTGAAATTGAGGCCTCTGTGATGGCTAAAGCTGGATGCCTTAAAACTGGGGCACCCCAAAACCATATGTTTTATATCTACAATTGCACATGGATATTTTATGGACACAACTTTGGTGCTCATGTTTGAAAGCTTGGTTCATAAAAATTAACTTTAATGGAATAAAGTCACAGTGTATCCAAGGCTGCCATTACTGACCTGGAGGAAACAGAAAATACAAAGCTGAATATCTTGTTGATGTCGCTAAGCATTAATTAATGGCATTCTCTCAAATACCAAATTTTACAATCTTTCACTTACTTTTTTTCCTCCAAGTGATCTCAATTTATGAACAATATTTTTAGCACTCAACTGAAATGTTAAGCAGCCTGTCTTTGTATACTGTCATTTCTGGAACATTACATTTCTGCATATATGGTACTTCTATCATATATGTAATGGAAGACACATGTCACATTTCAGATGGGCTGTTTGTCTTGCTTAGGTTAGGTAGGTCATGTCATATTTGGAAACTAAATGGCTGAAGATGAATTAGGTGACAGTCTGATGAGATGTGACACATTCAAAATTCTCTAATTGCAAATGACCACTGTGGTTTATCATGCCAAAATACTGTTAAAAAATACTGAGGTATAACATATGCAACAAAAAGCACTTAGAGAACCAGGTGAGCACACTGATCCACAGATATTTGTATTTCATATTTGCTATGTGCTTACTGATATAAACTTATAATTAATAGTTCTGAGGGCTTGATTACATACAATTCCCCTCCCCATTCCATACATCCAAAATCAAAGCAAAATGCAAAAGCAATACAACAGATTCAATACTAAAAATACCAAAACCCCAAAGAACACAAATATTGTATTGTGTTCAACTTGAACTAATGTTTCCTATGGGGCAAATCTTGCATCCAGCTCTATGGAGGCAGAGGTCACTGATGAAAATGAAACATCACAGTTCTACAGCATGTGCAAGTGTGGCAAAGGAGCAGCAGGATGACAATAGGAAGCATAGGTATCCACACCCTGTGAGTTTCACAGCAGAGTTCCACATAGGCTTCTGATGCAACTCCACACAGTGTTTTTCAGGGGATGACTTGGGGCAGGGTAGAATTAGACTAGAGGAACTACAACTGCATTATCTTTCTTGCCTTTTCCCTTTAGATAGAGGATGGAAGGGCACAAACACTGTGGAGACTACACCAGAAACTAAGTCCCACTGCTAATACATTATGTATGGGTGAGAATTCTTTTTCCCTTCAGAGTCCCCCACCACTCAGCTAAATTTTCTGGCTTAGGAAATGGAGACAAAAATTTTGCCTATTTCTAGATAGTCTAAAGGCTTCGTCTAATAGCCAAGAATAAATTCTTAACAACCATCCTCCCTGAAAATAAATTAAAATTCCTATTACAGACACACGGCAGGTGAGGTAATATTTTTTATTGGACCACCTTTAGCTGGTGAAAGAGATAAGGTTTTGACAGAGCTCTTCTTCAGACCTAAAAGCCTCTTTCAACAACAGAAATTGGTCCAATAAATGATATTACCTCATCCACCTTGTCTCTCTGTAATATCCAGGGGCCAACGTGGTGACAACAACACTACAGACAAGTCCTAGTAGACTTCAATATTCCTTGTCTTCCTTAATTCCATTTGATTTTTACTGGCTTCCATTTTTACCAGCTATCCATTTTTTCTAAGCTTTCTTGTCGTATTGTAAAGAAGAAATACAGATTTTGTTTTAGTTACAAAGACAAGTCTTTAGCCGTAGCTTCTTTCTTCTGCTCTGTGTAGTCCACACTCTTTCCACTACAAATCTGATCCACATCCTCATTTCTTCTGTTCCCTCTTCTTTAGTCATTCTCAAATCATCCTGTTACTAGAAATATATTATGACACTTCCTGTGCTTCTGTCTTGGAGGTATGTAAGTAACATAACTGAAACAGATGTTTTTCAGAGCCATGCAGAATTAGATGTCTTGCTGTTAGGGCAATTTCTACTTGGGTTAAATAGTCCTCACTTTCCACATTTTTGCCCAGCTTTAGGTCTGGTCAAGTGCTAGCAACCTACATTTTGTATTAATTTTAAATTGTCAAATATTCTGGATGCACATACAGCCATAGAGAAATATCAAGGTTTCTAATACACATGGAAATAAGAACATAAGAATGGCCATACTGGGTCAGACCAAAGGTCCATCAGCCCAGTATCCTGTCTTCTAACAGTGACCAATGCCAGATGCCCCAAAGGGAATGAACAGAACAAGTAATCATGAGATCCATCCCATATCACCTATTCCCAGCTTCTGGCAAACGGCATGACACATGAATGTTCTAATAATCTGGTATATCGGTAACACACTAAAGCTTGACAACTGCAGTTTCAGTAGTTTGAAGGTGCTAGTGAACCTAAACTGAATTGGCAAAGGAGTACAATCAAGGAAAATGTCCTTCAATGGAATAATCTGATGCTTATCACACTACACCATGCTGCTGAGAAAATTGTTGGATGTAAATTTATCATGATTATCTTTGTACAGGAATACATAGGAGAAAAACCTGACACGTCCAAACGAGAACTTTGGCCTATGTGTCAATTAACCCTTATGTCAAGGATTTCCCCCCACTTTGAACTTTAGTGTCCAAAAAGTGGGGACCTGCATGAACACTTTTAAGCTTATTTACTAGGTTAAATCTGGTACGCTGCCACCAGCCAGAATTTAGTGTCTGGCACACTTTCTGTTCCCTCAAAACCTTCTCTGGAGAACCCAGACCCAAACCCTTTGGGTCTTAAAACAAGGAGAAATTAACCATCCCCCTCCTTTCCCCCCCAGACTTTCCCCTCCCTGGGTTGCCTTGAGAGGTTTCACACCGATCCAAACTCCTTGGATCTTAAAACAAGCAGGAATTATCCATCCCACCTCCTTTCCCCCCACCAATCCCTGGTGAGTTTAGACTCAATCTTTTGGGATTTTAAACAAGGAAAAATCAATCAGGTTCTTAAAAAGAAAGCTTTTAATTAAAGAAAGAAAAAAAGTAAAAGTTATCTCTGTAAAATCAGGATGGAAAATGCTTTACAGGGTACTCAGATTCATATAGACCAGAGGGACCACCCCCCTTAGCCTTAGATTCAAAGTTACAGCAAACAGAGCTAAAAATCCTTCCAGCAAAAAGAGACATTTACAAGTTAAGAAAACAAACATAAGACTAATTAGTCTTGCCTGGCTATTACTTACTGTAAAGGGTGTACAGCCGGGGCTCAACCCTCCCTGGGGGGGGGGCGAGCCACACCGGCCTCGACACACGGTGTTTGCGGCAGCCTCTGTCTTCCGGGCTGAGTGCTGCTGCACAGTCGCTTGGACTCTGGCCTCCTGCTATAGAGCGGAGCAAGGAATACAAAGTTATAGAGGCTCAGCCCCTTGTGGCGCAGGGTTGAGCAGTCAATAGTTCTGGCAGCTTGGGCCTTTTGGGGCAGGACCAGGCAGTAGTACAGTCAAAGGGGGCCCAGCCCTTGGTTCGGGCGGGGCACCAAACACACAGTTACAATAGTTCAGGTAGCTCGGGTCCTTTGGGGCAGGACCGGGCAGTAGTACAGTCAAAGGGGGCCCAGCCCTTGGTTCGGGCGAGGCACTAAACACACAGTTACAAAAGCTCAGACCCCTGTGGTTCAGGGTTGAGCAGTCATCACTAGGCTTGATGGCCTCCTTAGGCCAGGAAGAGGGGGATTCTGTCACCCAGGTATGGGTGGCAGGGGGAACGCAGGCCCACCCACTCCACTGCGTTCCAGCCCGGGGCCCTAGTAGCGGCTGTCGCTGCTGACGGTCAGTGGGGTTCCTGACTGCAACACACTGACATGGGTTCTGACATACCTGCAGTCTGACTGGAGTCAGCTGCCCCTGGGCTACTTCCGATTTCCCCCTCTGGGCCTACCTGACCTGTGGGGTCAGCTTCTGGGAAGTCTAATAGCCAGGGCTGGGCGGTAGGTCCGGCAGTACCTCTGGGAAGTCCGGCCAGGCCTGGTCCGGGAGTTCCTTGGGGTAGTAGCAGGGACGGGGTGGCTCCAGCAGCTCCTTGTCGTAGCGGGCGTGGGGAAGCTCTGGCCAGTCAGGGCAAAGGCCCTGGGCCTCAGCAGCTTCCCATTCACGAGCACCCTCTGGCAGGTCTGCTCCTGACGGCGGCTGGGCTCCAACTGAGGGCTGAGGGCCAGCTTTTATACTTCCGGGTCGCCTCCTGACCCTCTGGGGGGCGGGCTTACTGCTAAGTGGCCCCGCCCCCTTAGGTTTCTGATGGGGCTCAACCCTCCCTGTGGGGGAGGGGAGCCACACCGCCTCGTTACACTTACAATTTTGAAACATGAAAGACTGATTCAGAAAGATTGGGAAAGCCTGGGTGTACGTCTGGTCCCTCTTAGCCCCAAGAGCGAACCACGAACCATACAAAAAGCACAAACAAAGACTTCCCTCCACCAAGATTTGAAAGTATCTTGTCCCCCTGTTGGTCCTCTAGTCAGGTGTCAGCCAGGTTACTGAGCTTCTTAACCCTTTACAGGTAAAAGAGACATTAACCCTTAACTATCTGTTTATGACACCTTACATTTATCAGCTGTTGTTTTTTTTTCTTTACATTAGGCATAACCAGTACCTTGGATCCGTATTCTGGACTTCTAAAAAGTTTGAATGCCAGTGAGTTTAGATATCAATATTATGGTATCTAAAAGTTTTCCTGAGTTTGAATGGTCTCCTTTAAGCAAACTGGTGAGATAAAATAGATTATTTTACTTCAGAATTTTGAGCTGACATGTTATAATTAGTCTATCAAATTGTCTCAAAATCACATTGAATTCACATTGTTTCCAATAAGATGAAAAAACACAAGACTTCTGCTATTCAGTATGAGATAATATGCTAGAGAAAAAGATTAAAAATAACCCAAATGTAACTCTTTTGAGAAGGGCTATTATTTCCACAGATTTTATTCCCCTAAGAATATAAATGTTTACGGCCTGAAATCAGTGTGTGAATTTCAGTATTAGCTGGTGGGATGGAAATGGATTTAATCTTGTCTCTGTACTCCAGAATGGTAAAGCTCAAGAGAAAATAATAAAATCAGTCTAAAAAAACTGAGAGGTAGGAGAGGTAGCCCAAATAGATGTAACCTACATGTTCTTTTAGCCCCTCATCAGATTTGCAGCCCCAACTTAGACAACTTAAACATCAGTATGATGGTGAAAACAGTCTATGGCATTTGAGTATAGGGGGCTAAATTACAGCACTTTTTACATTATATCTGAACTTGATCCTAAGTGTTTTGTACAAAGTCTAGAACTTTAAAAAATTTTTTCACAAAACTTGAATTTCAGAAAAAAAATCCCTCTTTAATTGAAACCACTATTATGAACTAGAAAATTAATTTTGTGTATATGTCTGTGTATACACAAAATGGAAATGTGCTAAAAATGGTTATTTTTAGAATAACTTTTGCCTTCTTCTAGGGCTGCTAGGAGAATTAAAAATACACAACCACTCAGATTTTGCGAGATCCAAATAAAACTTAAGCTTCTAATATTTCAGTTTCATTTCTAAATCTAAACTCCCATTTTTTAATTAATTAATGACTCACAAATGTGGTCTCTGGCCCACTGAAGGTGCACTGCAAGCCAGTTGATAACATGATGATCTCTCTCCTTTGACTCCTACTACTAAATGTCATGAAAAGAAAACCATTTAGTACCTTCCTAATTTTTTCATTGCCAAGGGATGTTTTCCATTTACCACTGGAAAAGGAGGTTGTCTGGATAACCATGATTGGAAGGAGATACAGTCCCTGAGACAATCTCTCTGTTAAATATAAAAAATGGGGAACATAACAACAGCCATACTGGGTCAGACCAATGATCCATCTGGCCCAGTATCCTGTCTTCCGACTGTGGCCAATGCCAGAGGCCCCAGAAGGAATGAACATAACAAGTAATTATCAAATGATCCATCCCGTTGCCCATTCCCAACTTCTGGCAAACAGAGTCTAGGGGCCAGAACATCCCTTTCCCTGGTAAGTGCTGTGGCAGGATTTATGAGAATGATACCTCCATAAGGATCCCCTCACAGAAATTCCTCCTATGGCTTCCTGTTGAGTGGGTTGCAGTTTGGGCTCTGCAAAAAAAATGTTGTCTTTCTTCCCCCCAGCTGGCGGGATCCATCCATATGGAGAAGCCTTTATTGAAGTTGTTCCATCATCTCTTGGTGAAGAGGTGGAGTCTTCAGAAAATAGAATGTAATTAAGGCTGTGTTATCATTTCAAGGGATATTCCAAGGGCTTGGAGATGGGACAATGTGCATTTCCCTTGCCAAGTCCCAGTTGGCCCATTCATCCCTCTGGCTATGCTGTTATCATACTTCCTCCACTGTGGACCCCATGGAGCCCTCTCAGAAGTATCTGAACCCCTCCCAATTCAGAGTGGTATTGTGAAGAATGGCAAACTGCTGAGAACCTTTCTGGTAAGGAGTAAGAGTCAGAGATTAATTTGAATCCTCACCTTCAACAACTACACCAAGACATGCTTTTGCTTAAAAAACAGAGATTGGATTTGGTTGCTGGTTGGCTTGAGCAGAATGATTGTTAGTAGCAGTTGATATGACCTGCAGTCATGTCAATAAACTCTTCTATTATTATTGTCAACCATTCATTGCTGAATCATTTCTCTTCCATTGACAAAGTCAGAGGAAGCATCTGATAAATGACCAAGACTAACTGGTTCTGATTTAAATTAATATGTTAAATTATTTTGGTCACATCTTCCCCTGACTGTGCAGCAGCTGTGTGGTGACAGACTCTAGGAAGAGGAGTCCAAGTGCTCTGGAGAGACTGCTGTAACAGTGTTAACCTGGGCCTGCTGTGCTAGCTGTGTTTCTAGAGTTACGCTATAGTCAATAAGCAACTTGAGTTTTTATCCTCTACTCTTCAAGCAGTGCTGCATAATCAGGGTCAATAGACATCATCCAAGTAGTCATTTGGAGCAGGTGAGACAGTAATGCAGTTTGCATGCTGGTGCAATTCATTGTTAGTGTAGATCTGGTTTAGTTGGAGGTGAGACAGAAAGAGAGTGGAGGCAGCAAAAGAATGTCTTCTTGTGCTTGTGTTCATGCAGCAATGGTTTAAGGTGGCTGACTCGCCTCATTGTCTAATCTACATGCATACTCTTAACTCTGAGGTAACTGTATGTTCCATACTTTACACAGGTCAATTACAAAACTATTATGTAGTGTCATAAGTTTTTCTTAGAGGCAACTCGCAACATCCTAGATGAGCCCCACATAAAGTATAGCTGTGACTACCCACTGTGGTAACCCCAGCAGCACCAGCATGTATCTTTCAGTGAAATGATCTTTGCTTGCATAATCACCCTACTAAGTGTCTGATCTAAAGCCCACTGAAGTCAATGGAAGACTCCTATTGACTTGAATGGGCTTCGGATCAGGTGCTAAGTGACACTATCTTTACACAGATGTATAACAATTGCTGTCTCACACTGAAGAATGATCCCTCTTTAGAATAACTGTGTGTCTTATGTGTTCTGGAAGTCAAGCACTCCATTGATGCACTAATACTGCATGTAGCCTATTTTATACATCAACTGATGAGACTGTGAACTGAGAGTAGAGGCTTTAAGCTGGGCTGGTGGTGTATCAACTAATGCAAAATCTATTTTCCATCTCTATAATCATCAGGATCAACATGAACAAACTGGAAACATGAATGTTATCTGGACCTGATCTCACTGTGAACCCACGTACAATGTTCCGAGATTAAAGCATCATGGTTTCATTTTGAGAAGATGCACTGAATCACTATATCCCTAGCTACCTTGGTCACACCTCATTCCTGGTCAGCATACGTAAGGTTGCTATGGCTCCCCAGAATAAGTAGGTTGGGACCACTTTTCACAGCCAAATCCTCTTTTTCTGGCAGATTTCCCATCACTGCAACCCTCAAATGCTTTTTTTTTAAGTAACTTAAACAGTACTGAGTTTGGCCCATGGTTTTCCATCTAACAAAATATTTGGTGGATTTGTGTAATTTTCATTTTCAACAGCATAATCTTCAGGGCACATAAATGCTTCCTTAAAAGATAGAATATTTACATTAATTATTATAGGGTACATCAAGTCATATTCTTTATCTTAGGGAAGGTTTTTTCATATTTACCTTTGAATAAATATTTATAATCTATACTCCCCAGTCTGCTTCTGGTTCAAAATCAGGTAACAGTTATTGCATTTGATGTGAACTTTTTACTTTAAACAGTGTTCCATTCCACTTGACATCATCCCTAATTGTTACACACAGGTAAATCCCCACATGTAAACAAGTAGGGATTTATTACCATGGCCAAGTGAAAGAGAATCACCTGTGCATATATTTCAAAGTCTCTGCTGGTTTTTAATAAACACTTGCTTTCATGGAGCTTGCGGATCACTTACAGTACAACATTTGGGAGCCTGCAAGCCTGTCTTAATGATCGCTGCTCATGCACATGGGTGCTGGAAAAATCTTTCATGAATATAGAATCCAATTATAATGAACAGGTGCAACCAAGTAACTACATTTCATGCTCACTGAGATACCACAAACACTTAAATTTGATAAAGTTAATACACAAATACCTACTCTGGTACACAACAATAAGTTAATGAACATTCATGAGAATGCAAATATAGTGATCAGGATTCTCGGCTTTGAGGTTGTGATCAAGATTCATTTTCAGTAATTTTAAACAATTATTTCACCCCGTTGCATAATTCTTCTCACAGCTGGGGAAACCAGTGATGGGAGAAAATCATATTTCCTCACTGATATTTTCTTACTGAAATGAGACCTGTTCTGTGCCTCATGCTATTGTTCAGGCTGGACAGAAAAAGAAGAGATGGGGTTGGTTTAATCTAAACCATTTCATAGCTGTATTGTAATGTAAATATTCATATGGGGTGACATTTCAGAAGGACTGATGCCCAGACTTCCTGTAGAAGGCCACAAAATGAATTGTGGGTGTTGATCTGAGTGCTTGCACTTCTTACTATGTGATCTCCATATGCAGTTGTATATTTAGAGTCGCACCCCCAGTTCCATTATGGGTGCACATTACAGTATCAAGGAAAAGCTGCATTTTTAAAAAATCTGGCTATGATGTTTATTCTATATAATGTATTTCATTAAAACTATTCTAACTAAAAATGTGATTTGGAGCATCACTGAACAGAAAAAAAAGGGAACATTCTGCCACAACCAATGCAATCCTTATGGACAGCACATGGGATGGGTAGTGTTCAGCCATGGAAGAGGGCTAGAGAGACTAAAAATAGTACAGTAAAATGACAGTAAATTATTATAATTTAAAAAGACTAGGAAATGTGGCCAAGTCCATAACTCTGCACCTGTTCTGAGTGCTTGTGCAGATGAATGGTGATGTTGGGAGAAGTATTTCTTTTAGTACACACAGTAGTTGCAGAGCTGTTCCACAGCATATCTTTCAGTTGAATGACTGAAGTAGTTTCTCCAAACCCTTATACAGAACTCCATGAGCAGAAGAGGGAAGGATCCATATATCATAAATCTTCCAGACCTATTTTCACACCTTTCCTGGCCTGCCTATACCTCAGCATCTTCCACATACCTTACATGGCCTCTGCATCAGCTCTATCCCCGATCCTTTGAAGAATGACACCATGCTGTCCCACGAATTCCTTAGTTACAGAAGGAGTGGTTTGGAATTGGCCTTTGAGATCCACTCACAATGCCTCTCACTGCCTTCAGATCCCTGACTACCAGTAAGAGAACAAAAGCTTACTGGAGTATTTTACCTGTATTCGTAGAAATGGACTGAAGAGATAACGCTTTGGATTTGCAAAATCTATCTGTCTTGAATGGGTCTTGGTTCTGTAAAAACCAAGGTTTGTTAAGATCCAGTTTCTCCAAACATCCAAAATTAAGGGTGCTTAAGAGGCAGATTACTAGATAGTTTAAATTGTCGGTTTAAGAGTTGCTCCAAAGATTTTAATTTTGCTCCATCTCTAGGTATTACAGACATTTTTCAGCACTGGATGTGTTTCAGTAGAATCCAGTGAATAGTACTATAGAGGTTAAATCCTGGTTCCACTCCTCCAGAGTTTTGCCATTGACTTCAGTGGGGCTAAGAATTTATCCTAGTATCTTAATGCTGCAGATAGTATGATGACAAGCAGAGAAATTCATGAGTGCCACCTTTTTTCTCCATTTGACTTTCTTATGTTCACTGGACATCTGCTCATTTGCTGTAGGATTCATCCTTTAAGTTAAATTTAGTGGAACTATTTCGAAGATGCTGCTTCTTATTTTAAATGTTACCATCTCTTCTACTGAACATACACCTACTACCCATATGTCATGAGCTTATTGTTCTGGAGTAATGCAGATTCCCCTGTACTTTATTCCGTATTTACGCTTCTGTAATTCCATGTTAAATCAATTCAAAACTGGAATAACACAAGGGTGAATGAGGCTCATTCAATATTGCTGCAACTTCCAACACTTCGTATTTCTAAATAGAGATACAGTTTACCTTTTTTCATTGTTATTAATAATCACTGTTTGTGTCAACTTGAAATTCTAAAAGTGAATCCATAAATTGCATTTTGTCTTTCATAGCATTTACTATATGAGTGTTCTTATAAAAGAAAAATACAGCACTTCAAACTGTCTCTTGTCCACTGCATTCACAAAAATTAATTTCAAGCCTCTTACTCAGGGACAGCCTGTCCATATAGGCGATCTAGGTGGTCGCCTAGGGTGCAAGGTAAATGGGCTGCCAAATTCAAGGGAAAAAAAATCAAATTAAAAAAAAAAGAAAATAAAAAAAATGAAAAAGATGAAAAAAATACAAATAAAATAACAAAGATGTTATTATTTCAATTCCTGTGCACATACGGAGGGAATATAAATTATATTTCATTTATCTACATTTCTGAGAAAGTATTCATATGTCAAATCTTTTATTTACTGCAAAAATAAATAATATTTTAGTGATTTTTTTTTAATTTGTGATATAGGGTCAAGAAGACCCACTCCCCAATTTTGATAAGTAGTAACTCAGCCACAATGAAACACATTTGCCAGCAAGAGCTGCAATGCTAGTGACACCTAACTCAATATACATCAAGGTTGCATAGCCGGAAATTCATGTAGAGTAGAGGTATCATGAGTAGATACATGTCAAACGGGCATTTTAACACATGTCGCAGGTAGATGGTTAAGAATCGAGCAAATACTGTGGAAAATTGTGTTTCTTGGTGCCAAAGAATAAAGAATAACATTTCAGCATTATAAATCCAAAATGTGAGTTTCTTTAAGTATTATTAAACCTTAGCGTTATTGTGGGGCTCTATAATTATGAAATTTTCTTTGTTATGACTGGTTCACATGTAATAAATTAGATCCATAAAAGAAAAGTAACAGCATTAACACTTAATAGACTATGAAAGTGATGATGTCACACTCCAAGTGGGTAACGGTGAGGATTACTTTCCAAACAACCGTTGTCGGGTTATAATGTGGAAAAAGGTCATTTTGTTTCCATGTAAATGCTGTAACTAACTGTTTTAATAGGTAAAATGAGTGTATATTACTAATCACTGAATCTTTAAGCAGTGAAAAGATGTGTTGGGATAGCTAAAATGTGGTTTAAATTGCCAGCCATGTGATGGGTGTGTCAGCCACCCTTAATGCTATAATGCTGGCAGTTGGGAGCACAGTACATAATATTAAAATGCTCCATGGTAGAAAGAGGAAAAAGAAAACCCTCAGGAGCTAAGTGTCGTAAACAAAAGGCTGAGAAAGAAAAGGACCAAGCAAAACAGCAGGGATCTTTCCTGAAATATCTTCTCTTTAATCCCAATAAAGATGCAAACAGTTCAGAGCATCCAGATGAATGAATTTTACTTGGAGAGGAGGTTAGCTCACATCCACATGGAAGCAGTTTGGAACATCAAGATGAAGGTATATTACTTTGAGACGAGAGTAGCTCACATCCACAAAAAAGTAGTTTGGAAACTCAAGATGATGGAAACTTGCTTCTAGATGAAGGCAGCTCACAGCATCAGACTGATATGGAAGTGGAGAAAATTTATTCACCTTCAGAGACCCATGCAGAAATTGAAGTAAATGAAGTAGAGGGAAGAAAGGATGAGGAAGTTACAAACAAGTTACAATATAGGGAAGCAGCTTCATGGCCCAGATGTGATGACAGTGTGCGGCATTTCTCGTAGAACATGGACACAAACAAGTTCATGAATTTCCCTTCCCTAAGGATGGAAATAAAAGAAAATTCTCTGCTCAGCATTACAAGAGGAAACTCACTAATGGGGAAGAAATTCATCAAAACTGGTTACAATATTCAGTGTCGAAGGATTCTGTGTTTTGCTTTTGCTGCAAGTTGTTTTGAAATCAAGCAATTGGTACATCACCTACTGAGAATGGTTTGAAGGACTAGAAAAATATATGTACAATTCTCTCTTCACATGAAAGAAATACAGAACATTTGGAATGTTTTCAAAATTGGAAAGAACTTGAATTATGATTGAAAAAGGAAAAAGCTATCAAATATTTACGAGTGATCAAGGAAAAAGAAGAATATTGGCAACAAATAGTAGAGCATCTGATTGCTTTAGTGAGAGTTCTCGGTGGGCAAAATTTAGCATTCCGCAGCCGCAGTAGAAATGAAAGATTATACACTCTAGGTAATAGAAACTTTTTAAAATTTGTTGACTACCTAGCTTTATTGGATCCAGTCATGAAGGAGCCTCTACATAAAATAACTGGTAACAGGTTCATTACTTAGGAAAAATATGCAGAATGACCTGATTGAAATCTTAGCAAATGCCATTAAAAAGACAATTGTAGAAGCTGCCCATTCTGCAAAATACTTTTCAGTAATACTGGACTGTACACCAGATGTGACTCATGTTAAACAAATGACGATGATCATTCATTTTGTGGATATGGAAAAGTCTGGAGATGAAGATAATGTTGAAGTGCTGATAAAGGAGCATTTTTGGAGTTTCATACTGATGAAGGGATAGCTGAGTGGTTTGAGCACTGGTCCCCTAAACCCAGGGTTATGAGTTCAATCCTTGAGGGGGCCATTTAGGGATCTGGGGCAAAAATCTGTCTTGGGATTAGTCCTGCTTTGAGCAGGGGGTTGGACTAGATGACCTTCTGAGGTCCCTTGCAACACTGACATTCTATGAATTATGACTGAAACTTTTCTACAAGAGCTTGAAATAATGTCATTGTCTGTTGAAAACGTACATGGCCAGGGCTATGATAAAGGAAGTAATATGAAGGGTAAAGACAATGGTGTGCAAAGGAGAATGATGAAAATCAGTCCTAGGGCCTTTTTTGTTCCTTGCAGTGTGCATTCTCTGAATTTGGTTATTAATGATGCTGCTAGATACTGTTTGGAGGCAAGCAGTTTCTTTGACCTGGTGCAATGTGTCTATGTGTTTTTCTCAGGCTCAACACACCATTGGGAGATTCTGACTCACCACGTGAATACTCTAACTCTGAAACCACTTAGTCAGACAAGATGGGAGAGTTGCACTGATGCTTTGAAGCCTCTTCATTATGAACTTGGAAACATTTATGATGCCTTTTACTTGATCATCTGGCAATACGGCATGTTCAGATGCAGAAGCTCTTGCAAATGGTCTTTCCAAGTTCAAATTTGTGACTTCACTCATTTTGTGGTATAATATCCTTTTCGAGATTAACCTTATTAGTAAGCAGCTTCAGGAAAAGAACTTTAACATACATTCTGCTATTCAAAAACTGCAGCAACCTAAAAATATTCTGGAGGAATTCAGAAGTGATGAACTGTTCGAAAGAACACTGGTAGATTTTCTTGAGCTTGCTGAAGAAACAGACTTTCTGACAGAATTTGAACCAGAGCCAGTTCGCATTCAGCAAAAGAAACAGCAGTTTCATATAAGGGATGAGACACACCCATTCAGAACCCAAACAAGGTTCAAGTGAATTTCTACTTCACAGTCCTTGATACCGCTATTTAATCATGAATAATAGAATATTAGGGTTGGAAGGGACCTCTGGAGGTCATCTAGTCCACCCCTGTTCAGAGCAGGACCAATTCCCAACTAAATCATCCCACCAGGGCTTTGTTCAAGACTGACCTTAAAAACATTTAAGGAAAGTGTCGAAATAGATACTAAGGTTAATGTTTCTTTACCTGTTAAAGGAGTTAACAAGCGGAACCAAACACCTGACCAGAGGACCAATCCCAGGAAACTGATTTTTCAAAAGTGAGGAGAGCGAACTTCTGTGGTGCGTTGTTGGCTGTGCTCTGGTCTGTTTTTTCCTCTCTGGTATGAGAGAAAATGTTTTCTTTCTATTCCAAGCTTCTTTCTACCCTTCTGTCACTAAGTGTGAGTACAAAAGAAAGCAAGTAGGCTGTTATATGTTTGTTTGTATACGTGATGTTTGGGAGTTTTGTGGAATGGTTTAAATTGGTTATCTTTTAAAAATCAGACTGTTTATTCATATTTTCCTATAAGCATAGCCCTTGTATTATGTCATCTATTATTGCAGATTTATATTGTCTCATGTCTTTTTCTTTCTTTTTATTAAAGTTTTCTTTTAACCCTGTTTGAGCGTTTTTTTCTGGTAAGGCTATGCGAACGAGAGGGAGGGGAAATCCTTCTGTGTTAGCTTGACTAGGTTGAATGCATAGCCTTCGGAGGGGAAGGTAAAATTGCCCTCTCTGCTCTTGCAATTCAAGGAGTTAAGTACAGTTATTGGCCGCCAGGATTAACCCACGGGGGGGAGCTGGGATGAAATAAAGCAGGAGACAAGGGGAAGGGTGGTTGGTTTCCCTTTTTGTGTGAGACTCAGAGCTTTGGGTCTTGGGCGGTCGCCCCAGGGAAAGGAGTGGGAGCCCGGATAGTGATGCCAGGGTACTCCGAATCCTGATTGGTGGCAGCGAGATCAGATCCAAGCTGGTAATAAGCTTGGGGGAGTTTCATGCTAAGCACCCAGATTTTGGACGCTAAGGTCCAGACTTGGGACAGAGGCTTATTACAGAAAGACATTCCACCACCTCCCTAGGTAATCCATTCCAGTGCTTCACCACCCGTCTAATGAAAAAGTTTTTTCTAATATCTAACCTATTCACTCGGTTGATGAAAGATTTCAGCAGATCCAGCAGCTAGAGTCAGTATTTGTCTTTCTATATGATATCCACAGCTTGCAAAAGAAAACAGCAAAAATAAATAAGAGAATTTTGTATAAAACTGAAGTTGACATTGACTCATGAAAATTCAAAAGACATTTATGCTACAGGTTTGTGTAGTGAACTTCAGGCTATTTCAAGATGATGTAAGAAACATTCCACTCCTGAAGAAGTACTGAAGTTTGTTTGTGAAAATAAAGTCACAAACAGTTTTCCAAACATTTTTATAGCTCTACGCATTCTTTTAACTTTTCCAGTTTCCATAGCTAGTGAGGAACGTAGCTTCTCAAAGTTAAAATTAATAAAAACATATCTGCGTTCAGCAGTGGTGCAATAGAGACTTGTTGGACTTGCCACAATGTCAATAGAGCATGAAATAGCTGGAAAATGGCATCTAAAAAGAACTAATGACTGAATTTTTAAAACTTACAGCTAGAAAAGTCATGTTTTAAGAGCACATGTTTTATTCAGAGTGTTTTGTTAATACAGATTAAAGTTCATTGAAGAGATTTCTTTCTATGTGGTGGTAATGGCAGTTAAAGCAGGATAGCATAATGGATGATTTTTGATTTGTAATAGAAATTGTTATTAACATTTTTAATGCATTTTTATTTGAAATCAGACTGAAACATCATCTAGCTGTTGTGTACAGATCTCTTCTTATGTGTGTGTACAAACCTATTCTGATTTCGTGTCTCTATTTTATCTGATCTCAGAAACATTGGCTGGACAGACGGATGGATGGACAAACCAAATAATTAAAAAAAATAATAACGCTTAAAAAAACATTAAAAGAAAAAAAGGGGCAAAATGTTTCCAAGAGAACCAAAAACCTCAGCCTAGATCTCTCCTTGGGGTTTAGGGGTGAGGGGAGCAATTGCATGGTTCGCCTAGGGTGTCAGTAGCTGGCAGCTAGTCTAGGGCCACTCCTGCTTTTACTGTACATGCTTTTGAATATTACTTATAAAGTGGCACTGTTAATATTTTCTTCACATAATTTTTAAACTGACCCCTTGGGTTTGGAAGGTGGGGGTGTTAATATAAAGAGCATTTTCTTTCTTATCTTGTAAAATAAATCTACAGCAATGTAATTTATACCTGTCTCAATATACTTAATAATAAAATGTATCATTGATATAGTACTTAGACAGTTACTTGTCGATTTCATGGGTTTGCCATTTGTGGATAATCCATTGACTTAAATAGGACTTAAGCAGGTGATGCATTTAAAGCAGTTGCTTAAGTGCTTTGTTGAATAGGGATAAACATGCTTAAGTTAAGCACTTGCTTAAGTTGGCTGAGTGCCAATAGAACCTATACAGAAACCGACAGATGCATGTATTCTCCCTTTATATGGTGTGTGTGAATGTGGATGTTTATCTGAAATATTCAGACTTCTAGAATCTACAAAATGGGGATGAAAGCCTGAAAGTGATTTCTATTACTGATCCTAGCCATGGCAACAGACTCTCTCAAGGTACTTCTGTAACTTCACTTTAGGCCCTTGTCCAAGCCAAAAGAGCAAAAGCTTATAAAAATGGAAACACAAAATCAGAACATTACAACCCCTTAAAATAAAAATCAATTCAAGTTCAATTCTAGAACATGGTGAAGGATATAAGAAACTTGCAACACACTGAACAAGCCTTCAGTTCACTGATGTCTACAGATCTCTTTGTGAAGCTGCTTTAAACTTCTTTGGATACATCTCACATACCATAAGAATTTTAAAATATGGACTAATCTACAAGTATGCTTGTGGGGCAGGGTCAGCAAAGAACTTTAAAACCTGCTGTTTTCTGTTCCGGAGGGGATCTTTGAAGATTTTGTGATACACTCAAGTACATTGATACAATAAACTGAAATAAGAGTCTGACTATAAAAACTTGGCATCCACTTTGATCCACCAATATTTTTCAGGTATCACATTGATCAGTTTTACAGTCTGTTATAAGAGGAGCTTAAACTAAGCTTTTCACTGACTTGATGGTGCTTACAAAGAGCATTCTATCAAGTTCAGTTGATAAAGATTAGATTAACCTATTATGGATGTTATTTTTCTAAAATCCAATATTTTCATTCATCAGTTATCACTGGTGAGAAACAGCTTAGACCTTTAAGACAGAATTATAGATGATCTTGTTAGAATGGATAAGGACCTCAAATAAAATAGACAAAATATAGCATTGTCAAATCTCTTATATGAGTGGGAGTACACTAATACTTGGTTGTCCCTCAAAAGAACTTCTGCCCTAGAAGCAGCACTGGCTGTCGGGGTCAAAGATCTGCTTTACTTAAATACATTTATTGCTGAATTTTCGCACACATGGAAGCAAAGGACTGACGGTAGAGTTATGAATAGTGCACGCAGGGCACAGTGCACAGAACACAGAGCTAACTACCAATACACACCAGTCCTGACCTTCACACTCCTGTTATCCCAGCCCTAAGCCTCTCCTGCTTTGAGAATCCTTTGCAAAGATGTATTCATTGGCTTTGTGAAACAGCTAAATAATTTGAAGATCCCAGATTTTATTACTGTTGGATAATTTCAGGGACAAAGGAACCCAATCACCTTCTTTCTGAGGTTGCTGTCTATGTGGACACAAAATTGTTGTGAGCTGCTAACTGCCAGCGTTTCTGCGGGAGGTCCGCTGGTCACGCAGATTCGGTGGTGTTTCTGCGGGTGATCTGCTGGTCCCGCACCTTCAGCGTACCAGCCGCCAAATTGCTGCCCGAAGCTGCGGGGCCGGCAGACCTTCCACAGAAATGCCACCGAGGGCTCCCTGACTGTCACCCTCACGACGACCAGCACGCCGCCCCTCGTCCCCCCCGGCTTGCCGCCCCAGGCACATGCTTGCTGTGCTGGTGCCTGGAGCCGCCCCTGGGTATTGCACAACAGAACAAGTGATCAGACAGTTGTGGCTATAAACTCAGATTAGATATTGCTCAGGTTATTGGGCATATAAACAGGTTCCCCAAGAGTTCATACAGACAGATCAATCAGAATTAATTTCTCTCTCTTATGCAATGTGTAACCATTTATCCATTTAATTAAACATCTATTTGAAACCATCTTACAATACATTTTCATGACAATAGCCACAATATGATACTGAGTTATAAATGATACACTGATCCTTTTTGCCTCCTCACCTACTATCACTGAATGTAATAATTTATTCATGGAATTGTCTTGCTTTTTGAAAAATTATTCAGGTTGGAGACAGTAAATAATCAGTTATGTGGTTGATGAAGCATGCAAGTGATTTGCCCATATTCATACAGGAAATCAGTGACAGAGACAGAAACTGAATCTAGCGTCTTCATAGAATCATAGAAACATAGAATATCAGGGTTGGAAGGGACCTCAGGAGGTCATCTAGTCCAACTCCCTGCTCAAAGCAGGAAGAGTTCCCAACTAAATCATCCCAGGCGGGGTTTTGTCAAGCCTGACCCCAGAAACTTTTAAGGATGGAGATTTCACACCTTCCTAGATAACCCATTCCAGTGCTTCACCACCCTCCTGGTGAAAAAGTTTTTCCTAATATCCAGCCTAAACCTCCCTCACTGCAACTTGAGACCATTACTCCTTGTTCTATCATCTGGTACCACTGAGAACAATCTAGATCCATCGTTTTTGGAACCTCCTTTCAGGTAGTTGAAATCAGCTATCAAATCCCCCCTCATTCTTCTCTTCTGCAGACTAAATAATCACAGTTCCCTCAGCCTCTCCTCATACGTCATGTGCTCCAGCCCCCTAATCATTTTTGGTGCTCTCCTGTGGACTCTTTCTAATTTTTCCACATCTTTCTTGTAGTATGGGGCCCAAAACTGGACACATTACTCCAGATGAGGCCTCACCGATGTCCAATAGAGGGGAATGATCACATCTCTTGATATGCTGGAAATGCCTCTACTTATACAGCCCAAAATGCCATCAGCCTTCTTGGCAACAAGGGCACACTGTCGAATCATATCCAGCTTCTTGTCCACTGTAACTCTTAGGTCCTTTTCTGCAGTCCCTAGTCTGTAGCAGTGCATGGGATTCTTCTGTCCTAAGTGCAGGACTCTGCACTTCTCCTTGTTGAACCTCATCAGGTTTCTTTTGGCCCAAACCTCTAATTTGTCTTGGTCCCTCTGTATCCTATCCCTACCCTCCAGCATATCAACCACACCTCCCAGTTTAGTGTCATCTGCAAACTTGCTGAGGGTGCAGTCCATGCCATCCTCCAGATCATTAATGAAGATATTGAACAAAACTGGCCCGAGGATCAACTCGTGGGACACACTGCTTGATACTGGCTGTCAACTAGACATGAGCCACTGATCATTACCCATTGAGCTCGACGATCTAGCCAGGTTTCTATCCGCCTTATAGTCCATTCATCCAGTGGCAAGAATACTATGGGAGACCATATCAAAAGCTTTGCTAAAGTCAAGGAATAACACATCCACTGCTTTCCCCTCATCCACAGACCCAGTTATCTCATCATAGAAGGCAATTAGGTTAGTCAGGCATGACTTGCCCTTGGTGAATCCATGCTGACTGTTCCTGATCACTTTCCTCTCCTCTAAGTGCTTCAGAATTGATTCCTTGAGGATTTGCTTCATGATTTTTCCAGGGACTGACGTGATACTGACTGACCTGTAGTTCCCTGGATCCTCCTCCTTCCCTTTTTTAAAGATGGGCACTACATTAGCCTTTTTCCAGTCATTCAGGACCTCCCCTGATCGCCATGAGTTTTCAAAGATAATGGCCAATGACTTTGCAATCACATCCGCCAACTGATTTAGCACCCTCAGATTCAGCGCATCCAGCCCCATGGACTTGTGCTCATCCAGCTTTTCTATATAGTCCTGAACTTCTTCTTTCTGCACAGAGGGCTGGTCACCTCCTCCCCATACTGTGCTGTCCAGTGCAGTAGTCTGGGAGCTGACCTTGTTCATGAAGACAGGGGCAAAAAATAGCATCAAGTACATTAGCTTTTTCCATATCCTCTTTCACTAGGTTGCCTCCCTCATTCAGTAAGGGGCTCACACTTCCCTTGACTTTCTTCTTGTTGCTAACATACCTGAAGAAACCCTTCATGTTACTCTTAACATCTCTTGCTAGCTGCAACTCCAAGTGTGATTTGGCATTCCTGATTTCACACCTGGATGCCTGAGCATTATTTTTATACACCTCCTTGGTCATTTGTCCAGTCTTCCACTTCTTTCAAGCTTCTTTTTTGTGTTTAAGACCATCGGGATGGTATGTTCCTGCAACCTCAGTAAGGATTCTTTAAAATACAGCCAGCTGTCCTGGACTCCTTTCACCCTCATTTTATTCTCCAAGGGGATCCTGCCCATCAGTTCCCTGAGAGAGTCAAAGTCTGCTTTTCTGAAGTCCATGGTCCGCATTCTGCTGCTTTCCTTTCTTCCCTGTGTCAGGATCCTGAACTCGACCATCTCATGGTCACTGCCTCCCAGGTTCCCATCCACTTTTGCTTCCCCTACTAATTCTTCCCTGTTTGTGAGCAGCAGGTCAAGAAGAGCTCAGCCCCAGTTGGTTCTTGCACCAGAAAATTGTCACCTACACTTTCCCAAAACTTCCTGGTTTGTCTGTGCACTGTTGTATTGCTCTCCCAGCAGATATCAGGGTGATTAAAGTCTCCCATGAGACCCAGGGCCTGTGATCAAGTAACTTCTGTTAATTGCTGGAGGAAAGCCTCATCCACTTCATCCCCCTGATCTGGTGGTCTATAGCAGACTCCCACCACAACATCACCCTTGTTGCTCACACTTCTAAACTTAATTCAGAGACTCTCAGGTTTTTCTGAAGTTTCATATCCGAGCTCTGAGCAGTCATACTGCTCTCTTACATACAATGCAACTCCTCCACCTTTTTTCCCTGCCTGTCCTTCCTGAACAGTTTATATCTATCTATGACAGTACTTATCTCAGGGTTTTGGACTCCTTCCCCCGGTGAACCTAGTTTAAAGCCCTCCTCACTAGGTTAGCCAGCTTGCTTGCGAAGATGCTCTTCCCTCTCTTTGTTAGGTTTAGTCATAATCCAATGCCTTAAGTACAAGACTATTATTTTAACTAGTATTCCCAATCTCTCAAAGACCCAGTCCAGAAATAAAATCTTAGTCCCATTCATGGTAGGGATCAGTACTGAGCATAAAATTATAATTTCATCACTCAATGATGTACTGAAATGTCAGATATTCAGAATGATTCTGTCCTATACTCAGTTCTACTCAGCATAGCACAGTTCTTTCTCCCTTATTTTCAAGGCCAGTTCTGGCATTGCTGGGAGCTAGAATTGCTTCCCAGTAACTCCAATTTGTCTCACTGGTGCAAGTACCTTAGCGGACTTGATGTCAGGGGAGCATAACCGTAGTATGATGGAGCTCCACTACATCCACTCCCAGTCTCTTGCCTAACTCTGATATAGCCTCTATGCCAAGCAGGGGAGGAGACGTAAGATGTAAATCTGGTATAGTGATATCAACAGGGAGTTCCTTTCCAGCAGAGGAATTTTCTACTGACCAGCTGCACTTAGAATTCTTAAATCCTAGAAAATCACCCTCAAATATATTGTATTTCTTGGATGAAGCTAATTTGTGTGGGGGTGCTATCTATAGTCAAGGAACTGATTCACAGAAATCTCGCTGATTCCTTCAATGACATGATATTGATTTAGAATGAAAATCTGCCATCAGAGTTAATAATTTGTATTATTAATTATTATTATTATTTGTATTTTCATAGTTCCTATGAACCGCAGTCACAGACCAGGATTTTGTTGTGCTAGGCACTGTGCAATCCAAGAATAACACTTCTTTTACCTGCTACATATTTAGATCTTTCTTTTGCGCATTGCATTTATCAAGGCAAAAGCGCCTGCTTATTTTTTTACCTAATGAAAAACCTTTACTACATTTCCATAGGTCTAAACTCCCTCATTTTTTGAAGTAACAATTATGTCCTTTTTATTTTTGAATGTATAATGAATTTTTCTTCCAGATTTTTAGCAAGAAAACAATCCTCTTTTGCAGCAAGATAAAAAAAAAAAACAAATGGAAATCTGGATTTGGTTGATTTTGAGTCTGATCCAAAGCCCATTGACATCAATGGAAAAAAAACAAAAACATTGACATCAGTACGATTTGGATCAGGCCCTTTTAATTTAAATTTGTCTAAGCCTCATCTATCACAGACCATGATCTCATTTATAATAGTTCTGCTAACTAGAATGATCACCTTTATTAGAGTGAGTCTTCCTAATGGCTGCTGGAAAAGTTAAGCTGAAAGATGTACTGCCATTCATTTACAAGGCCCCAGTTGCTGAGCTTCCCTCCTCCCCACCCCACACACTCTTTCCCCTCCCCAAACCAGTTCCCTGCCTGTCCAAGGTAAAGGAATTCTGCCAGGCCATATGCTTTGCACATTTCTCTTTGAGGGCATAGCTGCTGTTCCTGTGGCTCTCATGGTGCAAGTCTTCTGCAACTAGTTGGGCATGCAGCCAGTGTTTGAAGGCATTCTGCCACAGAAATTTCAGTGTAAAATAGATGAGAAATTATGCATGGAGATTTAGGATCATAAAATGTCAGGCTTATATTTCAGTATGTAATATAGGGATTGTTATTTACACTAATTCACCATTTATGATAAAAAATATGTATATATCTAAGAATTGCTGTGTGTGCTGCCTGCATGCCCAACTCCCTCCTAGTGCACCCAGCTGTCATCACATTCCATAAGTTCTGGTGCTTCCAGCTGGCAGATTGCAAAACAGCAGTGCTACATCCTTTTTCAGTGCCCAGATCATGTGCCAGTCAGTGTTTACACTCAGTTCCCTGGACATTATGAGACCAGTACCTCTATATCCCATTCATATTCCTACCTTTATACTGACTACATACAGCAATTCAATCTATACAGAATAGTTCTCATAACACCTGAAGCCACACACTACAGTAACTTGCATTTTCCTTATATTCATTTTCTGCTCTCACATATTCAAAGGATTTAAAGTTACTTACTCCTTCCTGTTTATCTGTTTGCCATTCACTTAAAGAGACTGAAAGTCCCTTGATTGCACAGCTTTCAAAATATGTATCTTCAGTCAACATATTTTATCAGATCTGCCACCAGCCAGTCACATTCCAGTCTTACACAAACAATAAATTTAGTTAACTGATCCTAAATTTTCTCTCTCCTCATCCTCTACTCCCAGCCAACACACACAAGCTGTTAGCTTTATATTTTCAATCTAGTTAGAGAGAGCACCCTTTCTCTCTGTCTTAGCCAGATTCTGATAGTTTCCATTACAGTCTAATATAGGTTGATATAAGAAGTCAGAATTACTAGATTTCACAAGGGTTTCAGCTCTCTTGACCAGCAGTTCAAGCTCAATGCTTTCTAAACTATAGTCCAGTCACTTTAATCACTGACCACCAACTTGAGGCCCTTCTCAATCCTACATTATTTTCCTCTTTGTGACAGTTACATGCAGTATCTCATCATACATTTGTTATCCAAATTGCTCCTGTATGACTGCTGCCCTCCTTACTCTGCTGAAACTATACTAAGCAGAAACCACTTCCCTTCTGAAGCTTGTTTCTTTTCTAGGACATAATGTTGACTTTACCTCTGGGAATTGTTACCGTCTACTGCCTTATGACACTTTTCCAGATAATTGCTTTTAAATATTGTCACAGTCTTCCCTGAACCAATGGAAAAAAACTCTTTTAGTCTTTTCATTGCATTGATAGCAATGGAGAAATGGATCCTGAATTGGCACTATTGCCTCTCTGGGCTGCAGGAGGTGAGGCATTTCCTTCTGTGCACTCCTTCTCCCCTAAATCTTGTAGCGCTACTCTACCATCCTCTGGCTGCTGAAAGGGCTCCTTCTTCCTCTTCCCATTCTTTGCCCAGTATGAGGAGTGTCTTCTGGCTTCTTCCCCTTTCCTCCTGATTGAAACAAGAAGCATTTCTGAGATACTTCTCCTCTCTTCCCGAAGTCCAATTCTCCAGTGCCTCTGATACAAGCTTTGCTTCCTGTTCTCCCCATATGTTACAGACAGATTGCTATTCCAGTCATAGGCAATGGAGAGGAAGTTCTGCAAGCGAAAGTCAGGAGCTCTGACAGAAGGACCTCTATCGCCTTCTCTGCTTCCTCACAAAAATGAGAGGAAAAAGAGGAACAAATGAGTGAACCAGAGAATTAAGATTCTGGTTTGCTGTTCTAAAACTATCCCAAGAGGCCAGCGTTACTGGATAGTGGAGTTAGTGCGAGAGGAGTGCCTGGCAATTTGAGGTTAGAGTACCTTTACTCAACATGACCAATATTAGAATTACAGAGTTGTTAGATCTGGAAGGAATCCATAGAACTTCATCTAGCTCTCTCCCTGACTGTGTCTCCAATACACACTTAGCATACTCCCTCTACATGTAATGACTTTATTGTTAAACTAGGTTTACAGCTCCTCTACACAAAAATGAAACGTGATTCATCCTTGACTAGTAAAAACACCAGCTAAAGCAATTTATGAATACTTTTCTTTTACTCATTCTACTAGGCTTTTGTTGTATATATAACTTTGCTGTTAATTTCTCATGCTTATGTTTAACATTTTGAATTCTAAACTGTAGAAAATCCTCCTCTCTCAAGAATATTTTCACTTCAAATGGGTTAAGAGATAGCAGATGAGAAGAATTTCTTATTGATGACTACAAACACCTTGGCAGAATAATCAAGTCCCAGCACTTAAATTTTTCTAGTTAATATTCTCTTTAAAATATCTAAACATTATGAGCCAAATTCTCTGATGGTTTAATTCAAGTAAAAGAGAAAGAGACTCCTGTGAGAAGACAATGCGGATAGTCATGATGATTCCATTCTGCGTAAGGAGGTCAAGCTTACAGGATTTCCTGTCTTTAGTGGTCTTCCCTTCAGATTTTTTGCTCTGACTGAACAGGTTTCTTCTGGAATTAATTGTTCAGAACAGCTCATCAGGCTTTTCTGCTGATTTTGTGTGCTGGGGAGGAGGGGCGAGGATATAATCTGTGCATTACAAGTCTCAATTTCTTTTCTATAACTCCTTCAGTGACTTTCAATGTCTTCACATAGTGCTTGCTTGCCAGATCTTCACCTGGATCCTTCCTGTTTCAGATTTCTCAGTCTTGTTCCAAAGTCTATGTATTTCATGGTCCTCTTGGCAAAGCAACAAGTTTTCCATAATCAAAGAAGTTATATGAAGGCTGCCTGTTATATATGGAAGTGGGTTCTTCTACCTTAAATTCCTTCTGTTAACAAAATAGGACCTCTGGAGTTTATTTTTTACACCTAACATGCATGAGAGCTTGTAGTTTGTGATATTTATAGCTACCACTCTCATTCCACAATAAATCATACCCCCATCTACAGTTTTAACTTCCTCTTTCTTTAGTCTTGGTTTCCTGTTATAATATCAGGATCTCTCTGGTTTAGCTACAAGATGCTTTCTCATCAGAACCTTTCTTTCTGTACAACCTCTTTTTCTATAATCTTTGGCCTATCAGTTACCCATATGTGCTCACATCTAGCTGGCCATATGCATGGGCAAAATACTTGATTTCTGCATATTGGGTATTTGCAAACTCAGGTTTGGTGAACATAGATGTATATGAGCAATTGTACACACAGGACTTTGAAAATCTGAGTCAAAAGATCTTAAAGAATAAATTCATTGATATACAAAATCAAAATATCCATCCTAATGCAGCACTTTCTCTTGCTGGGATGCAGTTGAAAGGAGCATACACTAATAAGGCCCATTCATTGGTATTTATTTGTATGTGATTTTTTTCATAGAATATCAGGGTTGGAAGTGACCTCAGGAGGTTATCTAGTCTAAACCACTGCCCAAAGCAGGACCAATCCCCAGACAGATTTTTTGCCCCAATTCCCTAAATGGCCCCCTCAGAGACTGAACTCACAACCCTTGATTTAGCAGGCCAATGCTCAAACCACTGGCTATCCCTTCCCCCCTCAATTTAGTGTGGATAAGTAAATGCTCGTCTACAGACAGAAGCTTTATCAGTATAAAGCAGGGCATGAATTTAAGCTACTAGAGTTAATACTGGTACAACTCCCTGTGTGGAGAGTCTTATTCTGGGGTAAGAGTGCCATTTCCAGTTTAGTTTATGTCCCTTGTGGAATAAGAGTATCTACATGGCAGAGTTATACTGGTATTCACTACACCAGTATAACTGGAAAAACCTCATGTAGACAAGCTCTAAGATCCCACACGCTTGAATGCTTTTGCCAACCTCTATGTATGTCTTTGTTCTGCAAAATGGATAAAATTCTTGCAAAAGGCTTCTCACTAGATTTCTGGTGTTATTTGTTTCTGGTTTGGATAGAATTACTTTGGATATACCATCTCATAATACTCTGACACTTCCAGTCAAAATTAAAACAACCAAGTTGGAATGGTATGGGGAAGGAGAAGGGGAAGGGAGATTAATCCAACGGTCTTGAACTTCAGAGAGATTCAACTTTGACTCAAGGGTGAAGACAGCCTTATGGCTAGACTTTAAGTTAAATGGCAGCTTTCAAAACTTTCCCAAACTAGCTGAAGTTGGGATATACTATATATGGCATAAATAGCTAAAGAATATGTATACAAAACAGAAAAATGTCTCTCTCTTCTATATTTCTGGTTCTTTCACTGCAAGATAATATTTTATATTGCAACTCTTTCTTATCATATGATTTAGACTTTTTAAAAGACAAAAACAGTTTTGCTTTGTGGTTAGTAACTAACTCTACTAAAGCCAATACTCAGAAGTACCTTCATTCAAACTATTGGTTTCCTGGCCTGCTATTTCTGTAGTTGCTGGTCAATATGAAGTTAGAAGGGGAGAGAAGGAGGAGTGGAAAATTTAAAATAAAGTAGAATGTGTATATGACAGGCTTAAAAAATATTTTTCCTACAATACTGCTCTAGTAATATTAGGTTATTTGCAATATAGGTTATTTGCAATATACATCAAAGCTATGTAATTTTAAATTTCTACCCACATTTTCATAACATTGTTTACATATTTCTTTGATACTCTCTTTTTGTATGATCCTTTTTTGTTAGTTATAGAATCTTAGAATGATACTAATTTTCTTTAAATGCTATTCTTATGCATGAAACATTAGAAATGCTTTTTAAGAATTTCTAGCTAAATGTTGCTCTTACTTATATCTAACAAACAGGGTAGTCTGAATGAAATTTAAGGCAGAATTTGATGGTAAGGGACAAAATGTTACTCATGATGGGTAGATCCTGACTCTGGGCCACATGGCAAACACTTTATTCCCAACCGTGTCCAGTTACTCACACAAGAAATCCCATTCCCACTCTCAAGCAAAGTATTTCTCAACAAGTCAGGATGACAGAGCATGGTCTTAATTGTGTACTTCACAATAACTGGACGCAACTTGATGAAAAAGAAATTATTTTCAAACTGTGTATGCTTATTTTGAATAATATGCTGGTTTTTAGTATATCATATATTTGAACCAAATGGGTAATAGTATTGGTTTAAATGTATAAATATGTCTAAAATTAACTTAGCTCAGGAATCATTCTGTACAACTAAATAAATTTTTCCCACTTCAAAAAGTGCTTATTTCACTTCAAGTAATTTTTGTGTGTGTGCTGGGTGAAAATACATGACTTCAAAAAAAAAAGATTGTTTTAGCAAGGGTAACAACTCTCAAAACTTATTCTGAGGAATAGTGTAGAATGAATCATATTCATAGGTGTGTACACGGGATGGAAAAATCAATGCTTTCTCTTAGTAAAGGCACTCTTGGGGATAGGGAAATAAGAGCTGCAAAAACCTAACCAAGTTTGGCTGACAACTTTCCCAAACACACTAGACTGGTGGTGCAATGGGAATAAGGTAAGGCTGTCAGTCTTCATGCTAGTAGAATCACGTGGCTCATTCTGCATCCCAAGGGAAGCTGACAACCACACTGCTTTCACCCTTGCACTTTAAACACTCCAAGAAGCTTCTTTGATTGTAGGGGTTAATCTTCTGCCTTTTGGGGCTGGTATAAGTATGTAGTTTACAGAAAGAGATGGACACAATCAATAGGAAAACAATCAATAAAAAAACTAAAACAAACCCCACCCCCAAAACAGAGCCCTTTGTTGCTGCTGTGAAGGGAAGAAGAGGAAGAAAGGAGATGAGGGATGAAGGGAAAAGAATACTGAACACAATGATTTCAAGTAATAAACAGCTGGGTTGAAATCCTGGCCCTATAGAAGTCAGTGGCAAGATTCCCATTTACTTCAGTCAGCCAGAATTTCAACCCTGGAACCTGATCCAGCACTCCGTTATAAAAATGTAACATACAAACATTTAGTGAAGTCATAAAAATAGTGTGAGAGAGCTAGCTCAGGAAACTCAACTGTTGAGAATGTTTAAAGGAGCACTCTTACAGTGTTATGTAGCTCTCTTATTTGTTATAACTTTCTAGCAATAATTGTGTTTTTCATTAAATGGTAGTTTGTTTTTTCGGATCTTACCAGCAAAATTGGCCATTGTATCCACATTTCAGTTTCTCAACAATCCTATGACAATTATTGTGGATTAAAAACTCTGTAAAGATAGTTGACTATAGCCTCATTCTACCCACCATCATTGGCACAATTATGCATCTGATTCTAAACCAGATAAGGCCAATAATACAGAGTGGCTCATAAAGAAGCAGAAACTACTATGAAGGAAATGCTTCCAGGCTTGAACTGATAGCTACAGAATTGCCACATATCCTTGTTAGTAAAAAACGTGCATGTTCTAAATGTAAATCCTCTGCCTGATTTAGAGCAAGGACCTTAACCTGGTTCTTTCATATTCAAGGTATGTACCCTAACCAACTAATGGCTTTTCTGGGCTATGTCTCTCCTTCTCCTGAACCTTTCTTGTAATGAACTGTTTCCTGTGAAAGGTTCGGGGTTCAACAAATTGGCATTTTTGCTGAAAAATTCCCAACCAGCTCTAGATCTAATACCTACAGGTTGCTGGCCATGTTACCTAAAAAAACACTTCTTTACTTCTGCATTACTGAATGGGAAGCAAAACTTCCTCAAATTTGAACAATAAAAATCCCAGTATCTCTTGTACAGAAGGTTTCTGTAAATACTAAATAAATAAATGAATAAATAAAATAAACAAACACTGAAAAGAAAATATGTTTTTTTCCTTCTAAATAAAAAAAAGCTATGTAACTGTTCTCTCAGTCACATCAAAAGTGCTGACCTTTGTTCTACACAATGGAATCAAATCATTATTGATCCTACCTCAAGAATAATGTGGTTGAAAGTTAAATAGTTCACACATACACACACACACACACACACACAAACAAATATAAAAATAATGAAGAAGATGAGATAGTAAGACTGAGCCGGAAGCCAGACTTGACTCAAACAATGATACTGTCAGTTCCCATAGGCTCAGCAAGGTTGGATGTCTTCATTATTTGAATGAGAGACTTCCCAGAGACACCCAGGAGCAATGGTGATAGAAGTATTTATGGAGATTGCACTCTCTATTCTGAGTCAGGTCTGAATCAATAAACCACCATGTGGTTTGGTACTTTGGGCTGGTCTACACTACGGGGTAAAATCGATTTTAGATACGCAATTTCAGCTACGTGAATAACGTAGCTGAAGTCGAATATCTAAAATTGATTTACTCACCCGTCCTCACCGCGCG
Organism: Chelonoidis abingdonii; assembly: GCF_003597395.2. Lineage (NCBI taxonomy): Eukaryota > Metazoa > Chordata > Testudines > Testudinidae > Chelonoidis > Chelonoidis abingdonii. Next base: position 39,300,024 of record NC_133773.1, read on the forward strand.
GGATCGATGTCCGTGGCTCGCCATGTCGATTCCGGAACTCCGTTGGGGTTGGTGGAGTTCCGGAATCGATATAAGCGCACTCAGGGATCAATATATCTCGTCTAGATTAGACGCGATATATCGATCCCCGAGCAATCAATTTTAACGCGCCGATACGGCGCGTAGTCTAGACGTGGCCTTTGGTGCACATTATTGCTGCAGGCATGTTTTGGATGAGAAATAGAACAGAGGTCTTGAACATTTGTGGTCATTAATGCTCCCATGGCAAAAGCAGGGATGTTAACCCAGTATCTTGCCCAAATTCCAAATACACCTTTAAACCCTTAATTTAAGAAGGGTTGTCAGAGTACAATTCCGAAGTGTAGAAAGTGAGTGACTTGCATTGCAATGTTTGCCTCACTCTGAAATATTCTTGAATAATATTGCATAAATTCTGGCCCCCATTACAATAAGATGTTTTTGAGGCTATAGCAGAAAGTGAAACCTAGTAAAATATATTCTGCCTATATCAATTCCTCAGTGAATGCAAGTACTTCGTCACTAGCTGAAACAAGTAATAGGTGATTAAGATTCAGTATTTTTTCCCTTAAGGTTCAATTCCAAAACTTAGGGAAGAATTCATTCCTCATCCTTACCCCACTGCAGGGGATACCAGTTACATCCTCCGATGAGAATGAGGGCAACTGACCTCATGGAAGCATTCACCCAGGGTGAGGGCAGGAGTCAGCACTGTTCCTTCCCTCAGAGATTTTGCTAGAGCAGGTCAGCTTTAATACATGACCAGGACTCTACAGGGCATCTCACAAGTGTAAGCTCTCTGGGAGATGTGCCAAATTGGTACATCTCTCTCAGCTGGCCCCCACTTCCTGCAGCAATGTCTAGTTCCTCACACACACACACACACACCCCTATACACACACACACCCCCGATGTGAGGGGATTGCAGGTGGCTCAGCAGCTGTGCTATAGCTCTTGGCAGATTTATCACTGCCGAAGGCTGACAGCCTGTCCTGCAGATGCAGTCCTATATTCCACATTCCTTCCCCTTCACTTGCTATATTTATTATTGGTTCCATTAGGGAACTCAGTGATGAGTGAGCTTACAGCATCCATACATTCGTACACCAAATGTTGATATTGTGTATCAGGATATCTGTGGCAATGAGTGTGGGGGAGTCATAGGCATTAATACCATTTATCTTCTACTTGCAGATTGTGCTGTGTCAAGGCAACTCTCACAGATCTCTGTATGCATATACATAATCCATAGAAGTCATACCTCAAGATATATACAATGCCTTACAAATTCTAAGTGGCAGTGTGAAGAAATACACAACACAAACTAGCAGATATGCAAAATTATGTAGAATTTTAGCACTGCTGTGAGTGCTTAATTGGGATGTTCATTTTAAATCAAACATTATTCAACGAGTGTTATGTTGCTATAGGTACTAGAAATCCTAGCTCTCTAAAATACAATTAAATATAAAGTTACTGTATGCAGTTTTGGCATAATGCAACATATACACTTGTAGAACAAAGGGCTTGATCATCTTCTTATTGAAGTCAAATAATATTTTGCCACTGAATTAAAAAAGAACAGGAGCAGCCCTAAAGTGAGTACTGTTTTTAAAGGGTTTTTTTCCCCTAAAAGAAAAGCCAGAATTGATGTTTTTGCTGATATAAATTTAGCCCTTTACAGAATAGTTTTTGGTATATAATTATGCACTAAGATATGTCAGACAACTTAATGTGCTCATAGCAGTCCTTGGAGTGAAATTATAACAAAGACCTATTGCATTTGACAACCTCCATTCAAAAATCATCTTCAAGTGTGTATGTGGAGCAGAGAAGGACTGTGACTTGTGAAATGGTGCAGAAGATTGTCCTGGTCTAGACTTAGAGTGAAACTGTGTTCAGCATCATTTCATCTGTACCTGTGTTAAGAAAACGAGTCAGGAATGGATATACCTCCTTGGATGGGCACAGTGATTGTGACCACTTTACAATTTTAAAATGAGTTTCTTGCAGCTTTATCATTCATTCAGAGTTTATCTCTTAACTTTGACTATTGTCATTTTCATTTTCATGTGTACTTTTCCTCAAAGGCTTCCTGGTTTCTGTGATGCAGCTCCGCACGTGTGACATCCCCTACAACCTATTTGGGACTACTGTTAAATTTGATAGGGAATACAAGTGACTACACAGAACCTCGGATGTAGTACAATATTTGCAGAAGAGTTGAGGTCATGAAGCTTCCCCTGCACTTCCAGTTGCCCTCCTGTACCCTGCACCCCTCTCTTGTACTAATTTGAAAAAACCGCTCCTTAGTTTGAGAAACATTGGATTCAGGCTACAGTGTATCAGTGCAACTCTATAATCAGTGTGTCAACAAGGGGGAAAGTAGCCCAGTTAGGTAACTTCTGGAATTGGAGTCATTAATATAATCTTTGAGAATTGCTCAGTGACCGGACACGTTGTGGAACTACAGGATGCACAGAGACTCACAAGAAGCTTGGAAACTGTTTGAGCTACAGTAGAGACAGGCAGTGGGAAAGGATTTTGAAACAGCAGATCCTCAGATAAACATGACACTGTGTTGCATGCAATGTAGCTGTAGCCTTATCAGTCCCAGGATATTAAAGACACAAGGTGACTGGTGTAATATCTTTTATTGGGCCTACTTCTGTTGCTGACAGAGACAAGCTTTGGAGCCACACAGAGCTCTTCACACCTGAAGAGGAGTAATATGTGATCTCTCACCAACAGGAGTTGGTCCAATAACAGATATTACCTCATCCACCTTGTCACACTAAAGCATTGTTCGCAAAGTAGCTCTCATGAGATTCATGATGTGATTTTGTATATTCAGGGTCCATTATAATAAGTAATTGTCTCACACTCCAAATACGAAGACACCATTCCTCACCAAGATCAACAGATTAAACTAAATTTGGTGTTTCTTTGAGGTTTTATTGAGCAAAGGAAAAAGATATTTCCAAGAAGTGAGATCACCTAGATTTTTTTAGATTCCCAAATGTCTTCTCCTTCTTGCTTCAAGATTTCAAGAAACATTCAATTTCAAATGGACTACTTGTATTTTGGCTAAGACGGTGTATGTGTGTAAAAATCAGCCATATAATTGTAAGCTAACTTCAACAAGAACAATGTCTATACATAATTAATTATGCTATATCTAAAATAATTCTAAAGAAGATAAATCTAATGATCAATTGAAAAATGAAAATGAGAAAAAACGAAACCTGATTATAACTCAGACAGATAAAAATTATCATTAAATCATCATCATCATCAAATAAACCAGCCACAAATAAAAAAAATCCAACTTCCTTCTCCTAAAAGAATAGTAGTTTGAAGATTTCAGTCAAATTCCTTCTGAGTGCAATTCTATTGAGGTTAATGGAATTACACTGGGGATGAATTTGGCCATGAATGTTTTAATTTTTAAGATTATAGCAGATATTACAATATTAGTGTAATCCTAATCCTAGCATAATATTACAATTTAGATCAATTGCAGAAACTTGCAGAGGTCCTTATAATGGAAAATGACTAACTCAAGAAGAGATTAGTTTGCTAAGTATCTGAACACTGTGCAAGCTTTCATCAATTATACTGAACAGAAAGGCAGCGCACTTGCGAACTTAACACATTTAACTAACTTTTCATATTAATAATAAATTCACCATAATAACCAGAAAGCAGATCATGCAGTTTATGGTTATATCTAAAAATTCACAGTGTAAAGTTTGTCCATCTTTTTTGGGGGGTGTCAACTGCAACACTATTATCTTTGTAGTACTTATGTTCTAATATAAAAACTTCATAAATCAATTGACACAAAACAGAGAGTCTAGCATCATAGAAAATGGTGCTAAAAATATATTGAGAATGGAACTTAAATGTACATTTCTGACACAAAAAATATCGTGATAGAGTTGCAGCGGTGAGACAACTTGATAAAACAGTACCTAATGCAAGTTATGCCAAAAAGTTGGAATTATGACAGGCAAAGAACAAATTAAGTGTCTGTGGGGAATGCCTCCACATATAAGAGATCACAGACAGAAGGAATATGACCTGCTCTCCATTAAAGCAGAGATAAGGGAGGCCATCACCATCTGATAATTACATGACAGTGGTCTCATCAGTCCACATTGCTGCTGACATTTTGACTCTTGCAATCTGAAGTAAAGTGGATCATCTTTAAAACTGTAATGTACTGTCAACATTTTAAAAAGGAACTACTTTAAAAGTTTCTTACCACAGCTGGATATAGTGTTTTTCATCTTGGCTTCCTCAAGATCCACCAATTCCATACTCTGCTTCCTTTGTCAGAAAACTGATCAATTCCAAATGTCTCCCTTCCCCCTCCCCTCAAATCTGTATGTCCCTTACTCTCCCCACACAAAAATCCTCCAGTCTCCCACACATAATGGGCACTAGTCATAAACTGGTCGAAGGTACTTCTTGTGGCAGCTAGCATGGCAGTGAAAGGTGCACTTGTACCTTGACAGCTGCCCAAGATCCCTATTTTGTTACATTTATATTGAATTGCACCTTACTCTGCAAATTGCACCATTCAAACTAACAGGATTACATCAATGTAAAATACTCCTCAACATGACTAAAGGTAGCAAAATAATCCCCAGAGTGAGCAGTGGTCAGCTGAGGCACAGATGCAGAGATATGAACATTTTAATCAGAGGAAACCATAGCTTTTGAGGCAGATCTGCAAGACATTTTTGACATCCCTGCCAACGAGTATACATGCACCAAACATAACCCAGAAAAAGAGATACTGTCTTGCAGACCTCTTTCCTCCCATTTGTCATTGTGCAGACCACCTCTCCTCACATGTACAACCACATACCATCCTGTGGTAACTACAGCAATTGCATACATGGAAGGTAATATTAAGGGAGTATTTAAACATGGTTTATCAACTAGAGACTAGGAGGAGAAGCCAACACCCTGTGGCCAACCAGCGCTTCACGGAGCACAGCAACTGTTCTGTGGAACTTCAGTGATCTACAGACGACTGTGAGACAATCACTGGGCTAGAGACTTGTTTCTCACACCTCTCCTCATTTTAAATGAAAGATGAGATTCTGAGGTAGGGAGCCCAAAGGACACCTGTGTTAACAAGGGGCGTGTAAGCCTGGGTATATTTTGTAAGCCAGGACACTTCACTTATAACTATTAGAGAAGAAAGATGGTACAGTAAGTGGACAATCATTTAAGAGGTTAAATCTTGCAATCTTTGCATATGCAAGCAGGTCCATGGATTTAAGTGGGATGACTCATGAGTAAGGCATGCAGGATTTGTGCCAGTAAGAGTATATTGTATTTTAAATGCACAAGATGCATTGATGTAGACTACTTTTCACTTTAATTTCCCAGGGAAGTGCTTTCAGAAAAGCAAGATGAGACAACTGTGAAATATGTACCTCTTGTTTCTGTTGGTGAGAGAACACCCATCATTCACAGGTACAGTAAATGCTTTCATTCGCTGCTGTAATGAGACTGTATTTATCCCAATTTACAACACTGCATGCAATGCTGGACCAAAGAAACTTCTTCCCCAGCCCCCAGAAACAGATACCAGCTGGCACAGATGGAAAAGTACAATGATGCCTCATAGTTTCCATTACTTAAATGGCACATCTCTATTTGCAAACTAAAAGGAAACAGCAGCTAGAGTACAGATTTTCCTTTCTTTTTGAACACAGTAAAATTACACACATTTTCTTCTGAGAAATGGATGTAGGCATTTTAGGGTGGAAATTTATATTTTCTATTTTGCAGTTTATATATAAATATATAACTTATTATAATTATAAAAACCCATCTCTATGTGCCTTAGATCCAAAAGCAGCCTACTGTCTCAAGTCAAGAAATACAAACCAAAGTAGATATAGCTGCTGCTGGTGCTCTTTGGGTAGAATAGGTATTTTGGCAGAAAATCAGACTAGTATTCTCTTTCCTTTTAATCAAAGAGCATTTTTAAAGCTGTGATAAAACAGAATTGTCACTATGTTTTATCCAAATTTTAAAGCAGCATCACATTTAGAACAGAGAAATTATATAATTTATGTAATTGTGACTCTCTTTGATTCCCCAAACTATATAGTTAGAAGCAATTGTTAGGTACTTTTTGGTCATTCAGTAGCTTTCTACTGCTTTGCATCATTGTTTTGTAAAATGACTTTTAGATATTCTGTGACATATATCTATATCTATAGTACAGTATAGTACAGTTGGACCTGCTTTTAATGAACTTGGATAGAGTGAAAACCCCTTACCTAGGGTGACTGGATAGCAAGTGTAAAAAATCAGGACAAGAGAATGGGGGGTAATAAAGGTATAAGAAAAAGCCCTAAATTTAGGGACTCTCTCTAAAAATTGGCACATCTGGTCACCCTACTCTCATCAAAACAAAGATGAAGGAAAGTCCTGAATTTTTTCAAAGCCTTGGAATGTGCAATTTGCAATTCTGCTTATGGCGATCCTACATTTATAACCCTACTCCTATACTTAGGCTTGGTGGGATTAGATTTAAAGTGTTAGTCACTGGCAAATGCTGGTTTCACCTGACATGCTGAAAACTGATGAGAATATATCCATCAATATGATTTGACAAGAGCAGTCTCCCCCACATCTTGCACCTGCAGAGATCCCATATCCCAACCCCACAACAGCAGAGGGAGCTCACTGCGCCCACTGTCACAGCCCTGCTCATTCATTCACCAGCCAAAAGTGTGGGGACTGTCACTAGGCAGTAGTTGTTCAGCAGCAGAGTCGTCCCCCTGCAGCCTGGGGTTCATCATCCTCCTTGTGGTCTTGGCTGGGGGGCTCTGCTTTGCCCAGCCAGGACCTCAGCCTTCTCCACTCCTTGTTCCTGGCGTCACCAGTTCTGTGGACATGCAGGGAGCCCCCTGCAGTGCCATGAAACTGAAACTGAAAAAAAAGGTTAAAAATAAAAATATATATAATCCATACAATTTACAAACAAATACAAAATTGAATTCTGCCAGGGCTATTTATACTGAAATTGTGTACTGGAAAAATGGCATCACTGTAATAGGATTGCCCGTACACAATGTGGGCGAGATTTTTTTTAAATACAGGAGTCTAAAGTTAGGCGTTCTAATCTGTATTTAGGCTCCTAAATAAGTGGTCTGATTCTCAAAAGTGCTGAGCACCCAACAGGTCTCATGGACTTCAGGCAACTTGTTTAGGAGTCTAAACATGGATGGCAGAGCCCATCTATAGATGCCTATTTTTAAAAATCTTAGCCTGTCCTTTTATTTACTACAGAGCATTTTAATGCAGTTTTTTTCATAGCCACAATTAAGAAAGCCCAAGGTTTTTACACTTGAGTTACATAGCAAAAAATTGTTAAAGATCTTCAGTACTATTAAATATATTGAACACATGGAGATCAATGGGAAACTGGATGTGTTTTGCGAGAGGATTAGGTATGTACTTGAAATACGTTTGAACCAAAACCCTATATCTGGAGATTCCTGAACTCCAGACCTGAATTTTGCAAGTGGGTCCTATGACTATAAAGGGTGAAACCCATACTGCAGATCATAAGTACCTTAAATTCAGGGAAAGTTTGACTAAATCAGAACTCTGCCATTTGGATCTATCTCTAGGATATTGAGTGAATATGTTGACATCATTTTTTCCTTCATCATTTTGTAAATCTCGCTTTTTACTAAAAGCATTTCTCATATCACAAACATCTCACAACAGCTGATTGAAACAATCCACACAAAGATATCAAAGATGGCAAATGCAGTTAAAGCTATGTCACAAGATATGCCTACCTGACCACTGTTCAATGTCCTGAATAGGAGCATGCACAATATAATTGCTGTGCTGTTGAGTTGGTTTAAGTTCAGAAAAAGCTTTATTTTGCCTTCCTTGAAAGGGTGATCATAAAGATCGGTAGCTGATAGTGAAGAGATGTTAACAGGGAATCTAAGAGGATCTCCCTGCAAATAGACCTATGGCCTCTATATTTAGACATACAACTCAGAGAGAGTACAAATATTAGCAGTTATATATTTATCTACATTTTTGTCTGCATATCAGTGACTGTTAGATATCCATCCATTAGGACAAGAACTCTATCCTCCTATACAGTGTATGGAAAACATCTAGCATAATTGTAGGTTCTTCAATAATTAACAAGAATAATGTATTTGTGCTCATGATTCACTGAGGCATGTAAATATGCAGGAGCAAAAATTGATCAGTACAAAATAATGAGGGTAGATTTAGCTGGAAAAAGTGACAGGTTGAATCGAATTGTAAAATTAATTTCTAAAAAGACATTTTCTCACCAAAAGACATACACTAAATAGGGAGTGATGATGTAGGAGTATATTCTGTTCTGACACACACCTCCCTGTCACATTAATGTGTGCACATCAAGAGAATAATAGAAATCATAATGCTTAGAAATATAAAAAGAACTACTGATTGTAATAAAAAATTATGACAGTACTTACAAACTGCACCCATATTATTATTTAATTAATTGACATTTAGAATCCAACACAATCCACTTCTGGAACTGATAAATTGCTGGATTATTCTCCCTCTCAATTTCTTTTTAATAGATTAAAAACACCAAACAGCTATATGCATTATTAGAGGTGCAGGAAAAGTGCTTGATTTATCATTTTTCTAAATATGATGAATTACCACTTTAGAAGATTAGTAGATTATTGAGTTGTGGCCGTCTCTCACATTTATTCACTTTTAAAGCTCTGATTCCAGCAAGTAAATCCTTGTAGATGCCGCTACTTTTAGAAGAAAGTTGAGGAGTAATGATACTGAGAAATTGTTGTTAGCCCCTTGTCAGAACAGCCAAAACATGCAGCATAATTCACATGCATTTATGCACTGCCAGGCAGGGAATCCAAGTCTGAGTTGCAATACTGGTCCCAAATACCCTAGCGATTGGCACTAAAGCACTTTGTATTATTTGTGGGTGCAGCACTAGTATTGTGCATGTGTGTGATAAAGCAGAAAAATGGGGGATCTCCCATGCACTAGAACAACAAAAAATCATAGAAGTGCAGAACTGGAGGTACTGCAATAGCTCATCTAGGGTATGTGTACACTATGAAATTAGGTCAATTTAATAGAAGTCGATTTTTTAGAAATCGATTTGATACAGTCGATTGTGTATGTCCCCACTAAGCGCATTAAGTCATCAGTGCGCGTCCACAGTACCAAGGCTAGCATCAACTTTCGGAAAGTTGCACTGTGGTAGCCATCCCACAGTTCCTGCAGTCTCCACCACCCATTGGAATTCTGGGTTGAGCTCCCAATGCCTGATGGGGCAAAAACATTGTTGCAGGTGGTTCTGGGTACATGACGTCAGGCCCAACCTCTCTCCCTCCCTCTGTGAAAGCAACAGCAAAAAATTGTTTCTCGACTTTTTTTCTGGGTTACCTGTGCAGATGACATACCACAGCAAGCATGGAGCCCACTCAGCTCACTGTCACCGTATGTCTTCTGGGTGCTGCTGGCAGACACGGTACTGCATGCAGTAGTGCTACATAGCAGCATCCCCTTGCCTTGCCTTGGCTTGCGGACGGCAGATGGTACAATATGACTGCTAGCCATCATCGTCGTCCCACGGATGCTCCTGGCTGGTCTTGGTAAGGTCAGTCGGGAGTGCTTAGACAAAAATGGGAATGACTCCAGGTCATTCTCTTCTTTAAGTTTCATGTAATGGAGATTCAGTCCTGCCTGGAATATCATGCCAGCTGGAGGCTTCTGCCTCAGGCTGCTCTCCCAGTTGGCAGCACTGCACGGTTGCACCTACCCCAGCCTACCCCTTGCTCCCATGGCTCATGAAGCCTGGACAGTAGTAAGGAGCAGTTCAACTATAGGCTGAGCAAGTGCATAATGGTGGTAGAATGTGCCTTTGGACACTTAAAAGCTCGCTGGCACAGTTTACAGACTCAGTTAGACCTCAGCAAAACCAATATTCCCATCATTATTCCTGCTTGCTGTGTGATCCACAATATCTTTAAGAGTAAGAGGGAGACGTTAATGGCGGGGTGGGAGGTTGAGGCAAATCGTCTGGCTGCTAATTATTCACAGCCAGACACCAGGGCGGTTAGAAGAGCACAGCAGGGCATGCTATGCATCAGAGAAGCTTTGAAAAACAGTTTCCTGACTGGCCAGGCTACGATGTAAAAGTTCTGTTTGTTTCTCCATGATGAAAACCTGCCCCCTTGGTTCATTCTGCTTCCCTGTAAGCCAACCACCCTCCCCTCCCACCTTTGATCTCCGCTTGCAGAGGCAATAAAGTCATTGTTGTTTCAAATTCATGCATTCTTTATTAATTCATCACACAAATAGGGGGATAACTGCCAAGGTAGCCCGGGAGGGGTGAGGGAGGAGAGAAGTACAGGGGTGGGGTAGTTGTAGGGGCATCCCCTACAGTGGTATGTTGCTCATCATAGAAGCGGCATGTCTGGGGCTCTGAATCGGAATGGCCGTTTGCTCTCTTGTCTTTTGGTAGGCTTCACGTGCACTGCTGCGAGTCCCTTGTTGTAACTCTGTCCCTTCATGCCCTTGGAGAGTTTTTCAAATATCTGGCATTTCGTCTTTTGGAAACGGAATTCAGATAGCATGGATTCATCTCCACAACAGTGATCAGATGCATACCTCCCTCGGTCCATGCTGGAGCTCTTTTGCGATCTGGACTCCATGGTCACCTATGCTGATGAGCTCTGCATGGTCACCTGTGCGGACAAGCTCTCCATGCTAGCCAAACAGGAATGAAAATTCAAAAGTTCACAGAATTTTCCTGGCTACCTGCTAGTACATCTGAGTTTAGAATGCTGTCCAGAGTGTCACAATGGAGCACTCTGGCATAGGTCGGAGGCCAATATCCATCGAATTGAGTCCCACACTACCCTAAATTCAATCCAGCAGGTCAATTCAGCAGTAACCCTCATCAGGAGGAGTACAGAAAATCGATTTTAAGAGCCTTTTAAGTTGACAAAAATGGCTTCGTCATGTGGACAGTGCAGAGTTAAATGATCGAATGCTGCTAAATTTGACCTAAACGTCATGTGAACCAGGGCCACAGTGTTCTGTACTCAGACAGGACAAATGATGTAGACCATAACTAACAGTGTTTGTCCAATCTGTTCTTAAAAATCTCAGTGACACAGATTCCACACCTCCTAGGTAATTGTGATAGTGCTTAACTACCTACCCTTACAGTTAGGAGCTTTTCACAATGTCCTAACCTAAATTTCCCTTGCTGCAATTTAAAGCCCATTACTTCTTTCCTGTCCTCAGTAGATAACAACAACTTATCAACCTTCTCCTTACAACAAACTTTTTACATACTGTTACATTCCCAATCAGTCCTTTCTTCTCCAAATTAAACAACCATCTTTTTCAACCTTTCCTCATAGGTCCTTTAATATGTTTGTCTATTTGTCTAGTCATAAAACAGATAGCTAAGGGTTATATGTTGCTTTAGCCTGAAGGGTAACAAAGGGAACCAACACTCTGACCAGAGACCAATCAGGAAAAGGATTTTCAAAAGTCAGGGAGGGAAGTTTTGCTGGTTGGTTCTTAGTTCTGTCTGTGCTCTGCGCTAGGAGTGATCTTTATGTCTTTTCTTTCTTTTATATCAAGTTCTTTTAAAACTTGATTTGATTTCTTTCTAGTTGAGGCTCAGGAGCATAGGAACTCTGGCCAGGGTTAACGTCTCTCTCAGCAACGACTTGGGAGCGGGAAATCTACTTTGTGTCAGGTTGCAAGCTTCCTTGCAGAAACTTCGACCGAGGGTGGAAGAACGGATCTCTCTGTTTTGCATTTCCAAGGAATTTAAGTAGTGGTGAGCGCCAGGCCATCCAGGGAGGGAAGCCTGGCGGAATAAAGGAGACAAGGGGAGGAGTTATTCCCTTTGTTGTAGACTCAGGCATCTGAGTCTTGGGGTCCCCCAGGGAAGGTTGGGGCCAGAGTGCGCCAACACTGGAATGTGACTGGTGCAGTCCTATAGAATCTAAGCTGGTAATTAAGCTTGGAGGGTTCATGCAGGCACCCACATTTTGGATGCTAAGGTTCAGAATTGGGACTTACGCTTATGATAGTCTACAATAATTTTTGTTGCTCTTCTCTGGACTTTCTCCAATTTGTCCACCTCTTTCCGAAGGTGTGGTGCCCGAAACTGGACACAGTACTCCAGCTGAGGCCTTATCAGTGCCAAGTAGAGTGAAATGATTACTTCTCGAGTCTTGCTTACAACACTCCTGTTAACAAAGGCATCAGCTTCCTCTGGGCCCTGGGGGTGCTCAAACCCTCAGTCTGCCCCATACCCTACCCCAGTGGCTCTCAAACTTTTGTACTGATGACCCCTTTCACATAGCAAGTCTTTGAATGTGACCTACCTTATACATTAAAAACATTTTTTAATATATTTAACACCATTATAAATGCTGGATGCAAAGCAGGGTTTGGGATGGAGGTTGACGGCTCACAACCCCTCATGTAATAACCTTGTGACCCCCTGAGGGGTCCCAACCCTCAGTTTGAGAAACCCTGCCCTACCCTCACCCAACCCCTTTCCCCAAGCCTCCACTCCGCCCTGCCTCATCACTTCCTGCCCAGTTCTGCCTTCTCTCCCCTCCCCAGTCCTCCTACATGTCACAAAACAGCTGATCTTGGCAGAAGGGAGGCGCTGGGAGGGGGGGAGGAGTTGATTGGCAGGGCTCCAGTGGACAGAAGGCACTGGGAGGGGATGGTGGGAGCTAAGCATCCACTAGTTTTTTAACCTGGGTGATCCAGCCTTGGAGATAGGGAGGACAAGTGGGCCCAAAAGATTCTTCTATATATCAACAGAGAAACAAAAATGTGTATTTTGTGTGTGCATATATATATTTAGAGCAGTGTGTGTATATACAAACACACACATAGGTATATTATCTCAAATGTAATATATATATATTAAATGAATATCTGAACTTTAGAGGCAATAATGTTTATCCACTGAAAGTCTACAAATGCAAATCACAGAAAGACTCAAAATAGAGCCCTAGGGGAATCCTAGGAATAACTGTAGCCCAGTTGGAATGAAAAATCCTCTGGAGCAACAAATTCAATACGTTGGGTAAAAAAATAAGAAGATTGGAGCCTAATAAAAAAGCTATGAGTGAACTAATACATTCATAAACTTAGTAAAAAAAAGTCATGATCAATGCTGCTGACAAAAAACAAAGAGAAGTTTTAATAACCTGAGGAGACTCAAGACTCCAAACAACATTCATAATTCATTGCATTCTTGCAAACAGAATATTGTCATCTTCAAAAATAGGACTGACAGATACTTCAATTCCTTATTGCCCAAATACAAACTAAGCTTTACTCTGTGTTCATAATATAGTATGTGTAATATCTACTAACAAGTCAGTTTCCAATTAAAACACTATTTCCAAATAATATAACTCTGCTAACTGAATTTCCTTGCAAGCCCTTGGCATAACACTTTATGAGCAGTTCTGCTACCCATCACTTCTTTTGCTGTCATGTCTAGTGTTGTGCTGAACAGATGGCCGTGGATGCCATTTGAATTCAGACTGCCAGCTTTAAACAGAAGGAGCAGGGAGTGGTGATAGTCGTTAAGACTTGCACATGGAGCACACTTAAAACGAATCCACAAGATGTCACTGTTGCTCCAGAGAAATAAAGCACATAGGGGATTTTTCTGGTTGTAAATCGGGCTTGTGAGTACACATTTGACTACATTTTGGTCCCACTCAAAATGTTTGGTTTCTTCCAATGGCAGCCATGCCATTTTGTTTTGGGGTTTTCTTAGTTCTATTAAGATAACTAGGGATTAGTTGCCACACTATTTGAATGAGAGGCCTCCAGGAAATTCATCTGGGGATTCCATTGAAGCATATTTTCTTCTGAGTTAGTACTGAATACCACAGTATAGTATTAGGAGGACTGGTGTCAGAGAAGTTGTCAGTTAGATGAGATACAAAACAAGATCCTCATCACTGTTAGGCCTGGTCTACACTACACATTTAAACCGAATTTAGCAGCGTTAAACCGATTTAACCCTGCATCCGCCCACACAACGAGGCTCTTAATATCGATATGAAGGGCTCTTTAATGTTTCATACTCGCCTTCCCCGACTGAGCGCCATGAATCTATATTCCATGTCGATTCAGTGTTTAGTCGCTGTCTCAAATCGCACATATTGGCCTTGCAAGCTGCTAGTATCCACAGCGTACACCTTGTGACCCTCTGGAAGCAGTCTAACTCGGATGCACTGGCCATTAGACAGGACGCGCAACACTTGCTGAATTTCATTTCCTGCTTTGCCCACCCACGCATGGAGCTCGCTGATCAGCACACAATGCATGCGAGTCCCAATCAAATAAAAGCTCAGTGTGACCGGACTGGAAGCTACTGATTTATCGCTTTCTAGAGAACAAATCTGTTCTATCAGAGCTCATCGAAGACGAACGCAAGCATTGTAAAATCTCCAGCTATACTACAGAAGTCCCCAGGATAACTATGGTGCAAAGGCTGTAACGGAAGACAAAGAATCAATATGTGCTCGTGTAGTAGGACGTGTCATTAAGTATGAATAGTAAGGTTAATTTTCTGTTACGTAAATGGAACAAAAGGGGAACCAAACACCTACCAGAGACCAATCGAGAGAACATGGCTTTATTTAATCTGGGAGGGGACTGGAAACTCGGTCTTTTTGTTTTCTCGCATTGATGTAACAAGCTTTTCTTCTAACTCCATTTTTTTAAATATTCTACTATAAATGTGAGACAAAGACAAATTATCGGCCGTGGATTTGCTTGATTTGTTTTACATTGGTGTTGATTTGTGGACTGGTTAATTGGACTACTTTTCATTCGACGTTATATTCATCATTTTTCTTTAAGCATGAGCTATTTGATTTCTTAATGCGTAGTATTACTTTCTGTATTTTCTTCTTTTATTAAATTTCATTTTTAATTTTGGAGTTGCGTTTCTAGTTGAGGCGGAGAGGATATGTCTGTGCCATGGCTAGGGGGAGGAAAAGCGCAAGCTCTTGTGTCGTATTTCCAATGTCCAGGCGGGAAAAGTAGGACAGGGACAAGGGGTGAATTCTTGTGTAAGCTGATAGGTGAATACTAGCCTCGGACTTACTGGCCTCTCCTGGTTGTATCAAGGAGTTAAGTATTATCATGCCAGAGCTCACCGGGAAAAGTGGGGACTGGGATGATAGGGCAACCCAGGGTTCTGTGTCTTGAGTCCCAGAAAGTTTGGGAACCGAGGGAGACCGAAACCCTGGAAACTCGTCGGTGGCAGCGAATAAGATCAAGCTAAGGTATAGTTGGAAAAGTCACAGTAAGCACCCGATTTGACGCTTAAAGTCCGATTTGGGAAAAAGTACGCACAGGAGGTGATAACCTTATCCACGTCCCCAGTGCTCCGAATCGTTCTTGGCTCGCTCCCAATGCTTAGGGTCAAAGACATTCGGGAGTTCCAGGTACTAGCTCTTTCATATTCTAGCCCCTCACCCCCGTGAAGTAATAGGGAAAAAATCATTTCTTGACTTTTTTTATTCACCCTATGTTTATGCATGTGCGGTAGACGGGTTCTGCGCACTGACAGCACATCTTCTCCCCTCCTCTCCGGGTGCAGATTTACAGTAAAAGATATACTGTTCTCTCTCTCCGGGAGTTGCTCCTGCTCGGCCTCATTGAAGTCGCCGGGGCGCTGGGATAAATTAGGAGACTCCCGGTATTCCTGCTTATGTACAGACCAAGTGGGTAACGTCCTATGCATAGCTAACTGTGGGGCTGAGCTCCATACCGCCCCCCCGCCCTTTTGTGGCTAAAAAAAGATCTGGACTGCTGACTATATGGCGGAGAGCTGGGGCTCCTTCCCCCCACATTTAAGTCCTGCCGGTGGACCTATCATGGCAGCTGCGTAGCTGCTCCCCCTCATTTAATCTCATCTAAAAACTCATGTTTCTCTCCTGCTGCTTTATTACTCTCATCACACAAATAGGGGTTACATCCACCGGTTGCCGGAGTTGGTTAGGAAGTAAACGGTGGTTGTGCAGGGGCACCCCCGTAGATGCATGCAGCTCATTGTTTCTGCGACTGCACAGATGCGGCTGCTTCTGTCTTGATGCACTGCACAGCGACTTGGGGCCCGGGAAGTCATTCCATTTTGACAGCAGCATTATGGCACAAATGACTGCATACGCTCTCTGCTTACCTTGCAAAGCAAAATGAATGCTGCTGTGTAGCACTGCATAATCCGCCTCGCGCGGCATCCAGTACGACGGATACCGGACAGTGACAAAAGGCAAACAGGCTCCATGGTGCCAGGTTTGGCGTCTGCCAGGGCATCAGGAAAAGGGCGTGAAATGTGTGTCTGCGTTGCTGTGTCACGTAAGATTGGAGTGCGACATTAACCGAATCACCCGCGACACTGTTTTTGCACCATCATGCATTGGGATCTCAACCCAGAATTCCAATGGGCGGGGGAAACTGTGGGAACTATGGGATAGCTATGGAATAGCTACCCACAGTGCAACACTCCAGAAATCGACGCTAGCCTCGGTACATGGACGCACACCACTGAATTATTGTGCCTTGTGTGGCTGTGTGCACTCGACTTTATACAATCTGTTTTACAAAACCTGTTTATGTAAAATCGGAATAATCCTGTAGTGTAGACATATCCTCAGTCACTAAAGAGCCCATGGCATTTTTCACAAGAATGTGGTTGTTGTCCCTGAATACTGACCTAATTCCAATTCTGGTTATACTCTGTTCAGTGTGGAATCTTGGCCCCACTGAAGTCCAAGTAAGTTTTGCCAACAAAAATCAATGGAGCCAGAATATCACCCTTGCCTTTTATTTTCCTAAGTGCGCTCACAATATTTTAAAAACTTAAATAAAGCAACCTAAACAGTGATACTGAGGATTCTAATGTTCCATCTTCTCCTTCATTTCTCTGCTTCTCTCTGTCACAAAGACAAGGATAGGGGCATGATTCTGCAAAATATCTATTGACTTCAATGAGAGTAGGCTCATCCTTTGTATATCTTGCTCCGTGACTTATCAAGGAATACTATATCTTCTGAGACCTCAGTGAAACTGAAAGCATATCTAGTAGGGGATACAAACTGTAATCAAGAGAGTTAACCCAACGATATATTCAGATGGAGTTGTCACAGTAAAGGTGGCAACCAATGATTTCCCTCTGCCTGGTTCTTCCATATTAGGGGACAGGAAAACTCCTATGTTAAAGCTATTCATTTCAGAAAGGCAATGGGATTCAGTCGCCTGAATGACCAGACTTTTATCAGGAAAAAGGATTACAGGACTTTCTATTTAGAGATATTTGCATGGTGCAACTACAAAAACATATGTCAATGCAAATATATGTGCAAAGACCCATAGTAAGCAATCTCTCTACCACATACCCCTCCATCCCAGTGTCATGTAACATTATCAAATAGATTTGAAAGTTTCTCCAACCTATGTTGTAAATGAAATTTCTCAGAGATGCAGATGACAGATCACTATTTTGAATGTTTGACCATATGTCCTCTAGGAACTGTTGTGAATTGCTAGTATGTATAAATGTGGCAACTAACTCTATTAGTCTGGAAGACAAGGAAATAAAAGAGACAATGAAGTAGTTGGCAATCCCTTCAATAAGGCTAATTATGAGAGGGCAGATATTTTCATGCTTTTCTCTGTTTTCCATGGGTGGCTGATGAGATAGAATTTCTCAAAACATGGTCATTTCATTATTTAATTAATCTAATGGCAGCAAGAGAAATCACCTATAACATCCTTTTGCTTTCTCCTCTCTCTTTGAAATTTGGTATTGCTAGAAATCATTTGAAAGTATTTGTGCATTTATCACTCAGGACCCTGTGCTGCCACCTACATGCCCATTGAGTAGTACCTTACTATGCAAGCAGGGCACTTGTTCCATCTCCCACTGGGCTATTACATTAGTAGGGGATTGATAGGGTATAGAAGTACCAGCATCAAACCTATTTTTCCTAGACAAATCCCTATTGTTGGCTGCATACCAGGGTCTGTACGGGGGGTGGGCTAGAGGGGAGATGAGGTGGCATAAATACATCAGCTCTAACCCAGAGTGCTATCGTAACCATGTGAACCTTAAATGGGTAATTGAACTGAGGTAATCCTCCCCTGGCTGGATAAACTGGCTTTTTGTGAGCGGAATGCAACCAAAAATCTGTCCCATGGACTTCCCAACCAATGTTCTAAATGAAATTTGCACCAAGGTAAATGAGAATGAAACCATGTCCCGCACCTACACTTCAGGACTAGACCCATTAACTTCAATGGCACTTTGGAGTTCACAAAACCTCTCAACATCAAGCCCAAAATGAAGAATACTCTTTTAAATGGAGAATACTTCATACTGTACTGCAATGTTGAGTACAGACTTTCGGTACTATTAGCTCTAACTCTCTTTTAGTTTGACTGTATTAAAAAAACCTGTTCAGGTCTAGTCAAACCTATGTTAGTTTCTGTATTCAAATATCAGTGCATTTATGACACACCGGAGCCTCCAATTCTATAAATTATGTGATCTCTTCCTGGCTGAAAAGTCCCTGAAGCTTTTCCAGAATGCCATTTAATCCTCACTATGCACAACAAAGGGCCATATAACACAGAGTAATATTATCTCATTTACTTAATATGGATATGATAATAAATTTGTCCCACTGATCATTGCCAAGCTTTCCAATCACATTAGAATATAAGAATGTCTATAGTGGGTCGGATCAGTTTTCCATCTAGCCCAGCATACTGTTTTATGACAGTGGTCAGTGCCAGATGCTTCAGAGGGAATGAACAGAACAGGGCAAATATCATCCTTTGTCATCAGAGACAGAGAGTGTGGCTTGCGTCCTTGACCATCATGGCTAATAGCCATTGATAGACCTATCCTCCATAAATGTAGCTAATTCTTGTTTGAATCCACTTATAGTTTTGCCCTTCACAACATCCCCTGGCAATGAGTCCCACAGGTTGACTGTGTGTTGTCTGAAGAAGTACTTCCTTTTGTTTGTTTTAAACTGGCCACCTATTAATTACATTGAGTGACCCCTTGTTCTTGTGTTATGAAAAGGGATGAATAGTATTCACTTTCTCCACACCACTCATGATTGTATAGACCTCTACTGTATCACCCCTTAGTCGCCTTTTTTCTAAACTGAACAGTCCCAGTCTTTTTAATCTCTCCCCACATGGAAACTATTAAATTTCCTAATCATGTTTGTTGCCCTTCTCTGTACTTTTTTCTAATTTTAACATATCTGTTTTGAGATGGGGCAATCAGAACAGCACAAAGTATTCAAAGTGCCGATGTACCATGGATTTATAAAGTGGCATTATGATTTTTCTGTCTTATCATCTATCCCTTTTCCTAATGGCTCCTAACATTGTTAGCTTTTTTGACTGCTGTTGCACATTGAGCAAATGTTTTCAGAGAACTATCCACAATGGCTCCAAGATCTCTTCTTGGAGTGGTAACAGCTAATTTTGACTCTATCATTTTGTATGTATAGTTGGGGTTATGTTTTCCAATATGCATTACTTTGCACATATCAACACTGAATTTCATCTGCTATTTTGTTCATCAGTCACCCAGTTTTGTGAGATCCCTTTGTAATTCTTCACAGACAGCTTTGGTCTTAATTATACTGAATAATTTTGTGCCGTCTGCAGATTTTGCATCTCATTGTTCATTCACCCCCTTTTCCAGATCATTTATGTATATGTTGAACAGCAGAGGCTCCAGTACTAGTCCTTGGGGGATCCCATTATTTTCTTCTCTTCATTCTAAAAACTGATCATTTATTAGTAACCTTCGTTTCCTGTCTTTTAACCAGTTTCTGATCCATGAGAGCACCTTCTCTCTAATCCCATGACTGCTTAATTTACTTAAGAATCTTTGAAGTGGGACATTGTCAAAGGCTTTCTGAACATCTAAGTACATTATACCATCTGGGTTCCCCTTGCCCACATGCTTGCTGACACCCTCAAAGAATTGTAATAGATTGCAAAGGCATGATTTCCCTTTACAAAAGCCATGTTGACTCTTCTCCAACCTATCATGTTCATCTATGTATCTGGTAATTATATTCTTTACTATAGTTTCAACTAATTTGACTGGTGCTGAAATTAGGACTACTGGCCTGCAAATGTCAGGATTACCTCTGAACCTTTTTAAAAATCTGCATCACATTAGCTATCCACTAGTTATCTGGTGCAGAGGCTGATTTAAGCGATAGAGTGCATAATACAGTTAATAGTTCTGCAATTTCATATTTAAGTTCCTTCAGAACTCTTGGATGAATACCATCCAGTCCTGGTGACTTATTATTGTTTAATTTATCAATTTGTTTCAAAACCTCCTCTACTGACACCTCAGTCTGGAACAGTTCCTCAGATTTGTGACCTAAAAAGAATGACCCAGGTGTGGGAATCTCCCTCACATCCTCTGCAATGAAGACTGATGAAAAGAATTGATTAAGCTTCTCTGCAATGGCCTTGTCTTCCTTGAGTGCTCCTTTAGAACTCTGATCCTATAGCGGCCCCACCAATTGTTTGGCAGGCTTCCTGCTTCTGATATACTTTAAAAAAAATACTCTTTTGCCACTTGCTCTGCAAACTTTTTTTTTTATCTACCTAATTTTACTTTTACACTTGAACTTGTCAGAATTCATGCTCCTTTCTATTTTTCTCAGTACTATTTGACTTCCAATTTGTAAAATGTGCCTTTTTGCCTCTAACCACCTCTTTTACACTGTGACAGGTTTCAGAGTGGTAGCTGTGTTAGTCTGCATCAGCAAAAACAACGAGGAGTCCTTGTGGCATTTTAGAGACTAACTAATTTGTTAGTCTTTAAGGTGCTACGAGGACTCCTAATTGTTTTTGCTCTTTCACTCTGTTATTTAGCCATGGTGGCTTTTTTTTTAGTTCTCTTAGTCTTTTACTTTATTTATTTGGGGGCATACATTTAATTTGAGCCTCTATTCTGGTATTTTTAAATAGTTTCCATGAAGCTTGCTGGCATTCCACTCTTGTGACTTTCTTTTAATATCCATTTAATTAGCTTCCCCATTTTTATGTAGTTCCTGTTTTTGAAGTTAAATGTTACTGTGGTAGGTTTCTTTGGTTTCGTCCGCCCTAAAGGGATGTCTGATTTAATTACATTATGGTCACTATTACTGAGCTCAGCTATATTTACCTCTTGGACCAGATCCTGTGTACCACTTAGGACTAAATCAAAAATTGCCTCTTCCCTTGTGTGTTCCAGAACTAGCTGCTCCAAGAAGCAGTCACTAATTGACTATAGAAATTTTATCTCTGCATACTGTCCTGAGGTGACATATATCCAGTCAATATGGGGACAGTTGAAATTCTCCATTATTATTGGATTTTTTTTTTCCTTTTTTCATAGCCTCTCTAATCTCCCTGAGCATTTCACAATCACCATCACCATCCTGGTCAAGTGGTTGGTAGAATATTCCTACTGCTATATTCTTATTCCAGCATGGAATTTCTATCCATAAGGATTCTATGGTACAGTTTGATAAATTTAAATTTTACTATGTTTGACATTATGCTTTCTTTCACATGTAATGCCACTCCCCCATCAATGTGACCCACTGATTATCGTCACATCCATCTTTAATAGCATGGCAATTCTGTTTCCCTGTCAATTGATGCCTGCTGCTGAGTCTGACTGATGCAGCAAACTACAGGATGAACCATCACGTTGAGTGACTTTGCCACATTGTCAGTGGGGGGAGAATAAAAATCAACTGTCAAGTGTCAATCAGCAGTGAAACAGCATGGGATATTCATTAACGTTGAGCATCAGTTGATAACTGTGCATTGAGTACTATTTCTCTCATATCCCATGGAAATGGATGGTGTGGCACAAATCCTACATTATGACTTCGCTGAAGCATCAAATCAGAAAAAAAATGCTATAAGGGAGTAAATCAATGTTTAAATTGGGAAAGGGATGAGGAGGCAGTGTTTGGATCTAGATTAGATAGAAAAACTGAGGACTGGAATTCAGTTCAGAAGGCAAATCAGCAGTAGGATTCAGGTTTGCATGAGATGGTTTTGAAATTGCAAATGCTGTTCTTTCACAAGTTCAGCAATTTCCAAATGGAACCAGAAACCCTACTGTAGTAGTTGGTTCTGATTGGATGGCTGTACAAATCTGAAGTCATACATATTTTTATCCTTAGCTGATTAAAAACTTGGCATATGGATTTTTGGGGGAGCTGTTGGTGTTAACTTGAAACCAGGGTCCTCTTAAGTAAAAAACATGAATCCTAGGCATATACAATAGTTTCTCATCCTTATGCGATTTTTTTCACAGGTTTATAATTTCCATTTTAAAATTGTATCTATCTGTCTATCTATCTATCTAAGAATGATACCAAAAAGTGATTTACCCATGAGTTGCTGGTTTTTACTTCCAAGAATTTCTAACTTTAGATGATAAGATATCCTTTTAGCGCTCTGGTTTTCATAGTTTTTCCTTTAGATTTATAAGATACCAGTTAGTTTGATTAATATTGGGAACCAGATGCTTATGACATGGAAAGGAGTCGGGTTCCTCCATTTTAGTATATTATAATACCTTTTCTTTACATGGAAGAACTGCTAGTAAGTCTTTGCTGGATGGTCAGCTTGGTACACATCAAGGATTCATGTAATTTCCCCCCTTTTTAAAGATTTTTTTTCAAAACCAGGAACAATATGGGTAATGTATCATGAATAGTTTTTCTTCTATTGAAGATTTCAGTTAAAGATATTCTGGAGCAATGCATTTTTACCCTCAGTTCCAACCTGGTAACTTCATTAGTTTCAAGGAGTTGCATAGGCATAACTGAGGCAGAATTTCACCCATAATGTTTCAATAGCATTTCACATTATTTCTAACTTCACTTTGTTTAAATGCTAGTCAACATGTTATATACAAACCACTAAAATCTTGATGTTAATTATTCCTGGTAGTTAAATTTACTTCAGTGTTTGTGATATTGCACATTCTAATTCTCATAGTTAGTACTAAGATACAGGTAAACACTAGAGTACATTAAATATCAATATTTTAAGATCCATTATGTATTAATACAAATGTGAGTACTGAATTTTAGTAGGATACATTGTGTAGGGGCCATTGAGTAGGAATATCATTAAGCAAAATATGGCTATGTTATGGCTTTAATTTGATTGCATGAAATTCAGCAATTAATGTTAGACTTCCTATGGCTTTCTCACTAGATTTTCTTAAAGTTATCATATTTGTTCTTTCTTTCGCTGAATCTTTTTTTCCAGCTTCTCCACATTCATTTTCGTGATGTCAGAGGGGATTCATCACTCCTGCATCTGAAGGGTTGTCGTTTTATAAAACTGTGCCATATAATATCTTTGATATACGAAAAGAGTTTAAAAATTGCATAAAGTAAAATGATGGTGCTTGGACTGCAATTGAATAATCTTTGTAATTTGAAAGCTCTATTTAAGCTATTCTGGATATTGTCCATTTGAATATTTTTCACATTTAGAAGAATTTTAATTGCTACAAAGGGACACTGATTTAGTGATAGTCACTGAACTGCAGGAAGGTAACAAACTCTCAACCACAGATTGATGAGTAAGTATTGATTTTTTTTTGTAACGTAATTAAAAGTGCCATTTCTTGTATATTATAAGGATAAGATTTATGAGCCTTTACTCTGTTATTTATACTTGACATTTTGGGGTTCTATCTAACTATAAAGATCTGTGACCTTCTGCAAAAAAGATGCCAAGAGTTGCCATCTCTTGTCTCTGTTGTAGTCCAGATTGTTCAGCATAAACTGCACAAAGTCTATGGAAGCTGTTTTCTACAATTATTCCTTTAGAGCAGTGGTTCTCAGCTTGTGGCCCAATCAGCATACAGCTGTGGTCCATGTGATATCCTCAAGGCCATACAGATAGTATATATATTGTGTGGCTACAATCTACATAACACATAGAGAGCTGCGTATGCTGCTCACAGTTGTAAATAGGTTGAGAACCACTGCCTTAGAGAAACTATCAAGCTTTCTTTTCATTCCTGGTAACATACTGTTGTTCTGATTGTTGTCAACAGAGGCTCAAATTTTCAGAAGTTCCTAAGGCCTTAGAAGCCAAAGTCTCATTGACCTACAATGAGGCTTAGTCCCATTTTCATAAGTGACTTAGAAGCCAGTCTCATTGGAAGTCGAGTGGTATGTCTACACAGCATTTGAAGTTGCAGCTTGAGCTGGATCTCAGGCTCTGAAGCTTAGGTAACAGTGTGGGCTCCAGTCTGAGCTCCAACTTCAAAATGCTGCCTATAAGGTCATATCTAGAGTGATAGCATGGGCCCCGCTAACCCAAGTCTGTCAATCCCATCGAAGTGGCTCACTCTGTCACTCCGAAATGCTGTGTAAACACACCCAGTGGGACTTCCTAACTCACTTAGGATCTTTTGAAAATTGTATTAAAAAATCATGAGTGTAGACATAGCCAAGCTCCAGCACCACAAGACATCTGCCAACTTCCTGGATACTTCACAATCAGGTTTCCAACCTGGGGACAGCCTTATTGATATTACAAAAAAATAATAAGCTCCTCATGGCAATGGATGCAGACCACAACTCAAAGCTACCATTGCCTAACTCTTCAGCTTTTGGCACAGTTAACCACAATGTACTGCAGGCCCACTAACATGACATCCCTGCAGCAAATAGCACAAAATTGCAATGGCTCTAGAGATTCCTCTCCAGATTCAGAGTAGAAACAGGCAATTGTTCATCTTCCCCCAAATCCTCATCTGTACAGTCACACAGAGATCTATCCTGCTTCTCCGACATTCCCTCTTTAATGTCTACATGAGACCACACTGAAGGGTAGTGAGATACCACAGACTTCGATGCCATCAACATGCAGACAACACACTCTTGTATATCTTCTTTCTCACAAACACAACCAACACCATCAGAAGGATGTTACAGTCCCAATAAGATATCAGAAACTGAATGAAGAGCAGCTG
Source organism: Chelonoidis abingdonii (assembly GCF_003597395.2). NCBI lineage: Eukaryota > Metazoa > Chordata > Testudines > Testudinidae > Chelonoidis > Chelonoidis abingdonii. The sequence continues at coordinate 39,325,207 of NC_133773.1, forward strand.
ACACTAGTTGAACCCAGTCAAGACTGAAATAATATTGGTTAAAAGGGGATATGCTCTGAGGAACTGGCTAAGTCAATAATCTTCTCTTTTCACTGAATGCATCGGTCCCCTACACCTCAAAGTGACATGAAGTTTCAGGGTCCTGTTTAACATGGCATTTTCCCAAAAAGATTAGTTACTGTGAAAGACAAAAAAAAATGCCTTTTTCTTTCTCAAAAGTGCTAGAAACTTTGTTCCTTCCTCCTAAATAGGATTCTGACTGGAGCGATCCATTCACTTATCACCTTCAGACTGGATTTCTGACTGTATCTCAGTGTGTCTGGGTCTGCACAGCCCAGTAGTGAAGAGGGGCACCAGACTGTGCAGAATATGTCAACTCATTGCTGCACATTATCTCTGTTCACTAAAACTTCCACTGGGGAAGCCATGCCCTGCAGACACAGTGGGATCCAGGAACTGTCCATCTTCACAATTACAAAAAAAAAAATGACAGTCATGGAAAACTCTATATAAATATCTGATTGGCACCAACACAAGAGGGGGAAAATAATTACAGCTGACACCAGTAATTAAAAAACAAAACAAAATGAGTAGTAGGCTAATATTTAAAAATGATACATTTAGGTGAGCTAGTAGAGAAAACTGTTTACTGATGCATCATAGTTTTAAAGAAGCCGAGTACCGTACTATTTTTAAATTGGTAATAATAACCTACACATGGTTTTGCATGAGTACATACAGTACGTGAAACACAAGGAGATTCTGATTCTGTGTGTGAGATGGATAATTAGCTATATGCTTTAAAGTAACAATTTGTTCTAAACAGAATGTGGTAAAAAAACAGAGCATATAGATCCTTCTTAAAGAGATAACACACTTTAAATTGCATAGTCACTTTGTCTTCACTTACTAGTATTTGATTTTCTAACACAATCACTCTATAAAATGGGTAGGTATTTAGATAGTGTTATCAATCTTATGTTTCTTTCTAATTTATTTGCCATCAATATATTATTGTACAGTACTATACACAGTTACACAGTGTGTGCAGTGAAAATATGTGATTTGTGGTTTCAGACACATGACTATAAAATATTAATGTGTTGAAAGAATAAAGTTATTGGGCTCTGCTTCTCCCAGACGTTTATTCACATTTCAGTAAATGGTTCCAACCAGCAATTGTTTATGCATATTTTGCTTCTTTTACAAAGCTTTTCAATTGTTATAAGATTCTGTAACAAAAAAACAAACAGACCAAAAGTCCCTACTTAGGAGGGTTTGTCTAAAACCATCCAATATTTAGAGGTTCTGAGTTAAGACACCTGTTTCAAATCTCCCTAGATTATTCTGTCCTGTATGTATGTATTACAGAGGGCTATAAGTTTTTTTTTATTCTGTGATTTTATTACATGAAGAAAAAAAAAACAGGTCTGTATATTGAAAGGTTAGTGTGGTATATTTCAAAAGCTGTAGTTCCCAGTACACATCTTGCACAAGACATATTCTTTGCAAGCTCTGTAATTTGTCTTTCTTTTAAAAAAATAACCTTGGAAAATGCCATTAAAAAGTTTGCAAACTAACTCACTGAAAATTCAGGAAATATCAAATTTCAAAGCAGTCAAGTGCAGGATATCATTCCGCAAGAATAATATTTCTATGTTAGACCCCATCCATTGAAAATGAACTTCACTGCTGATGCTATACCCATTTACATGTTACTTATACTGCTTCTGTTGGAGATGACTGATCTACCAGCTTTGCTGTTACATCTATCCTGTCATGCTGGTCACAAAAAAAACCCAAAACCCTGAGAGCTACAAAGTAAAGATGCTTTCTCACAATAGGTTGTGCAAATGCACAAGGAAGCCAGCAGAGATGGTGGAAAATTTTAAGTCAAAACTTTGAAGGAACATGGCTTTTAAAAAATAAAATTTTGAAGGAGAATATGTGTCATTTGAATGTTTTCAGTTTTTCAACAAAAAAATAAAAAACAAACATTTTTGGTTTTTAATTTTTAATTTTGTCATTTTGAAAAGGGGAACTAAACAAGGAAAAATAGGGAGGAAGGGAGAAAAACTAAAAAAAAATAGAAAAAATAATTTTGAAAATAAAAAATCAGTTTTGATTTTGATTTTTTGATCAAAATTTTGAAAAAAAGAAGTACAAAATATAACATTTTTGGTCAGCCCTAGAAACTGTTGTCCAATGCTAAACTTCTTTAAAAATATCCTGAATTTGTAGCATTAAGTGACTGGAGAGCATAGATTCTGACACAAGCTCTATCGCGCAGATTCTAGATGGGTATGGGATAACTCAAAACTCTCTTCAATGACCAGGGGAGAAACTACAAAGCACAGCTACTCCATAATGTATTGAAATTCTGAGGAACACATAGGCTCTACAATTTTACATCTCAGTCACAGGAGGACCAGTTTGTTGAATGTCTTGGCTACTCTTTGGGCCAGCTGATTTCAAACAATACAGATGATCATCATGATAGTTGGGGTCTGTGGTTACCTCTAATTGCTTATTGAAGTGACTGTCCCACATTTTAGGAGTAGGCCCATTTAAAGAAGTGTAGAAAAAAGGAACTTGGCACTTTATTTCTGGAAACCTTGTTTTGTTGGGAACAAGAACAAATCCTTCCTCAGATAAAGGACAATTTTACTTACCTATTGCCAAAGCTTTCCCATTCCCATCCAAGAAGGTGACAGACCTGAGGAACCATCCCAGATCTGAGGAACTGTCCCATATTGAGGTATCATTAGAAGAGGTTTTGGAACAAATTGATAAATTGAACAGCAATAAGTTACCAGGACCTGATGGTATTCACCCAAGAGTTCTGAAGGAACTCAAATGTGAAATTGAAGAACTACTAACTGTAGTCTGTAACCTATCATTTAAATCAGCTTCTGTACCAGATGGCTGGAGTATAGCTAATGTGATGCCAATTTTTAAAAAGGGCTCCAGAGGTGATCCCAGCAATTCAGGCCTATAAGCCTGACATCAGTACCGGGCAATATGGTTGAAACTAGAATAAAAAATATTATTGTCAGGCATATAGGTTGACATAATCTGTCAAGAAAGAATCAACATGGTTTTAATAAAGGGAAATTATGCCTCACCAATCTACTAGAATTCTTTGAGGAGGTCAACAAGCGTGTGGTCAAGGGGGATCTAGTGGATATAGTGTACTTAGATTTTCAGAAAGCCTTTGACAAGGTCCCTCACCAAAGGCTCTTATGCAAAGTAAGCCACCATGAGATAAGAGGGAAGGTGCTCTCATGGATTAGTAACTGGTTTACAGATCAGAAACAAAGTTTCAGAAGGATAGAGGTAAATAGTGGTATTCCCCTGGGGTCTATTCTGGGGCCAGTCCTATTCAACATATCCATAAATGATCTGGAAAAGGGGTTAAACAGTGATGTGGCAAAATTTGCAGATAATCTTCATTCAAGAATATTGAAGGACCTGGCACATGAAATTGCAAGCTTGTTAGCAAGAATTTTTAATGAACCTGTAAACTCAGGGTTTGTACTGTATGACTAGAGAATTGCTAACATAGTTCCTATTTTTAAGAAAGGCAGAGGGGAAAGTGATTGGGGTAACTACAGGCCTGTTAGTTTGACATCTGTAGTAGGCAAGATCTTGGAAAAAAATCTGAAGAAGAAAATAGTTAAGGACATTGAGATCAATGGTAATTGGGACAAAATACAACATGGTTTTACAAAAGGTAGATTGTCTAAAAAAGCTGTTACCTTCTCAAAGAAGAAGATCAGGTTGGTTTGGCACAAAGGAAATGCAATGGATCTAATTTATCTCAATTTCAGTAAGGCATTTGATATAGTTTCCCATAGGGAATTATTAGCTAAATTGGAAAAGAAGGGGATCGATATGAAAATTGAAAGATGGATAAGGAACTGGTTAAATGGGAGACTACAACGGGTTGTACTGAAAGGTGAACTGTCAGGCTGGAGGGAAGTTACTAGTGGAGTTTCTCAGGGATCAGTTTTGGGACCAATCCTATTTAATCTTTTTATTACTGACCTTGGCACAAAAAGTGGGATTGTGCT
>NC_133773.1:39331382-39527309 GCF_003597395.2 Chelonoidis abingdonii
ACCATCAGCTCAGGATTAAACAAAGACTGTGAATGGCTTGCCAGCTACAAAACCAGTTTCTCCTCCCTTGGTTTTCACACCTCAACTGCTAGAACAGGGCCTCATCCTCCCTGATTGAACTAACCTCGTTATCTCTAGCTTGCTTGCATATATATACCTGCCCCTGGAAATTTCCACTACATTCATCTGACGAAGTGGGTATTCACCCACGAAAGCTCATGATCCAAAACGTCTGTTAGTCTATAAGGTGCCACAGGATTCTCTGCTGTATTTACCCAGCCACTTTACCTTATGTAAAATTCTTAATTTACCTTATGTGAAATGATGTAGCTAGAGACGAAAGCCATGCAGCACAGAATTGTGTTGATTACCCGTAGGCTGAATTATACCTCCTCCCTGTCTGGGTGTGCTGGAGAGGACGGAGGTCACAGAAATCCCTTTCCCTGACTAGCATGTTACCATTGATACATGGTCCTGGCATAATTTGCTCCTCAGAGATGTGAAACGAAAAGGAGTGGCAGCAGCTAACACAGCACTGGAAGTCCTAGAAGGGCCCTTTATCAGGGTTGGGGCATCTAAAAGAAAAGAAAACTATGTTTTAAAATGACTGTTACTTTGTCCTAATTTAAATAAATATGCATCACCTTTAACTCTTTCTTAAATAGTTTAGATGTATTTGACTTTTGTTCTGAACTCCTGAAAAACCTTTTTTCCAAATGCAATAAAAAATTAACTAAACAGTTTTCAAACCTCACCAAGTGTAAAACTATCACCATTATCTTCCCAATAAAGTAGTAAATATTTTTAAATATTAAATTATATCCATTTCATTCAATCTCCAGTTTGTCAGTTTTCCGAGTGCCACAGATTTTTGTGTTGACAATACATTCCTGTATTATACATGTTGTCAAAATGGAAGCCGGACAATTTGACAACGGGATAGGGAACAGCTAGGACATCTGGCACATGAGAAAGCATGAGAGACAGCTGCAGAACGTGGGATAAGCATATTGGCTGAATGTTTCTGATAAAACAGTTATACCTAATAGCCATGCTGAATAGTACCTTATTCTACAAGTAGTCCCTTAGACTCCAAAGGTCCTAGCCAGTATGCATAAAGGCATCACAGTCTGGCTCAGATTCAGCAGTGAAATAATTATATATCAATATCTAAATTACCATCTTAAACTTTCAGAGATAATGCCCCATTGAAACCAATGTGGCAATTCACAGTTATCAAAGCCAGTGTTTCAGGCTATCTGCTGATTCAGGAAGACACTTCACCTTACCGATTATGAAGGCTAGAAACTTAAATAAAAGGAAAATTAGATTATGGAGGAGAATTCCATAGTGAGCAGTGGACTTTGTGACAATTAAGAATTACAGAGTACACAGGCCCTGTGTACACTTCTATGTGACCTTTAGAGAAAAGATCAAAGTCATCATACTTCCCTTGCATACTTATTTTCTTTTTAATATTTAGATTAAATAGATTTCCTAGAATTACAGTTCTTTTAACATGAACTTTCCTCATCATTTGCTCATGCTGTACTAGTGGGGAAAGGCTCTCTTCTTTGAATCCAACAAAACTAAAGACCTGTTGTTTTACAACTATGTGTGCCCTTCTGTTTAATTCAAACCACATCAGCAGTGTCCATCATCTTGGGTTGCTTTCTTGAGCACTCACAATGCCTTGTGACTTTGTATATATTTTACTTAACAGCAAGTAATCCTCACTGGGGGAAGTAAAGTATTTGAAGGTTACTTTTAGAAGGGTTGCTATGGAATGAGATAAATAATGATTTAAAATAATCCTAATTCTTCCAACTCCCACTCTTTCAGTTATGTAACATCTAAACATGCATAGTAAATTGACAAAAAGTAACAAGCTGTCCATAAATAGAAAATGATGAACTATGTCTCCCATTTATTTTCCTCTCCATCCAATTTAGGAATGGATAATGAAAAGGACAAAATTGTAGTCCTGCTCTCCTGTTTATATTTCTAATCTGACATTCGGAAGACTCCTCACTATTATAACAAAAGTAATTCTTGTTTTCTGTAAATGGAAGTTGTTGTCATTTTGGGTCCAAATCAGCCTTTAGATATGCATGCACAATTCCCATTAACATCTATGGATGTTGCATAAAAATATCTGAGGAGACAATTGGATCCACAGCACCAGATTCACACACAATGTGAGTTACATCAGAGATCAATTTGGCCCATATATTCCTAGAGCATTAGCATCTATGGTTTAGCAGCCCAGGGTCTAGGAGTCAGCACTTCTGAACTCTATTATTCTATTGATTCTAGGCAAACTTGTTTAGATTGGGAGATGCAGGAAAATTAATCCAAGTTAATGTTAAACGTAGATTAGTTATACTACACTAAACCCCTTGTGGACTCTCTTATGCAGAATTCAAGTGGCCTTAAAATTCAGTTTATCTTAATTTACCTTGGAAGTGAATTAAATTAAACTGAATTAAGGCCAATTGAATTCTTAATAAGGGTATGTCTATACAACAAAGAGAAACTCGTGGCTGACCCATGCCAGCTCACTCAGGCTCACTGGGCTCAGGCTCACTGCAGGGCCCTTTCACTGCTGTGCAGACTTCTGGCTCAGGCTGGAGCCCGAGCTCTGGGACCCTCCTATCCTGCAGGCTCAGTCATCACATAAATATGCAATTTGCCTGTCTACTTTATACTGCAATGAAAAAAAATAAGAATTAAATGCATCTTTTCTATCCCTCTTCTGGTTCACAGCATTTTCCTTCATTACCTTTATTTAGTAATAAATTTATCACTGAGCACAAAGAACCATAAAATAACACTTACAGTAAATAAGCTTTTTATTTTACTATTTATCTGGATACATCCTGACAGGCATTTAAATGATACTCCATTGAGACTCCAATCCAGCAAAGAATGTAAGCCTGTGCTCAATTTAAGCATATGACTGACTTCAATTGGGCTATTTACACGATTAAAGTTAAACATGGATTAAGTACTTTAATAGATCAGAACCAGATTGTAGGAGATGTAGGGTTCAATCTGCAAGGTAGCTGGACACTCTCTTATTGTTTCACAGCAATTTCAACAACAAAATGGGGGACCCATTTCTTTACAATTGAAAATGTAACTATTCTTTTTTTTAAGTTTCAGCTCATGCTGAGTATTTTACTTCTCGTGCACCTAACTAGTCTGAAGCATCAAGCAACACCATAACTAGGGCAGTAAAATAGACTTTTTTTGTAGATTGTTTGGGATCTCTAGAGATTACATAGAAAACCATGATGCTTAGTGAATTGAAATAAAAACTGAAATTGGAATTGAAGCAGTAACAGAGCATTTCTGGGCTGAGTATCAGGTCAAAGAACCCCTACTAGGTGATATATGAAAACTTCAATACAATTTTATTTTAGACAAGATTGCACAAAGAAGCATGCACAAAGAACTGACCCATCAAAAATAAATTGTTTCAATGTTCATTTCTTCTGAATTAGCGTCAGTGAGCTTAGTTTTGGAACATTCATTTAAGCTTTTGTTCCTATGCCAAATATGTCAACAGAGTCAAGCTACTTGTTACAGTACAAAGATTTGTTTTTAAATTGCAATTATCTACAAATGAAATATTTTAGTTAGGAAAGACTTGTTATGCACAAAGTAACCTACAGTATTCTACTTAAAGATGTAGTCTGAACTTTTCAAAGCAGACATAGAGAGCTAGAGATATACATTCCATTAATTCCCTATATATTTAGGATGATTGTTGTACAATATTGAAGATGTTCTTTACAAAGGATCATAACTTACTCATTAATATTATCAGATAATAGGGTACTTTTAGCATAAATGTCTACAGTTGTGCACACAGCCCATCAGTAGCTGTCACCACAACTTCTTCCCTGACTTCCAGAAGCTAGGATTGGATGGCAGGGGGATGTCTCTGTTCTGTTCATTTCCCCTGAAGCATCTGGTATCAGTCACTGTCCGAAGACAGGATACTGAACTAGATGGACCACTGATCTGACCCAGGATGGCTATTCTTATGTTCTGACTTGCCAAACAGTTATCAGATGGCAGTTTTGGTAGAGGTCAGTTTTAAAGAGGGACTTGAAGTTATTTCATACTAGACATTTTGCTTGCCTTTAGATGAAGTTAACAGATTCCATGAGTGCTGTGAAGGCTCCACAACTAATAAGTCTATGTAACTCTAATATAAGGATGGTCTCCAAGCCAAATGTTGTTTGCTGCTACCGCTTAGCTGAGTTTGGGAGGATGGTGCTATCTTCCATATCATTCTTTAACATCATCCCAGGGAAGCACCACTCAGTTCTTGATTCTGCCAGGGGTGTAGTTCTATGTGTCAATGAAAGAAGCTTGGAAACTGGTCTGAATTCTATATGCTTGTTCTTGCATTCCTTCTGACCCTACATTCCCACTGATTTCAGCAAAATTGGAGGAGCTAGTGGAGTAATGCCAGATTGGGCCCTATTTGTTTACCAGCCCACACCCGGTCTAAATTAGGTCTTATGCTGAAAAATTATGGAGTTGGTTAAAATAACATTTTTGTTGTTTAAGATAGCCCTGTATATTTTTTTCAGAATTTGATACCAGATTAGAGTGTTAATTATTGCAGATCTTAAAATTCAGGATTTTTTCCTGCTTATCTAGGTCTAAATTTAACATTCAACTAATTTGCACTCCTTGCCTTAAGTAGCTGAAATGCTAACTTTAGATATGACATTCCTTGAAGCAAGGAGTACATTCTAGAAATTAACACAAATCCTCCATTCCAATGCTTATTCTGGTGATTGAGTTAGGCAATTTGGAGGCAGCCAGGACATTTCATATAGCCCAGCAAAGATGCAGGTGCAAGGACAGAACTAAAAAAATCCTTGCGCTCTCAGAACTTCATCAGCAGGGATGTGGGGTTATTATTTTAGGAAGCTGAGAAGATCCTCCATGCTCTTGACATTCTCTTCCCAAGGGCTACTATGAATTGGATAGACCTGAGCATCCTTTCCTTGTCACTTACAGACAGTACACATGACAAATCAGGGACAGAAATAGTGGTGAAATGTGAAATTATATATGGGAAAGTCTAGCAGGGAGAAAACTGGGCAGGCATCATTGAGAGAAAGAAAAATTTTAGTGATGCTAGCTCTATTTATTTCACTAATTCTGTGAACACTCTGTCAGAAGCCTGATATCACATCTTGACTTCTGACTCAATAACCTTTTCCAAAATCATTCCTTGACACTTTCATTATTAATCAAAGCAGAAAATGTTCATATTATGTCCAACATGCATATCTTATGCCTTCTGTTAAGGTAGCAAAAGTGTTTTCAAAATAAAAATACATTAGGGACAGGAATTTTTGCTTGACAGTGATCTAAATAATTATTAAGATAATTCACTTTGTTTTTCCAGCAAAACTAAAATGAAAAAGCGAAGTTATGCAGGATTAGTGGCAAAGTGTGTTATGTCAGCCTTCTGGAAGCACTAGCAGCAGTAGCAGAGGTAACAGCCATATCACCTTTGAATGCAAATGACATCAATGAAGGCAAATGTACCATCTTTGAGGATGCTAAACATAACTCTTCCCTTAGTTTAGCCCCCATAGATCTTAAGAAGGAGATAGTTTGTGCACAGGAATTGTATTGTGTCTCACCTTATATTGAAGCAAAAATGGGGAGGAAGTTTCCTTGAACATGCCCCTGAACCCTTCATCACCTGTACAAGGGCTGGGCATAGTCTATCTCAACATTATTAAAAGATGTTTCCAAATACTATATCTTTTCTGTGTCTTCCGCTAATCTAAACTCTTACCTTTCTTGTGCACAATCCAGAAATCAAAGTTCTTTTAAACTTTACATGCACAACCAAGACTGTCACTCTTACATCTTGGATCTTCACACAAATCCATACTTAAATTCACTGTAGAAACATTTTACTAGCTGAAGCCAAAGGCAAAGATACTCAATCACATTAGAAAGTGGGGAGCAGTCTACCAACATACATACAGCCCAAGTGTCTAAACACGGAACTGGGATTCAGGAACTCTTGAGTTTAAATCATTGTCTGACCCTGACACTCACTCTGTACTTCACTTCTTGATTTCTTTGTCTCACTTTTGAATTTCGCCATGTACAAAATAGGGATAATAAAACTAATCTACCTTACAGGAATGTTGTGAAGATTCCTCAGTTAATATTGTAAAGTGATTTCAGGATGAAAAGCACTATAGAAGTGTAAGTATTAACATTAGTTCATACAGGCATTAAATGGCAAAAACAAAAGATATATATCCCTGGCATTTTGCACTTAAAAATATAGAGCATGGAAAAGTTTAAATGCTGTTTGAATCTTTCAGAAATTGAATTTCAATATTTCATAAAGTTTTTGCCTCTCATTTTTCCCCTCAATAAACAGTGACAAACTGAAGTATTATTCCAATAACCTTATATTTTGTTTATTGTTGCTCACAAAAAGGACTCCAGCTAAGTGTCCATTACAAATGTTTATGTCAAACTAATACACAGCATGAGCTTATGGATGAGTAAGGCAACACACCCTTGTCTGAACCTTTCGAAGACTATTTTAAAACTATGAAGACTGTTATGCAGCAAAATATAAGTACTGTATGTAATAAACACAAATCTCCTTTTTGCAATCAAAAGATGACTACAAAATAATGAATCATGACTGTGGACATTTCCCAGTGCTACCTCCTAATATATCATGCTTACCTAAAGCCTTTGTTGGCCATATTAATTCATCTTTCCTCCTGGGTCAATTATGCTCTTTCATTCAAATCAATCCCTTAATCAAGTCCTTTGATAATTGCAGCTATGCAGGGGAGATATTTATCGCAGAAATATAATGAAGTCACATCTACTGGTGTGCTACCACAATGGACCGTTTATGCATATGTATATACTCTAAGATTTTTCTTATCAACATGCAAAAATGTCCTGTCATCTGATGCTCCCTTTAAATAAGAAAGTTATGAAGGAATCATATTCTCATCAAGTACGTGAAAGAAAGCCCTCTTGACATTGCTAGAGAACTTTCTGTTATCTCTGATTTATTAAACTAGCTGCTTTCCAGAAGCCTGATTCTCCATTACTTTCATGCTAGTTCTTACACAAATTGTCCCACTGAAGCTAATGGAGATACTTGTACTGTATTTTACAGTGGCCAGAACCAAATGTAATAACATTCCTAAAGACAAGCTTTCTTCCTAACGCCATACATTTATAGGAGGGTTTATGTGCTGATGCATGAGGCTTAATATCCTTTATGCATTTTTAATCCTGCTGGTGGAAATGAGGATATTAGTATTATCCACATAAGTGATTTTGAATCCCATTGTGCTCTTGTCTTCAATAGTATCTTCAGGGTAATGAGTTCCCTAGGTGAAATGCGTTGTGTAAAAACATTTCGTTCTATCAGTTTGAAATATACTACTCCTTATTTTCATTGTGGGTCCCATTGTTTTTGCATTATGCAAAAAGATAATCCATTATCCTAATTAGAACTGGTTGAATCAATGAAGTCAGTTAAAAAAATTGTAAAGAGCTGAAATGGAATGAAAAAACAAAATCCTACTGATAATAATTGGAGCAATATTGGACCCATAATTGCTACTGAAATCAATGGAAAGAACATTGAGCTCCAAACTACCTAGAAATAATTGTTAATAACTTGTCTAATAAAGGAATAAAAGAAACCTTTCTTAATAAAGGAATTTTCCCAATTGTTAATACATTTGCTTAGCCTATTCTCTTCAAATAAGCTGGTGCTTTATGGTTCAATGAAATTTAACTATAGTTTGGAGATGTAGTAACAGACTAGTTTTGAGCTAAAGAGAGATTAAGTAAATTAAATACAAGTAAAATTTGAAAGCAAGTTAATTTTTAATGACTTGTAAATAAAATATCAAAATTTGCAGAAACTTTAAAATAAATCCAGCAATTTTCAGGCAACATGGGTTCTCTCAGTCAAAGGTATAAGGAGGCTATAAAAAGGCTTTTGCAATAGAAGCTGGCTGTAAACTTGCTTATGGAGAGTCTATCACTTCTCCATAATAGAAACTAATCCAAAATCTTCCCTCAATTATGATTTTCTCTTTTCCTAAATATATCATTTATTCCCAAAGTTACACTGGTCCATTTTCCAAAACTGACAATATACATGGAACAACATCATGCTGGACCAACATCAGGTTTAAATTCCAGTACCTCACAATCCATCAGAGCTAAAAAACACCTGCTGTTCCCATGATTGTAAAGTCTTTCATATTGAGCTTTTGTTCATGAGATATCAGAAGGTAAAACAGTCATCTTTGTGTTGAGAAACAGCATTTTAGACATTAACAGAAGTTCTAAAAATTATTCTAATATTCCTGTCACTCTGAGGGCTGTACATAAATAAGGCAACTTGAGTTTATGGGATGAGAGATACTAAATGCAATGCCAATAAAAAATAAAAACTCTAAAATGCTTCTAAAATAACATTTCTTGCACAAAATGTTGGTAGAGGTTTGGAATGTTCACCTTTGTCACTCACAAAATTATCCCATTCTCATGTCACTAAAATTTTCCCTCAGACACACACCCGCCACATACTATCATGTATTCTGTCTCTGTAGCTGTATAAGTTGTTTGAAATGTAGTGATAGCATATAAAAACAAAGTAAGGTAATGCATGGTAATTATATTCTACCTATATAGGGCTTAATTATAAAATGCTCTCTCTATCTTGTATCAGTATAAACATTGCATTTACTCTGTTGAGTTATGATTAGCAATAGAAGTACTAACAGAAGAACTGGGAGTTATTTAAACAATAATCCCTGCTCAAAGGTGCTGTCAAGAGATAATTAGCCATGACGCAAAGGGTGAATTCAGCCAATGCTGGTTACCTGATAAAATCAAATGGTATAATATCAGTATTTTGGAGTAAATTATCTCCCAGTGGAACTGACAAGTTAAAAAAAATCAAAGTAATAGGGTGCCTGTTTTAAAAAGGGTCTGGAATGGAGTCATTAACTAAACATTTTGGTTTCAATATGCACAGGATATAGACTTTCTGAACAGAAATAAAGTAGAAATACAAACGCACTATTTCAGTGAGCGTCTAATACAAATTGCAGGAATTACTTTGATCAGCTATTCTAGATATTGTTACTGAACATAATAGGATAGATTGACACATTTACACATTCTAAATAGCATTCTACTTCATGAGTAGTTCAGCTGAAGTCAATAGGGATACTCATGGAGTACGGTACAGTCCACTGTGACTAAGGGGATCAGAATATGGCCCTATAAATGGAGATGACCCCAATCTACAAAATTTAGACTCATATCTGAATCTTCACTTTCCTTCAGTTTTGGAATGTTGGGCTTCAGTCTCATTATGCAGATAGGCCTAAACTGTGAAGTTTAGTCATGAATCAGACTTCTCCAAATATTTGAGATGGATTGCATGGGGGTCCTGACTCAGGTCAGGCATTCCAGTTACCCAAAAGCACAGTACAAAATGCTGACATTAAACTGTTTATTTTTAGAAATTCTGGGAATTTTTACTTTTTTAAATCATGGAATTTTTATTTGTCGTATTAGTCTCTATTTTATATTGCCAGAATAAAACTACATTAAATCAAAGCTAAGATTAAGAGTACATATTAGTATTTGGAGTAAAATACATAACAGGGATATTATAATTATCACCCTTCATAAATAAATACAATAAAATCAACCCATAAAATTTAAAGATTTAGGGTTAATCTTAAAATGATTAGTGTATAATAGTGGTTTTAGTACAAGATTAGATTAAACTGGTTTTTTAGACATTAGATTTTTTTTCATTCACACTCCTCACACACACCCCACCAGTACAGGATAGAGTTAAGGTTGCCTGTTGCCTTAACTGTGTATGTCTATACCTTAATATATTTAACATAGTGAATGCCAGTGAAAATGAGGTAGGATCAGAGTCTAAAATAGGGAAAGAACAAGTCAAAAATTACACAGACAAGTTAGATGTCTTCAAATAACCAGGGTCTGATGAAATGCATCCCAGAATACTCAAGGAGCTGACTGAGGATATATTTGAGCCATTGGCAATTATGTCTGAAAAGTCATGGAAGATGGGAGATATTCCAGAAGACTGGAAAAGGGCAAATATAGTGCCCATCTATAAAAAGGGAAATAAGGACAACCCGGGGAATTACCCGGAAAGATAATGGAGCAAATAATTAGGAACTGAATTTGCAAACACCAAGAAGATAACAAGGTGATAAATAACAGTCAGCATGCATTTCTCAAGAATAAATCAACTCAATAGCTGTTAAACCAACCTGATATCCTGTCAAAGAAAGCTAACAAGCCTTGGGGATAGCCGGGAATTTGTTGATGTGGTATATCTTGACTTTAGTAAGGCTTTTGATACTGTCTTGCATGACCTTCTCATAAACAAACTAGGGAGCTACTACAAGGTGGGTGCATAACTGGCTGGAAAATCATTCCCAGAGATTAGTTATCAGTAGTTCACACTCATGCTGGAAGGGCATAATGAATGGAGTCCCGAAGGGATCAGTTCTGGGTCTGGTTCTGTTCAATATCTTCATCAATGATTTAAATAATGGCATAGAGTGTACACTTATAAAGTTTGTGGATGATACCAAGCTGAGCTTGTAAGCACTTTGGAGGATAGGATTAAAGTTCAAAATGATCTGGAAAAACTAGAGAAATGGTCTGAAGTAAATAGGATGAAATTCAATAAGAACAAATGCAAAGTACTCCACTTAGGAAGGAACAATCAGTTCTACACATACAAAATGGAAAATGACTTCTAGGAAGGTGTACTGCCGAAAGGAATCTGGGGGGTCACAGTGGAGCACAAACTAGAAACACTGTGGCAAAAAAAGCAAACGCCATTCTGGGATGTATGAGCAGAAGTGTTGTTAGCAAGACACAAGAAGTAATTCTTCCATGCTATTCCGTGCTGATTAGGCCTCAACTGGAGTATTGTGTCCCATTCTGGGTGCCACATTTCAGGAAAGATGTGGACAAATTGGAGAAAGTCCAGAGAAGAGCAACAAAAAATTATTAAAGGTCTCAAAAACATGACCTGTGAGGGAAGATTGAAAAAATTGGGTTCATTTAGTCTGGAGAAGAGAAGACTGAGAGGGGACATGATAACAGTTTCAAGTACATAAAAGGTTGTTACACAGAGGTGGGAGAAAAATTGTTCTTCTTAACCTCTGAGGATAGGACAAGAAGCAACGGGCTTAAATTGCAGCAAGGGCAGTTTGGGTTGGATATTAGGAAAAACTTCCTAACTCTCAGGGTGGTTAAGCACTGGAATAAATTGCCTAAGGATGTTGTGGAATCTCCATCATTGGAGATTTTTAAGAGCAGGGTAGCCATGAGTGCAGGCGACTGGGCTAGATAACCTCTTGAGGTCCTTTCCAGTAGCATGATTCTATGCTTTTTATTATTATAATTATTTATTATATATTTTATTGCTATCTCAGGCTTGATGCCAGTCTGTGGATGCATTAAGGTTTATGGTCCCTACTTAGCTAATTCTTTTAATAAAGTTGGAATTTTCAGAACTACCTGAGTGTAGCTATGTGGAATCTAGGAAGAGGAGTGTGTGGCTTTTTGTTTGTTTGTTTGCTTGCTTGTTTGTTTTGAAAAAAAAACTTCTAATTTTATCATTTTTGGTAATAGACTTATCTAACATTTTAGATTTGGGAATTAAATTACTTCCGTGTCTGTATTTCAAATTAAAATTTACTACAATACACTATGCCACTACTTAATTAATATAAAAAGGTCTCTTCCAACTTCTCACCTTAACATTATCATTTTAACTTATGCCTGCTATAACGGTTGTGATATCTTTTGGTTGTTGTTTGCCACAAAAGTATGTATTAGAGAATTCAAAAGACTGAAAATGCTGTAGCTAAATGCAGGATTAACTGATGGTGTGAGGTGAGGAATCTGTAACCGTAAATCTTTCTCATTTGGCAAAATATCAAATAATGTCTGGTTTGTTTAGTCCAATACATCTAACAACCACATCCTGTTTTTACTCATTGATTCTTTGTACCATTTAAAGCTCTTTCTTCATCTGCATTCTATCTACATCAGTGTAAAAGGCAGCAAACGTTGATTACACATATTTGGCAAAAAATACAAAGTAAGGAAAAGCTGATATAAAAAGTGCATGTTTGGGGCTGATTCTTTCTAAAAGTCTTTGAGATGTTTAGAATGCATGTCTCAATAAGGCTTCCATGAATATTGCAATCTCATTAGTACAAAAGTAAATTACAAGAGCTATTGATGGGTCAGAAAATCAAGCAAAGTTTTCAAAGATCTGTAGACACTTAGAGACCAAAACCCAGAATTCTGCACTCTGAATGGCAAAGATTCCTGCACGCTTAATCTTTCATTCATTAATATGAAATGGACCTCTCCAATCTAACAAATACATTCATGTTTAAATTTCTTTTCTTGTATTTTTCTTTGCTGATCAAACTGCTGCTTTGCACCAGCTGCAGTCACTGGACTGATGGCAGATACTCTGTCTGAATTATTGTGTGGGATAAGCAAGTGTTTAACTTTACAAGTATTTGCAAAATTCCAAACAGCACAGCTTGCTGTCTGTCTGAATTATTTTTGAGTACATTAAAGATGCCTTTAGTTTACAACTGTCTCATTTTTAATAAGTGAACAGAGTTTATATGACAGCAAGAAAAAATACATGCCAACTTTTGAGTTTCATTTTTTTATTACAGAAGTCACTTTAACAAAAAATCTAACTTCCATTAAGGTTTGATAAAATCTAATGTGCAAGGGGTTTAGGAATTTATTTTTCAGTACACAAAATAAATGGATTAGGTATCTGTGTGTGGTGAAGTGTTGCTAGCATTAGAAATTGAAAAAATGTCATTAGAAACATACCCGATATGACAGAGATATAAAAATGTAGCATTTTAATGCCACTTGACCAAACCTCAACCTTAAGTAAATGCACCTCAATTTTCTTTAGTGAAAAAATAATTTAGTTTCCTTGTATTTTTTACCTCAAGGACTCTGATCAATGCTGACTTATGAAATATATATTTTATACAGTGGATTTTTGCCCACTGTGAAACCAGCAGGACCTCACTGGTGACCTGGGACAAATCTTTCAAGCAGAAAGCAAGGATATTAATCTACTTCACCTTCTACCTATCATGATTTTTTTCCCCCATCCTGAACTCATTCTAAAATAAAATAAGATAAAAGTTATAGTCTCACAGAATTTTTATTACTTGGACACTATCCTTTTATATGTTGGCAAAATAGATCATTTACCTTAACTGTCATAAAAATGTTCAGGACAAGACTCTTAGATTAGATTCTCATGTGTTGATTCATATTGAGCAGTACTGTTGATTTATGACTTTGTGTAAGTAAAGGTGGCAAAATCTAGCCCTCTGAGATTGCTTTTTACAGCATACAGTCTCATTTCTGGATTGCACTGTACTCAGGCCAAAAGGGGGATTTCTGTAGGTGATAGTCATTAACACAATCTTACAAATATCCATATCTCAGGTCCAAAGAGCTAATCCCAATTCATGAATCCTAAATTCTAATTCATCAACCCATCAAGATTCAGACTTTGAATTTCCCCCTTCTGTGAAAATATAAGCTTCTGCTACTCTTATACATGTACAAAAAGGGACTACTCTGGCAATACAATTTACAATCAACTAAGTGTACTTAGTAGAAGAGTGATCTCAGAAGTCTAGCACTAGAAAGACATAGAATGAATGCCACGAGAAAGTAATATATGTAAATAACAGTTTTAAGAGAGGATATGGTTCCCACTGCCCATATGAAATTTCATCCTAAATAGAAAACTGTAGTTTTTTTTACTATTTTAGTCTTTAAAAAAATATAAACTGTAATTCAGAGAACTTAGACAAATTGAGTAGTGGGTCTGGTCTGACAGTAAAGATGCTATGGATGATGGTATCCCATGTTTAGCTTAATTATCAAAACCCTGTAAGGGCCAGATTGAGTGCTTCCCTTCCCTGATATATACATTATTTTTTTTTCCATACTCTGAGGAATGGAATCTTAGCTGCCTCCCTGGCAACATCTTTCCCACATACCACTGCCCTCATTTCCATGCTGAGATGGCTATGATGGGTCACCATCTTCCCAGAAGGCAACTTGGTTTCACTCTTTGGAAACAATGGGAGGCTGTGGTAGTTTTGACAAAGAGGGCCACCGTTTTACTGTGGGAAGCCTGCAGGATCAATCCCACTGAGAACGAGAGGAGATGAAAGCCATTTGAAAAGGGATGATTTTTCATGAGATTCTCTGTAGTTCAATATTATTTGTCAGCCCTTAAAGAGGAAACTTCCATACATAAATAATACTGGCAAAAAAACCCCAAACCATTAATCCTTAAAACAACAACCAAAACTGCCTGTTACACTATATCTGCTCCACAGGGAAAGCAAGAGTGGGAAATTAGGCTGAGTGTGTGTGTCTTAAGGCCTGGTCTACACTACGCCTTTATACCGAATTTAGCAGCGTTAAACCGATTTAACGCTGCACCCGTCCACACAACGAAGCCCTTTATATCAATATAAAGGGTTCTTAAACCGATTTTCTGTACTCCTCCCCCCAGTCGATGAGGGAGTAGCGCTGCCATTGATTCTCCCTTGTCGATTGAGGTTAGTGTGGCCGCAATTCGACGGTATTGGCCTCCGGCGGTTTTTTATCCCACAGTGCACCTTTGTGACCACTCTGGAAGCCATCTGAACTCGATGCACTGGCCAGTTAGACAGGGAGAAAGCTTTCGCGAACTTGTTGAATTCATGATGCATAGATGGTCATAGACTCTAGCGACTGGAAGCGCCTCGGAGAAGTCATCAAGTCCAGTTCCCCTGCCCATATGCAGGACAAATTACTGTCTAGACCATCACCTGATGACATTTATCTAAGCTACTCTTAAATTATTTCCAGATGGAATTCCACTGACCTCCCTATGCAATTTATTTCGTGATTTAATACCCTGAGTTGAGGACTCTTTATTGCTGAACGTAAACCACTAAATCTCCTTGCTGCAGTTGTAAGTCGCTTGTTCTTGTTCTCTTCATTGCAGGCTAAGGTGAAGTTTCTCCCTCCTCTGGATGACACACCTTTTGATAGTGAAACTGCTATCAGTGCTCCCCTCTTCAGTCTTCTCTTTTCAAAAATAACGTTCTTTCAGCCTTCCTCATGGCATGTTCTCAAGACTCTTCATCATTCTTTTTGCTCTTCTCTGGACCTCTCATTTTTCAGAATTCATTTCATTTCCTGTTCGCGTGGAGCGTCTCTCAGCATGGAGCTGGAGAAATAACTCTGGATTGATTTGCTGTTAGTGGGGAGACAAGTCTGTTCTTTATCAGGCCAGTTCCGAAGGACAAATGCCGAGCATTTGTGATTCCGCAGAGCCACAGCAGGACTCACCCAAGCTGCTGCATGCAGTGTAGTAATGGAAAGCCAAAGAATCAATGGGACGCTGTGATGGAAGCGGGAGGAGGAGTGGCGGATTCTGAGGTCGTAGTCCTACGCCTACGTCCGCAGTCTCGAAAGCTTTTGGACTGGGACGCTCCAGGATGGAGGGTCAAACGATGTGTACGTGTGGTTAGGGTATTAGTCTGTCATTTACCCCCTCTTCCTCGTGAAGAAAAGGGAGAAAATATTCTTTGTTGCTTTTTTGCATGGTCTCGTGATGTTCTGCATGCGGTGGTGAGCGGGTGCAGCGCTGCGCAGTCTCTTTCGTGGCAGAGGGCCGACGGAGTCTGGGCCTTACCTCGCTGTGTCTAGACGTTGCAAAATGCGTGGGAACCTTCTGATCGTCCAACATGAGTGCTCCTGGTCTGGCTCGGTGGGTCAGCGGGAGGCGCTGGGCAACATGGTGGGAATGACCTGGTCAGCTTCGCGCGGGACGTGCGAAGGTGAAAACCCATCCGTCGATCTAGCAATGGTACGTGAGCTCGTCCCATGGCAGCCGGCGCCTTCTTGTTCGAATGAAGATTCTGTAGCTGCCTGGACTTCATCAGGGGGAAGTGCGTGCATTTTTATCTCACTGTAAAGAGTCAGTGTTGTTCTGTGGATGTGCACTGGCTTCTTGTAGTACGTTCCATCACAATGGGTGTGGGTGATCACTGCCACTGTAGCCCGGAGGGTTGGGATGGGGAGAGCAACGGGTGGGGTTGTTAGAGGCACCCCCCTGGAGGCATCATCATTTCTGCGGGAACTCTTAGGGCTTGCTGGAGCGCGTGTGCTCTTTGGTCTCTAGTCACTGTGCCCATATTCTAGGCAGGACGGACATAAGAAGGAATGACCTGGGGAGTCATTCCCATTTTTGTCCATGGCCCCCGGCTGACCTGAGCGAGGGCAGCAGGGGAGGCGTCCTATGACAGCAGCAGACAGTACAAAGGACTGATAACCTCATCACCATTTCCAACTGCAAGGTGCTATAGTGGTTGATCTACTGTACGTTGCAAAGGGCAGTGGAATGCTGCTGTCTGTAGCATGCAGTACGCGTCTGTCGCAGTCCGATACAATACGGTGGACGTGTGAAAAGGCTAACGGGCTGCATGGTTCCATGCGTATGGGGACGTTCTGCCAGGGCAATCCAGGAAAGAAGGGCGCGAAATGATTGTCTGCCGTTGCTTTCACGGAGGAAGAATTGAGTGACGACATTTACCCAGAATCACCCGCAACACTGTTTTTGCATTGGGATCTCAACCCAGAATTCCAATGGATGGGGCAGACTGCGGGAACTATAATATAGCTACAGGATAGCTATCCTCAGTGCAACGCTCCAGAAATAGACACTAGCCTCGGTACATGGATGCACACCGCCGAAATAACGTGCTTAGTGTGGCCGCATGCACTCGACTTTATACAATCTGTTTTAAAAAAATGGTTTATGTAAAATTGGAATAATCACATAGTGTAGACATACCCTAAGAATGTGCCGGTCAGCGGAAACTTGGATGTGTGTAGGTGGGCAATGTGTGAGAGAGGACAAGAGGGAAATTAGGGAGGGGTTGTATGTAGGAGGATATGTAGGAGCAGCCCACACTACTTAAACCCCCACACTACATGAGGCATGGCTTAGTTATAGTCATAGAGATCAAGGCCAGAAAGGACCACCAGGTCATCTGTTCTGACTTCCTGTATATCACAGAACATGAACACTACCCATGACCTGCACATTAAAACCAACAACTGAAATTAGACCAAAGTACAACAGCTCACCTGACACTAGGCTATTATGTGCTACAGGGACACTAAGGTGAGGTGAGTATAGACCCACTTGACATGTGTGGGTATGTGACTGAGTACATACCCTATGTGGTTTTTTTACTCGCCCAAGCTCTGCCTTCCAATCTACATGGCTACTTTTAGTCATATCGTGTCTTGCTGCCTCCCAGATGGCACAAGATTTCTCCACCACAGGAAAAGAGTCCAATAGCAGGGAAAGGTTCTAGCTGTGGGGGAGGCAGTGGGACCTCCCCCTGCCAGAGTCTTGTGTGGACATAAGTGTGTGGACACAGCTTGCTTTTGACTGAGGTGTGTAGCTACACATACCCTCCAAGCTGCTGGAAGTAGTGTGTAGTGTAGTCATAGCCCAAATGTGGGAAGGGGAATGTTGGGAGACAGCAACGGGGGGAAAACTGAAGTACATCTGAAGAGGAATATGGAATCAGGAACAGGAAAATCTGGTCAGTTTTCTCTGTTTCCTATGTGCTGCTCCAGGGTGGGAGAAAGAGCATATTCACGAATTTGGCCTTGAAATTTAAAATAAAATATTTAAGATTGATACTAGATATTTTCAAATTATTAGAAATATCACGTGGTGACATTCTGTTTGTTTAGAATTGATGTATGAAATTTTAAACCAGGGGTAGGCAACCTTTCAGAAGCGGTGTGCCGAGTCTTCATTTATTCACTCTAATTTAAGGTTTCGCATGCCAGTAATACATTTTAATGTTTTTAGAAGGTCTCTTTCTATAAGCCTATAATATATAACTAAACTATTATTGTATGTAAAGTAAATAAGATTTTTAAAATGTTTAACAAGCTTAATTTAAAATTAAATTAAAATGCAGAGCCCCCTGGACCGGTGGCCAGGACCTGGGCAGCGTGAGTGCCACTGAAAATCAGCTTGTGTGCTGCCTTTGGCATGCGGGCCATAGGTTGCCTACTCCTGTTTTAAACCATTATTTAAAAAAAATTCCCAGATGGAATTGAAGTTGAATTGATACAGTTAAAGTTGTCCCCAAAAGAAACTCAAACATAAAATCATAGGATTGGAAGGGACCTCGAAAGGCCATCTAGTCCAGTCCCCTGCACTCAAGGCAGGAATAAGTATTATCTAGATCATCCCTGACAGGTATTTGTCCAGCCTGCTCTTAAAAAACCCCAATGATGGAGATTCCACAGCCTTCTTAGGCAATTTATTCCAGTGCTTAACAACCCTGA
This sequence comes from Chelonoidis abingdonii, assembly GCF_003597395.2. Lineage (NCBI taxonomy): Eukaryota > Metazoa > Chordata > Testudines > Testudinidae > Chelonoidis > Chelonoidis abingdonii. Next base: position 39,349,947 of record NC_133773.1, read on the forward strand.
GAGTTAGGAAGTTCTTCCTAATATCCAACCCAAACTGCCCTTGCTGCAATTTAAGCCCGTTGCTTCTTGTCCTATCCTCAGAGGTTAAGAAGAACAATTTTTCTCCCACCTCTGTGTAACAACCTTTTATGTACTTGAAACTGTTATCATGTCCCCTCTCAGTCTTCTCTTCTCCAGACTAAATGAACCCAATTTTTTCAATCTTCCCTCACAGGTCATGTTTTTGAGACCTTTAATAATTTTTTGTTGCTCTTCTCTGGACTTTCTCCAATTTGTCCACATCTTTCCTGAAATGTGGCACCCAGAATGGGACACAATACTCCAGTTGAGGCCTAATCAGCACGGAATAGCATGGAAGAATTACTTCTTGTGTCTTGCTAACAACACTTCTGCTCATACATCCCAGAATGGCGTTTGCTTTTTTTGCCACAGTGTTTCTAGTTTGTGCTCCACTGTGACCCCCCAGATTCCTTTCGGCAGTACACCTTCCTAGAAGTCATTTTCCATTTTGTATGTGTAGAACTGATTGTTCCTTCCTAAGTGGAGTACTTTGCATTTGTTCTTATTGAATTTCATCCTATTTACTTCAGACCATTTCTCTAGTTTTTCCAGATCATTTTGAACTTAATCCTATCCTCCAAAGCGCTTACAAGCTCAGCTTGGTATCATCCACAAACTTTATAAGTGTACTCTCTATACCATTAGTTAAATCACTGATGAAGATATTGAACAGAACCAGACCCGGAACTGATCTCTTCGGGACCCCATTCATTATGCCCTTCCAGCATGAGTGTGAACTACTGATAACTAATCTCTGGGAATGATTTTCCAGCCAGTTATGCACCCACCTTGTAGTAGCTCCATCGAGATTGTATTTCCCTAGTTCATTTATGAGAAGGTCATGCAAGACAGTATCAAAAGCCTTACTAAAGTCAAGATATACCACATCTACAACTTCCCCGCTATCCCCAAGGCTTTTTTTGCAACAGTGTCACATTTCTCCAGTTTGTCCATATCATTTTGAATTTTAATCCTATCCTCCAAAGCACTTGCAACCTTAGCTTGGTATCGTCCACAAACGTTAGAAGTGTACTCTTTATGCCATTATCTAAATCATTGATGAAGATTTTGGACACAACTGTACCCAGAACTGTTTCTTGTGGGACCCCATTCATTATGCCCTTCCAGCATGACTGTGAATCACTGATACCTACTAAATGGGAATGGTTTTCCAACCAGTTTTGCACCCACCTCATAGTAGCTCCATCATGCCTCAACTTTCTGAGCTTCTGTCCTCCTTCCACAGCACATAACTATTCAAGTGACACCATCATAGGACTAATCACATCAGCCATGCCATCAGGGGCTCATTCACCTGCACATCTATCAACGTGATATATGCCATCATGTGCCAGCAATGCCCCTCTGCCACAGAACCAGTAACACTAGAAATCTGATAACACAAAAACTGTACTAGTAACTGGAAAAGGAACCTTATCTGAGGAACTTTTCTAAACAGTCTCCATTTGTGTTTCCTACAATTTTATTTAAGAAAACACAATTGAGCTGAGCACTTCGTGAGCAAAACTCTCACTCAAGTCCTTGCATATGCAGTGTTGTACCTATACAAATAAATGCCAACCCATTGTCTCCTTATAAGATGTAATGTAAGATACGGACATAAGACACATTGTATCAGGTCAGATCTCTACAATACATTGAAAATATTGATTAGGCTAGAAATTTCCATTGTCATTAGGTCAGCTTCATTAGACTAAATTTAATCTGGAAAGGAGTGAATGAGAAAATCCAACACTTTACAAATCTTTTATTTGAGATCAGATTCACTATTAAGGAGGACATTAGAATTACTACAGAAGAACTGTTGATAGCTAACCTCAAGGGTCTGATATCAGGGTCCCATGCCACATTTTGGCACAGGTGTTTAACACAAGTGTAGCCAAGCCCAGCTGACCATCTTGGCTCCTGCCTCTGCTAGGCTCAGATAAAGTCACTCGGAGACCTTCTGGTTCTAAAACCACTGGTGCTTTTATTTACAACTCTGCATTCCCATCACCTTCTCACCATACAGTGTACACAGCTCTAGGTTCCTTGGGTCTGATCCAGGAGGGACAGGCTTTCTCCCTGCATACACTCTCCTCCATCTCACCAACCTAGCTTCCTTCTTCTCAGCCTCTTATATAGCCCTGGGCTAATTGGGCTGGCATCTGGCTCTCATTCCCCAATTAGGGCAGGTTCTTTCCAGCCAGATCCACTTTTTTCACCTAAATGGGGCTGGCATGGGAGGGGACTTATTCTGCAGTCTTTCTAATCAGTACCAACACCAAGGAACTTAGAATTTACCTCTGCCATTCAAGATCACACTTTCCCCTCGTTCCCTTCATCTGTATGTAGTGCTGCACTGTGAACCCCATTATTTGACTGTATTGTACTTCCCACCTCTCCATATTCACCACATAAATTCCCATCTCTCACATCTCTCTTTATTCTCCTTTACTGTCTAATTTTAGCCTAATTTTTCCCCACCCCTGCCTCAGCTGCTATATTTAGAGAACTGCAGCTTTAAAAATTAAAACAAAATAACATGCATATATTACAAAAGAATAAAATAAGTTTTTCTTTAAATGTTTTAATGTTAACTGCTCTTGAATGATTCAAGATCCTGATTGCCTAAAACAAGCCTAATTTACATATTATCTTTCATATACTTTATTTTAAAGTGTGTTTCAGATGATAAATAGTACAGGTTAGTAGATAAATGCACACAGGCAAATCTGGCAGCTGTCAGATGCTCAGCAACAAACACAGATATTAATATTCTACATTTATCCAGCCATCTTTCTTTATATTATATTCTATGCCTGACTTCTTTACTGAGTGCACAGAAATAGAACTCAGAACCACAAGAACACCACCACCCAGAAAGAAATATTTTAATCTGAGTCAAATTTTTAAAACCAGGACATTCCAAATTAAAATCAGATTTTTGATTTAAAAAAAATCCAAACAAGAGTATTGAGAATAATACCAAGGGCTCCTGCTGAGTGCAGGTTGGAATGCTAGCCTAATATTTTCTCTTACACTGTGAGTGATATTTGTTATAACAGTGATAAAGACATTTAATTATGATTATGAATAGCTTCTAAAAATATATTCAGGCAATCAGCATGTAAGCCGTTTTGAAATGATGTAGCATTTGGTGTCAAGGAGGTCTCATGACAAGGTTGTAGATGCTACTGGATAATCTGGAAACATACATTTGGATTTGTGGACCATCAATCACACATTGATCTCATTTAACAATGTATGAGCAGTCAGAGATATTTTCAAACAAAATAGATTGTGCACTTTTAGGATTTTCTTTGTATGTAACAACTTCCACTATTGTAAGCATACTAGCTTCCTGCTCTACTGAACTAAATTATAAACATTCATTTATATGGTACACAATTTTACAGTGAGCAGTCTAATATAGTAGGATTTGACCACACTCTCTCCCCTCATTCCCATGTACTCTGTCTCTATGCAATGTCATAATTATATCTATATATTTATATAGATGCACATAAATTACTCACACACACATGCACACACAATTGGTTTCTTGCATGGCAGACAAGACAGTTTTATTTGGTTTCCAATAAATATTCAACATGCCACTCAGTTCTCTACAGTTTATATGGTATTTGCGGACTGTGGAAATATGTGCAATTATCTCACACCATGCAGGAACTGTATCCCTCTGAGGAATGTGATAACAAATGTATACAATGGAAGTAAGGCTATTCTTCAATTTTTTCCTGTTGTGGTCAGGTATTCCATACTAGGGAACTCATATTAACATATCTCATGCATTACTTATGTGCTACAACAGCTAAACACAGCCATCATGGTTAATTAAGGCAGTCTTAACTCTGAATTTCCTCGACTTTTTATTTAATTTACACTTATTTGGGCAAAATTGATATGGATGCTAATGGGAGTTGCATGGATAGGTCCTCATGTACTTCTGTGAAAGTGTATCCTTTAACATTACAGTATTTATACACACATCTTTGTACCCAGTCCTCTGTGAACAAAAACAAAAAAGTATAAATATATACATGACTTTCAAAGAGAAACAAAACCAGGATACCACATTTAAAAAAAAATATTCATGTGCTCCATCACTGCATGCCAACAATAAATTCTGCATCATCCTTTACAATGACCCCAGAGGAAGCATTTGTCAATGGAACTGTTCCTATTCATGCATTCTTATAATATTTGTGGCACTTCCATGCCACAATGTTCCATACTAAACATGACATGATATCAATGTAACATTTCTACTTTATATTTGCCTGTTGCTATTTATGTTCAGAGGAAAGGCATATTACATGGACAGTAATAGCTTTTAAAAGGAAAATAATTAGGCTGTTATACATTATTTTTATTTTATAATGAATCATTAATATTAACTAGTGCCCTTTATGAAATAAAAATCATGGATAATAGCAATGTCATCAATTAATACATTGCTGAAGATTTTGTTTCCTGCTTGATCTCAACTTTTTATGAATATTTGTAAATGCACAGGAATCAATTCTCTCACCTCTCCAATTAAACACATGTATGAGACATGCAGGAGGGATAGTAAAATTCTCTCGACTCCAACATCTTCTCCATAATGATAATATCCAGGTTTATACTTCCATCTTGAAGATATGAACACCACTATCACACAAATGTCACAATGTTTGAGAGAAATAAACACTTGGATGAAAAACAACTAGGTCAAGCTTAACTCAGACAAGATGAAGTGATGGTGGCAAGAAGAGGGGACTTTTGATGTGCTAACTCAGGCACCTACTGTATCATCCATTAAAGGCACCTGCACCCACACTCCTAAAATCAAAATAGTGGGAAGTCTTAGGCTCCTATTAATCACAGCGCCTTAACATTCAGGTAAGAATGTCATTTGCTAGAAACACCTTCTTCCACTTCCAGCTAGATAAGAGAATATGCCTTTTATCTCAGATGAAGACCTGCCTATTGTGAGCTATTTGTTCATCACCTGAAGACTGGACTACTGTAATTTACCCTACATATGGCTAAATACTGAGGTCATTCAGTAAACCTAACTTGTGAAACATTTGATGGCCTCCCTACTGTGCCAGAAAATATGCCAAGAACACATTATGCTCACTGTTCTTCACTGACTCCTCTGTTTATTTCAAGCTCCTGAACGAGCTAAATGATAGATCTCAAAATGTCATTGTAAATGGGGAATCATTATCAATCAAGTATATTTCCAGAGTGGTCTCATGGAAATCTATTATCGGCCACATGCTATTTAACATTTTTAACAATGACCTGGAAGAAAACCAAAATAATTACAGATAAAGTTTACAGATGACAATGATTAGGGGAGTCGTAAGTAATGAAGAAGACAGGTCACTGATACAAAGCAATCTGGATCTGATAGTAAGCTGGGCAAGTGGAAAAACCATGTGTTTCAATATGATCAAATGTAAAATCATGCATCTAGGAATAAAGAATTGAGGCCAAACTTATAGGAAGGGGAACTCTATCCTGGGAATCAGTGATTCTGAAAAAGACTGGGAAGCCACAGTGGATGAACAGCAGAACTCTCAATACAGCACAGTGGCCAAAAAAGCTAAATGATACTTAGAAGTATAAACAAAGGAATATCAAGTAGGAGTAGAGAGGTTACATTAGCTCTATATTTGGCACTGATGTGACCACTGCTGGAATACTGTGCCCAATTCTAGTGTCTACAGTTGAAGGAGGATATTGAAAATTTTAAGAGGGTTCAGAGAAGAGTCATAAGAATAATTAACGGCTTGGAAAACATTCCTTATAGTGAAAGATTTAAGGAGTTAAACCCATGTAGCTTATCAAAGAAAAGACTAACAGATGATTTGTTCACAATCTATAAATAGCTACATGTGGAAAAGAAGTTTGATAACAGTTGGCTCTTCAATCTAGCCAACAAAGGTATGAGACCCAATGTCTGGAAGTGGAAGCTAGACAAATTCAGACTCAACATAAGTCATATGTTTTTAACAGTGAGGATAATTAACTATTGGAACAACTTAGCAAGAGTTGTGTTGGATTCTCCATCACTGGACATTTTAAAATGAAGATTAGATATTTTTCTAAAAACACATCTATAGTTCAAACAGGAAGTAATTCAGTGAAATCCTATGGTGTGTGTTAATCAGCAGGTCAGACTAGACAATTACAATGGTCCCTTCTGGCCTTATAATCTGTGAATATTGAAAAGCTATCAACAGACTGAGCCTAGTCTTTTCCCAACATTGCTGCTCCATTTATGATCCACTGACAAGTGACAATAACACACCCCATGACAAAACTTTGGGAACTGGAATACAGGGCACTCTCATCAGAGGTTCCTATACAGTGAAGTACCCTACTGGAGGAGAGCAGAACCAACTTAAGCCTGAACATTTTTAGCACCCAGCACAAAACCCACTTCATCAGGGTCTTGGGGCACTATGGCAATATAAATAACATATAACACTAAACACTACTCCTATTAACAATAATCATACTTTGAAATTTTTGACCAATAAAAATTAAAACTACACCATATAATCTCTATAAGAGACCATCCTTGTTATGAAAGCTGTCTTAAGAAACCTTTCCAAAGTTTCACCATCTATACTCGGATAAATCCTCATGTGGTGTAAATAGGCATAGCTTCATTAAAGTCAATGGAATATGCCAATTTAAACTAAATGAGGGTATGACCCACTGAGCACAATTCTGCTCTGACTTATTAGAAGACGCCCTCTAAGTAATTGATTTTTGTCAGTCCCTTGTGATGTCATTTAAGGCTGGTTTCACTATATAAAGATACCATCATACCATCATTTTGCTTTTGCATGCTTTGCAAGACTGCTAAGCTTCTTACAGATATAAAGCATAAGAAATTTAAAAGAAATAGTTACTGTTAGGATAGGCATGTGACAATTCTCCAAAAAGACACATTTTTTGAGTTTAATGTAACCACCCTACACACACTCAATTTTATGTGAATTTAGATGAGGTATGATGTAAAGCTGTCAGGTGGATCTGTAAGCCTGTAGCCATGGTGAAACAATAGTACCTACAATTGAAAAGCATCTGTTTCTTTCTTTTTTTTCTCTCCTACAGTTCCAGAAACACTGCAACATGACTGATTAGTTTTTACTTTTTAAATTAAATACCACATTAAAGTGCTGAAATTATTAGTCAGAGGCTACCAAACAACAATGTATTAAAAGATTTTTATTGGTTTGCATGCACAAATATTTTTTTCAGAAATGATGAAACTGTTAAACATGCCCAAAATGACAAATATAAACATTTCGCAGTATGCTGACATGAAATGTTTTCACATCAAATATTCTTAATCATCAAAATACTTCATTAGTGATTATAATTGTTTTCTGTATTTTCAGTTGAAATTTGCTGACCAGATCAGTCTCACACTGAAGGTTTTACACCAGTAGAAATAGATTGCATGCCCCCAGTTTGTACTGCATAGTGGGTAGATGTAAATTAATGTGACTTCATAATGTAATGCTTCTCTATTTGTAAGCTTTTGTCCATACAATGTAGCACCTTATCTGCCTGGTAGAAAGTTTTAATTTGTAAATGCATATGCATGCAGAACTAGCCTTTGAGATATTCCAGAAACTAGCTTTTAATTTCAGTGACACTTATACACAGGCAAGGATTAGTGTTAGACACACAGATTCATACTGGGCTTCAATCAAAGTGCTCACTAAACAAAAATGGCAATTTTGATACTAAAAATAGATCTAATTTAGATCTAATTTAGCTCCAGTCCTTACACACATGCAAAATTAAAAATGGTGGTAATGCTATCGATATTCCTTAGGAATTTTACCTCCACAGGTAAATTACAGTATATGGACATGGAGGATAAAAGCCACTTAAAGCTTACATCAAAGAGAAAAGGACTCTACAAACTTTTAAAAAATGTGTTATTTGTCAAGAAAAATTAATAGATACAAAACTGTCAAAAGCTACCAGTGCTGCACAGAATTCTGTGATGCTGACAGAAGAAGCCAGGTGAGATGAACTGTACTGGTTGCTAGTGGATGAGTTTTCTAGTTTAGATGATGTGCCACCAATACTCTATCACAATGGTGGCTTTCAGAAATTCATGAACTATTTGAATTTGGTGCATGTCAGAGCTGTATTGAATACAGGAAAGAAAACTAACTCTGAATCTGATAAGAAAGCATCACGTTCACCTGCTTCTACAGACACCAGAGGAAGCACATCCTTCAGTGTTTGGTCCTGTCAAATTGTTTGCTTGAGTAAAACAAGAAAGACAAAAAACTTCATAAAATAGAAGCATTTGAGAGAGCAACCAATCTAAGGGACGCAGCACTTCGAAAAGGAGATAACATGTTGCGCTGAATATCTGTAGAAGACTTGATTGCTGAGAATGCAGTTTATTACTCAACATGCCTTTCTTCCTACTTGAATAAAATATATCTTAAAGCAAAGCCATCTGGTTACGCTGCATCAGTACAGCCACCTTATGACACTGCATTTTATCAACTGATTGAAAAGATAGACAATTATCTTATGTCTTATCCTCTCCAAGCGACTACAAAGATATAAAGCCCTGTTTTCCTCAGATGTAGAAACTGCAAGCTATTCCAGTAGTAAATTACAGGCAAGATTAGAAAAACATGACGGCTCTGCAATTTAATTCTGTGCACAGCAAGGACAAGGAAAGTTAACATTGTTTTATGCAGTGCAATAACATTAGCTGATGCTATCCAAGCAGTTAGTAATCTGAAGCAGGAATTTAAGTCATCCACATGTTTTGTGGATGGCTTTCTGGCAAGTGAGCCTGATTAACAGCTTTGACCCTGAATCACAGCCACTTATCAATTTATCTACTAGACTGCATGTAACATCAAGACTCTCAACTGAAAACAGCAGATGATGGTGAAGAACAAATGAGAGATTTGTGAGAAGTGCAGCACTTGATTCTGATGGAACATGTAGCTTCTTCAGCGCAGTCAAGAAATATTGCATCAACGTATGCTGACATGGCCAAGAAGACCAAACTTAAGTCTGGCAACAGAAGAACAATCACAGCAGCTATCAGTCCAGAAATTGTTTTCGGCAGAGCCCTCTCCTTAGCAAGATGCAGAAATGATATTTAAATGACAATTATTATTAGTCACCCCAATAACACCTATGCACAAGTTCCTCTTCCATGCTGTTGAAACAATGAGAAGAACAGACAGCTGAATTAGGGCATCAGGTGGAAGCTCAAACTGAAAGAATCCATGAGCTAAGAGTGTGAAACAAAGAAACTAGTGTTAATCAGAGATACCATACCTGTTATACTAATGATGGCTGAAAACAAATTCCACACTTTTGATTAATTGAATGAGGTCAATCCTAAAAGGATTTGACAAAGCTAATTCTGTAATCAAATTGTTTGACAGATATGACAACAGTAATTGTGAAAATGGCAGAAAGACAGCAGCAGACAGGATCTAATGTTGGATGCAAAAAATACCAGGCAATTATGAACAAGCCATAATTTTTGCAGCAAGGAAGTTGGTAGCAGTTCTGAATGACCAGAGTCAGAAAGACAAGGATACCCAAAGAAACCTGAATTGCTTGCACCTCAAACTAGTCATAAAAAAGAACAATCACTGGCCAAACTCTTACCACTTGAGGACAGTTTTGAAGAGCATGTAAAAAAAGCATCTTGGTAAACAAAGATTTGGATGTCTGAACACACAGGTATACCGAATATTGGATCACTATCAAAACATGGATGCAAAAATGTGAATGATTAACTACTTTCTGTATTCTTCAAAGGCCCAGTGGCATATGAGCTGCTTCAAGACCTAATTTATTCCTGTACCAGTAGAGGTTGCTGCATAATCAACTGTGCCTGTATTCAGAACAATCTTCCCTGCACAGAACTGTATACATGCCAAGGCAATACTGTCATAACCCACACACTCTTGACAGAGATCACAATGATGAAGAAGATGATGATGATGTTGAGTAGAAAAGTCACCAGCACTATCACATTTCAATGATACCAGTACAAATTTATCACCAGAATTTGCTTTATCCTTCAAATTGCTTTTGTGATTCTTTGAGGTCACAAAGAAATCCAAATTTCTCTCTGGAAATAATACATAGTCATTAAACTAACAGAAACAAATGCAAATATTTCAAAGTGCTCTTCTTAATGTCTTGGTGTAATTGTTTAGCCCCCTTTCTATGATAGCACCATGTGACAGCTCCCACAGCATTCCTCATCTTAAAGTAGACATAATGATCTTTCAAATGATGTGCATTTATGAAGAGATAATGTATAAAGTCAACCAAACTGGTGATGGTTTCCGCTTGCATTTGTGTGGGTGGGACAGTGACTCCAACAATGTGAAAAGGAAAAGTAGCTGAGGGTAAATAAACTAAATGAATACAAGTTCTTCATTGCAAAATATCCATTAATCAATGCTTGCTATAATGGTTCACATTCACATTTACATCATTGTAGCAGTGAGCTGGTGGAAGGATTAGAATAGATAAGATAAATATGACAGTCAAATTTGAGGGCAGATTTTTAAAGGGAGGCACATAAGGAAGCACTTGGTGGCTAGTAGATTTTCAGCAATACTTAGATGCCTAACTCCCATCTTTAGCTGCCTCAATACCTTAAAAATCTGGCCCAAAATTCCCAAAGTGTCTCCTTTTTGCATCCATTATTTCAGCAGTTTTAGGCTAGCTCATTGCCATAAGACATAACAGAAACCAAGAGCTTAGCAGGATTCAAACATGGCTGGGATATTTCTATGGATAACAAGAGTATCCAGAATTATATCACTAAGTATTTAAAAATAGTTTTGGAAGGGATATAAAACCTCATGCTTCAGGGCAAAACCCCAACATCTAACTAAATGAGGATTAAGAGAAATATTCCATTTACGCAGATTAATCCATAACTGCCAGCTGCAGGTTTTTTGTATGTGCCTCTGAAGCATCGGGTACTGACCACTGCTGGAGGCAGGAGTAGATGGACCATTGGTCTAATTCATCATGGCAATACCTATGTTCCTACTTAGTCACATTCTGTTTCATGTTTCCACCACACTTTTCTTCTGTTGCTGACCTACAGGTTCACGTCCCCCTTTTCCTGGATCTCTCTTTATTGTGCCTTTACCAGTCCTCCAAAGATCAATCCCTGATCACTTCACCATTTTCAATAGTAGATGTAATGCCAGTAGATTCATGCCAATGTAACATAAGTAAAAGGAACTACTTAGTTTACTATAGTATACTTCTTATCCTTCTGAGTGTGGGGCTATAAAAACTGAATATAACAATTAACTAGTGACAAGGATATCACTATAAATTATGAACAATTAATTATACTGTAATTGTCTTGTTCAGAGTCAGTGAATGTTGGCCAGTTTATACTTAGGTAAACCTTGAAAAGTACTACATACTTTGCCCTTAAATCAAGTTCCTGAATTAATAATAAATTGGCAATAGAGAGTTTAAAAAATAATGAATTAACTGGATTAAGTAAGTTATTAGTCTTATTCATTTTAATATCTCAGTTAATCAGTTATTTAATTTTAATTCAGATGTCCATTTTCCTTAATCCTACTATTTTATAGGGGGGTTGCTCTTCATGGCTTAGGGACTCAGACTTCTCTAGGTTCATTTTGTCCTCTTTTTCTGTCCTCAAAGATACACCCCCCCCACACACACACAGAAATTCAGTGGTCTCATTCAGCCAGTCTTATTTTGATGACTCTTTTTATCATTACAGATGTTTGCCCATTCGTGCTTTCTCTAGTGTCTGCCTCTGTGTTGCTGCTCCTTTTGCTCAGCTCTCACCTGCCTCTCACAGTATTACCATTTAACTGAAATAAGCGTGAACTGTGGCAGAACTCACAAATAACATCCCATTTTAGAAAAGCCAATCTTATGTATGTGACTTCACAGACACTCTTTCAGGATTCGGGGTCCCAACCTTTCTCCTCACCCCATTCCACCCCACTGTTTTCTTCTGCTTCTCTTCAACTTCTATTTATTTTTGTGTCTTCAAAATAAAGTCTTGCTTTCCTTTGCAGCACCTTTCATGAAGCAGCCTTTGAAGAACCTGCCTTTCACTCATGCTTCTAACCCCGTTTTTAACATGACTGCAAATCTCCTAACAAAGCTATATCATTCTCTGGTTTCAGAAAGTTGTTTATCTCACTCTGCCCATTTGGATCTGTTAACTCTACTTTATCTTCAGCATAGCAGCTTTTGCTACTTGATATCTTGCTGTACCCTTGATGTCCCCACTATTCAATTTTGCAGCAGCTCCAGAACGCCTATATTCAAAGAAGCAATCCCAAATGTAGTTGACAGTCCACAAAGAACATTGTTCACTACTCTCCCCCCCAAAAAACACGTCCTATATGAGGTATTACTAACTACACATTAAATTTGTAATCAAACACGAAATGCAGTCTTCTGAAAATAAGTCTTCCTTCTCAGCCTAAATCGTCACTGTCTCTTTGGGTTTGTTTGATATGTCTGATAGCCACTGTTCACACTGAAGTCAGGAATTGGCTTTGCCCAATGTAATACACTCATGAACAGTGTGCATTAAAAGAAAGTCCAGGCCACTGAACACAACCGAATCTCTTACTATTTTATGCATTAGGGTCTCTATCCAGCAAAGCAGTTAAGCATTTGCTGAATTTTGAGCACATAAATAGTCCCATCTCACATGTACAGTTCAGTGTTTCCATTTGTTACACTGCAAACTATTATTTGTCATGATATACCATAATGAGTACCATGTACATAAGAAATGGCAGGGTCAGATTCAAACTGTGAGGGACTGGCATGAGTTCCCTTTTGTTTCAGCATACCAATGTTCTAACCATTGTCAAGATTTTCTAGGCATCATGGAAAAGGAACATCTTAAGCAGAGTTTTAAAGAAGGATTTTGCAGGCAGCTCCTACCAAATCTGAGGGTCAGAATGGGAGAAAGCACTGAAGTGTTGGTTTGCAATTTTAACAAGTGGGCAATGGAGGCTGGCATCATGAGCTGATTAGAAGTGGGATTTGAGTTTTTAATATTGAATGAGAGATGATAGGTAGTGTGGGGAAGGGCTGCGAAGGGCCTGGAAGCTGAATATACAGAGCTTATATTTGATCCTATAGAGAAATGGGAGCCAGCAGAGTGATGCAAAGAGAGGACTGACATGGTCAAAGCAATAGGATAGGAAAATGATCTTTGCAGCAGCATTCTGAATGGATAGGAGCAGGCCAAGATTGCCTTTGTCTAGGCCAGATAAAGGATGCTGCAATAACCAACAAGAGGTGATGACAGCCTGGATGAGTTTTAGCTGTGCAGACAGAAAGGAAAAGTGATATTTTAAAGTGCTATAAAGAAAGAATCTGTAAGTTTTAGATATAACCTGGATGTGACAACCTTGAAAGAGGTCTGACTTGAAGAGAGCACCCAAGTTATGGACCTGAGTAACAAGCATAATAGAGATGTTGTCCACAGTGATTGAGATAGAAGATAGCTGGGAAAGTTTGGAGAGAATGATTAAGTGTTCTGTTTTAGCTATTCTGAATTTGAGCTGATGGCTAGAAATCTACGAGATGTCAGATTAAATCTGAAATCAATGTCATACATATGAATATGGAGTTTCTTTAGCTAATATGTTAATAGTTATCAATGGTGGAAAAATACACAGTACAATGACATTTGTATCATTCCTCTGCCAGTCAATAGGGAATTGTTCCTAACAGTGCTCTCTCTAATGCTTTCTTCATTTTAGATTTGAATTTGACCATGAACACTGTTTCCATGTTGTTCCTTTGGTTGATTATTTCCTACTCTTATAAATCTTACTAGCAGGACATTCCCCTGCCATTTAGTTGACTTTAAATAGCCATTCAATCACAGTATCTTTGATCCAGTCCATCATATAACTTTTTTCAAAGTCATATATACCATACTGTAAAAGCAGCAAAGAGTCTTGTGGCATCTTATAGACTAACAGACGTATTGGAGCATGAGCTTTCGTGAGTGAATACCCACTTTGTCGGATGCATGTCTTCCGACTAAGTGGGTATTCACCCACGAAAGCTCATGCTCCAATACGTCTGTTAGGCTATAAGGTGCCACAGGACTCTTTGCTGCTTTTACAGATCCAGACTAACCAGGCTACCCTTCTGATACATGTACCATACTGTAACTCATAACCTACACCATCTCAACTCCACTATCTTCCCTTACCTAAACATCAAAAGAGAGGAGTATATATACAAAAAGGTAAGAACATAATCTGTGCTGTCAACAGTTTAGCTGATCTTCAGGAAAGCACTGTAACGTGTTGCTTTTTCCTCTCTGGGGCAAGTGGTGAGGAGTGGGTGGAGTCTTGACTCAATCATAGTTTGACCACTAGTCCGCCCTGCGGTCAACACTTACTCAGGGAAGATTGTATTATTATAACATAATCCTTGATGAAATGTTCATATCTCTGAACCCAAATCTGACATGTATCTTAACACTGATGAGCATCTTACTTGGCAGGAAATCTCACTGAATTCAGTGAGAATACTCATGGTGTCAGGTATCGTTCAACCAGAGTAAGGTAAATACCACCTCCCACTAAACCCTTACTAAATTTAATTCCATTGCTCCTAGTTATATTCCTTTGTGCTAAATAATTTCTCTTTCTCACATTTCCACTCTTTAAATATGGCACAGTGGAGGTTTATATTCCCCCTAATCTTGGCTTAGCAAAGTACTATCTATTTAGTTCTTTTAATCTTTCTTCATAAATCAAATCCTTTTCATTAATCAGTTCCATTCTCTATCCACATCCTCAGGATATGAGAGAAGCAGAAAATAGATTAATGGGATAATAAAAAACATTTTGCAAACAGGTTATATTTATTTATTCATTCCTATTGGGACTGATTTTTCAGAATGGCACATAATACAGCACCTAAGGAAAGATAGGTGAAAGGGTTCAAACTAAGCACTGGAAACATTTCATAAAAATATGAAATGTGCTCCATTTTGCTGAATTACAGATTTTGTGAGCCAAACACAACCCAAGCACAGCTACTTCTGCTGACATTCTGCTAATGGAATGGATGCATTGACCTGAAATGTGACATACTCAGTAGAGAACAGTGTGAAATACTTAGACAGAGCAATTTCTTCATTCTGCTTTTAGACACTTGCTAACTTAATATGAAGATATAAAAAATGTTACAGAATTTCTAATCAGCTTTGTCTGTTTCAGATAAGAGCTTAAGGGGGCTTTTAAGTCAGCCTTAGGAAACAAAGCCTCATCAAACCAGGATGGAAGACTACGAGCAGGACAGTTGGTGGAACTTATACACGGTGATGTATGGTGGTAGGGTACTCACTAGAGTTTATAGATTATGGATTCTATAATAATTAATATTATTTGTTGCTCCTGTACACCAATCTCCTTGGAAGAATACAACGGTGTGTGCATTCTCCCCCAGAATCTCCCTGTGTGCCACCTTCCTATCTCCCTCTGTTTCAGTGGCTCCCCATAATCTCCCGCGGCTAGTGAAAGCTGTGATTGGCCAAACCTGTGGACGCTGCAGAGTCCGGTAAACAAACTGGTCCGGCTCACCAGCAGATTTCCCTGATGGGCCGAGTGCCAAAGGTTGCTGATCCCTGCTGTAGATGCAGGCAGACATCATTGCATTAGATTACACTAAATTTTGTTTAAAGGTTCTCTTTGCAACCAGGCAGGCTAGAAAGTTCTGTTTCATTTTGAAAACTGAATGAAACAGATTCTGGAGCTTTGGAGACAAATATAATTGATGTCAAAATGATGCACTGATGATCTTTCTGACATGGCATCAAAAGGTGACAAAGCCTGTGACTTAAAGCAAGGAATGGAGACTGGGTCAGGCCTCAGGAGTAGACCTGGGCAGGAAGTAGGAAAATGAGGAGCTGGTGAATATGCATAGTTTATAGCTTTACACTCCAAGCAGAAAAAGCGTTTACTGATGCGCAAGCTTTTCACCTCCCATGACTACAAGTTTTTCAGGTGCTAGGTTTCTGCTGCTTCACAATAAAAGCATTCAGCAGAACAGGAAGCTGGAGACTTGTGGAATGAGCAAAGATCAAATGGAACAAATCTGATTTGAGTGGCTTTGCTGCTGCACACTACAGTCTGCAGCCTTGAGTTCTCACCCTTCACATATATGCAATGCAATGCAATGATGCATCAGGGAATTCCATACTTACAGCCATTGCTTTCTCTGGTGCAGTGCAGCTTCCAATGCATAGGTCTGCTGAAATGGCCAACTGAGCCTTATATTGTTAACTAATTTAGCACTGAAAGGTGCAGGTAATGGTGTGCCATTACAGTATAATATTTATCTCTGTGTTGTTTAAGGGCCTAGCACTATGGGATCCTGATATTGACTTGGAGCAGGATAGAGTACATACAGGCTCACTACAAAATATCATTTTCCCCAACACATTTGGACTGGCACTTCTTTTGTTAAAAAATGGATTCTAATTGAAAGTGCTGCAGAGTAGCTGTCAAGTTAAACTTATGATAAAGGTAACTGCTTCTCCAGGCGGATTTTCATGGTGCCAGCTGGAAGTGAAATTGACAACCACATGTGTAAAAAAAAAAATTCAGTCTGAAACACTTTTAAAAATATTATACAGCTGGTCTAAAGTTGGTGAAATGAAAACATAGACAAGAAAAGATTAATAGATTTTTTTCTTCAGGTTTAGGCTCTGATTTAGAAAATACTTTGGTGCTGAACTGAATAGACTGGCCTAACCAACTGCTTAAGCACATGAATCCAATGTAATTGATAATTCCTGAATTGAAGCCTCGGTATATCTCATGAAGTAAATGCACATTTAATGTTGCATCATCCTGAGAGACTACATAAATTTAATCAATCACTGATAATATATTAATTGATTCACAAATTTCCAAAATTCACTGTGTAACTCATATATTTCTTTTGGAAGTTCATTTTAATAGCAGCAAGCAGATAAGCACTTTTGATGAGCTAGCATAAGTAGATCTGCTATCAGTTATTCAGATAATATTTAAAGGCGGGATCTACATCTTTCCATTTACTTTAGTCAGGTTTGGATCAGGCCCTAAAAGCAGAATGAATGCAGAGTCTAGCTTTGGTCTGGTCAGTGACTTTGCTCTGTGTGCTGAGTGTCAACAGATGTAATAGAAATGTCTTCATGTCTTAAAGGGATCCAACATTTAAAAAACAAAATTGGCTTGCCCCTATTCCTTCTTGTTTGAGACCTGTAACAAAGACCTACAAAGTTGTTGTAGCTTTAAAATTCTTGGGAATGGAAAATTTGGTTTCCTTTGGTTTTGTTAGTAGACCATCAGGAAGTCTACGTGACTGAACATCTTCTTTTATTCAAAATGTTAACTAGTCATTGATATTAAATGCCATTAGCAAAAAACTAAAACCTCAAAAGCTTTAAACAGTTTGACCAAAATTTCATTCCAGTCTCCATAGCTCAGCTTTCACTCAGTTGCTTCTTGTGATGTTATCATTAAACTAGATGTTTCCAGGCCTCAGAAAAGTTTGCACTCTAAACAAGATGTTGTAATACAATTCTACCCTGATATAACACGATCATTGGGAGCCAAAAAAATCTGACTGTGTTATAGATGAAACCGCGTTATATAGGGATAGCAGCGGGGTCGCAGTGGCAGGGCTCCGGCAATGATTTAAAAACTCCGGGCTCTGGCCGCTGTGGGGAGCCCCGGCCCCTTTAAATCATGGCCTAAGCCCCACTTCTGGAGCCCCGGCATAGCGGCAGCAGGGCTCCAGTGATGATTTAAACAGCCTGAGGCTCCACGTAGCAGCAGGAACCCTGGGCCTTTTAAATTTCCACCTGAGCCCCGCTGCCAGAGCCCCAGGGTAGCAGCGGCAGGGTTCCAGAAGTAGTTTAAAGAGCCCCAAGCTCTAGCCACTGCAGGGATCCCCGGGCCCTTTAAATGTCTGCCGGATATAACATGGTAAAGCGGCTCCACTTCCCAGAGCACTGCTTTACTGTGTTATATCTAAATTCATGTTATATGGGGTCGTGTTATATCCGGGTAGAGGGGTATTTAAAATAGAATGACCAAACATCCTGATAAAATCAGGACCATCCCAATATTTAGGTGTTTGTCCTGCATCCCGACCGATCTTTGTCCTGATATTTCGCTCCTCTGGCAGCACTTGGCATTTTTTTTTTATTTCGCTCCACCAGCAGAACTCAGCTTCTTTTTTATTTTTATTTTTATTTTTTGCTCTGCTGGTGGACATCTCCAACCCCCCCTTGCCCCATGTGTCCCGATATTTTCTGCCTCTCATCTGGTCACCCTAATTTAAAAAACCCTAACAAAAACCCCAATTAAACATCATAAAGACAGATACAAGCTCAGTCTGTCTCCTTTAAAATTATGTATTTTTACAACAGTTCCTACTATTTCTAACATAGTTTCAGCAATATGGATGTTAGGTAGATGGCTCTCTAGCTCATGCAGCTAATTTCAGTATGTGTCAATTGGACTAGCTATGAGCAAGTTTTACCATCAGTCCTTGAACTGGCTGCTGAACCCAGAAAGGCTTGATTGCTACTAGAGTTTCCATTGTCACTAGCCATAGCATAGCTACTTCTTGTCTCCACTGTTGTAATCAGTGTTATCTACAGTGGGGCTGGTAAAATAAAACCCTATTACAGGCAAAACTGTAGTTAGACTTCTTAGACGAGAGATCATATGGCCCAATAAGATCTGCACTTGTATTCCTTACAACAGATATGTTTTAACATGCCAATTTCTTTAGTCATTAAGTTGTGGTTATGTCATAAATTACAGTACTATATTGAGTAGATGAGTAAATAACTAAATAAATAAGATGCAAGATGGTAATTCTTGTATTTCAATCTCACTTTCTCCTGGCCAGAATCTGTATGGTGTGAGAGCTTGGAGGCTAGTCAGTATCCCAATAGGGAGAACAACCCCTGATTCTTCCTGTCATCCTTGGGAATGATAAGTGACTGAAAGTGGACTGAGTGCATGACTAAAATTACCATGTAGGATGTTCAAGGATGGTGCAGCTGCACTAGTGTTTGTTGCCTGAGAGAACACATGGCTATGATGTCACCTTTCAGCTCTAACTATCTGTGTAATGGCAATTAGGTGTTTAATAGCTTTTGCCCTAAAAGCTAACTTTCAGTATCAATCACTAGGCATTAGAACAACATTTACAATCCTAATTTTCCTGAGTGGAAATTAAAATGACAAAAGCTGGGAAATTACATTACTGTCATATATCTCTCTATATCTACCCTTTCAACACAGAATACCTTGTAAATCTATTGTGTTTTTCTCCTCATTAGACATTTTTAGGGAGAGGGAATAACTTTTGCTATGGATCCAGTGATTTATATAATTCTGATGCCCTAATTTTCTGAAGCGAGTAGCCACTGCTGCTGTTCCACAACATATCATTAAAGAAAACTAAACTATCTGGAGACAGGAAAAAATAACTTTTTTCCATTCATATGCTTAACCATAAGTGTATAATCTCTTCTTAATGCCTGAAGATTAATACAAAAATTTTCAGTTAATGTTCACGGAACTTGCAAATATAAATCTGAGTATGAAGGTGAGAGCATATCCAATAATGGAAATACACTGTTTCCTTTTCAGGACACTACAATAGAGATATTCAGGACCTCTAAGCTTCAGATAGAGAGGGGAAGCATAATCTGCAGTTTGCACATCCATATGAGGCACCATTTCTAGATTTGGACATGTAGGTATAAGAGGTATTTGAACATGAATGTGGAATTCGGCACCATAACTTAGCCATCAAGTTTGAAAAAGTTAGCCTTCAGTCTACTTTTATCATCTATGCCTGTATTTCTCACCTGAAGGGGGTGAGAAAGTAAGTTAGCCATATTTCTCTATGTGTACTGTACCACCCAGTTTCAAGACCTCTCTTCTACAGAATCATTCTTTCTAGAGCGACTTGGGACCCAGCTGTGATCATTTTATAGAAACTAAAGTTTAGTACAGCTGGCTCCTCAAGCATACACTGGTGTTGCAAGAAAATAATTTGAATTTTAAAGACTTAATGCAGTGGATTACAAACATGATAGTATGACATTGGCAGTGCTAAATATATCTCATTAATAAAATTGATTTGCTTCAGATTAGACATAGTGAGGAGTTAAATTAATATATTTTACTGCAGTTACATTACACTTCTTCTATAGTTCATTAAAGAAAAAGCCACCATGTGACCAACAAAAGGATGCTCTGTTATACCTGATACCAGGAGTATGCCTGATCCAATGGGAATGGTGATGATATTAGCCTCCATGACCAAGAAAGCCAATCATTTGGGAACATCCTCTCAAACAGAAAGTGACTACTTGCATTGACAGGAATGAGAAAGAAATCCATGTACCCGGAAAAGAAAAAAGAAAAATATATATTAAAAAAACACTCCAATTATTAATTTTACACATATATATTTTTACTTAGCTTTTGGGTCTGAAGATCTCAATACTTAGTCCATATTTATGAAATAGGTCCCAAAACATGAGGTAGACAAGTAGTAGTATCCCCATTTTATGTCTGGGCAAGATAAGGGGGTGATAGACTGACCTCCACAACCCTGGACTATAGACACCAGACTATGCTTCCTCCCACCAGATGACATGTTCATCAACATACTAATTTCTACACAGTATAAATTAATAGTACACCATGGTAAATGATACAAGATTTAAAATTTTACTTTTTTCGTGAATCCGTTTCCTGTTTTTTGTGTCAGCATGGTTGGACAAATATAACAGTCTCCTGCAGTATTTAATGTAGTTGTAGCCATGTTCATCCCAGACTATTAGAGAGAAGGTAAGGAAACATCTTCTATTGGTGAGAGTGACATGCTCTTGAGCCAAACAGAGCTTGTAAGACCTGAAGAGGAATCAATTGAACCTTATTTAACTAAGTTTAGGTATCTTGGTTCATTGTATTAAAAATGCAAGTATTCATGTGCTATTGTGAGATTGTACATAACTTCTTTTAGAGGGAGACAGGACAAACATAAATTCTGGGAAGTATTATGAGCTTTGAAGGACTCTTAGAACAATAGCCCAGCCAAGACTGAACTTTTAGTTGAGTGAGCTTCCTGGAACATACTTGGCAGGAGGGAAATGCAAATTACTCACTTCTGGACCCATCCATTTGAACCTGCACCTGAGGAGAAACCATTTGCTTTCTGATCACCTGTTACATTAGAACTAGACCAAAGGCCCAAATTGGATAAAAGAGTGACTCTCAGATTCATGGCTGTGCTTGTTCTGAGCTAAAAGTGGTTAAGAACTTGTGACCACAGGAAAAAAGCCTTGTGGAGGGCACAGACCCAGATACCATGCCATACTTCCACTTCACCTTTTTGTCATAGAAATCGGTCTCAACTCAGGATTTGCTTGTACCAATCCCCTGTTCAGGGGAGACATCATTTATCAACAGCCATTAAATCAACAGAAAGAACTTTCCTACTCCTTTCCCTGGAAGCAAGTCTTGGCATACAATTCTTCCTGCTTTAGTGATGGACAGCCCCCCAGCTTATTGACAGAAACGCCTTAATTATCCCCCTTCCCCCAGGTACTCTGGCAGTAGTGGTTCTAACCATCAACCCTAACTTCGATGACCAGATGTCCCGAATTTATAGGGACAGTCCCAAGATTTGGGACTTTCTCTTTTATAGGCCCTATTACTCCCCAACCTCTGTCCCTTTTTTTCACACTTGCTATCTTGCCACCCTAACCCTACTTCAAGGCTTGTTGCCCACCGCAAAGATCTATTTCCCCACATGTGAGTACCTACAGAAACCACAGACCTTGACCAGAGAGAGTTCTCTTTATTTAGGGTAACTTCCTCTTTATACTATTCTTCTCCTAACTCAGCTGTTCCAATTCTAATTAGCTAAAGCGGCACCACCTGCAACACTTGATCATTCCCAGAGGTAGCCCATGGAACTGGCATGGGCCAATGATGCCATAATTCTCCTAAAGGGCCACTGGACCCATGACAGTGGAATTGGAAGGGCTGTTACTGGCCAGGGCCTTTGCTGGAGTTTGATTGATCTCTAGTAAGTTTATTAGCATGTGCATACATTCTTTTGTTGTTTTAATGTTTTATTTCTAATGTTTTACTTCAAGAATATATGTAGTTGTTTGGAAAGAGCTGTGTGATAACTTCTAGCTGTGGCAATTACACCGTTTATAGCCGCTGAGGAGAAAAGCAAAGAAGGCCTGCTACAGCAGTCTGATTTTATTGAGGAACTCCCAGAATAGGCAGGGAACTATGCAGCCTGGAAATTCCTCAGTCAGGAAGAAGACAGACATGTGTCTCTGCCCAAAGGAGGTGCTGGCTGGGGAGCCAGGAGCCTGAGAACAGGTGCGCTTGCTGGACAATGGAATGCAGTTGTCCTGAACTGTGACAGCACCAAAGGAGACACCCTGTTTTGAGACAGTAGTGGTTTCATGTAGGACTGTATGAAACTTGGCATCTTTGATTTGCACAAGTTTCAGCAAACCTTATCAGCATATCCAGAGTCAGATCTGTGCTCAGTAGTAGTGTGCTGCTTATTCCATACTGATATCAGTGAGACTACTTGTGAAGCACTGTAAGCAAGGGTGGCCAGATCTGGTCAGTTTGCATGCTACTGGAGTTTTTGTGCTTCATTTTGTCAAACCTGAAAACTCAAGCTGAAGGTTCAAATGACAGATGGGCCCTGGGCTCTGCTTGTTACTTTCAGTTGTCGTCTGAGGATGGGTTATCAGATAGTGGCTAGTTGGCCTTCTCCCTACCTTTCCTGTTCAATATCCTCTGGATTGGATAGATTTAGGTGACTTCTCCACAGCTCCTGCTTCTTATCCTACAGCACTGGAGCAAATGGCTGGACCAGTGGCATCAAGTCTCCTTACTATGGACAATCAAACAACTTCTCTATGGATGCTGCTTTGAAATAATGGTTTTGGATTTCAAAAAATGACATCAGAGCAACCCTTTTTCTTTTCCTGCAAAAATCATGTTTTGACAGTCAGATCCAAGTGTTGTTGCTACTCTATTTAATGTGTGTGCAGAGGCAGGGGCTGTCTGTTCCTTCCTATTTAGTACCCATGGCTTCCATTCCACATGAAACAGCTCATTGGGTTGTATCTGTTTATTAGAATCTTCAAACTAATCCCAGAAGCTTCATTATGTCTTATGTTAGTCATGAAATAAACATTATTGGTAACTGAAGCTGAGCCATGAACAGCTGTGACAATCATACCAAGCCAGCACCTTTATTTAATCACCCGTTTTATCATTATTAACTAACTAGTAAATGGGGTGTTTACACAAAACATTAAAAATGCAGTGTATGCACATATCAAAAGAATCAGATTGTTTAGAAATATTATTACTCATGGATTGCGCAGCTTATCATGCAATAAAAGTAGCCCTAACCTTGTGTAAAGTGTCTGATAAGCATTCCCTCTCCAGCACTTTTTGCTTTCCTTTAATTTCCGGAATAATTATAGCTGCTATTGGGACATTTGTACCTGCAACTTCATTAGTGTACAATACAATATAGTACAGTGTATCTTTATATCTTAAGTAACCATGTTCTGATTTAAAAAGATAGAAACTCTTCTTCTTCTCCTCCTCCCCTATTTCCTTTCATTACATTAAGTAACTCTGAGGTCCTGTTCCACTACTAAATGAAAGGCTTTACTATATTGTTTCATTCTATACAATTTCTGGGACTTCCAAGGAGAATTGAAAGCATTCCACACCTTTCAGAATACAGCTCCCAATTTTTTTACATGATCGTTTTGGTATAAGTAGTGAATCCGCATGTATGAATCATTAGTGATTTTTTGAATATATTTAACATATTTCATGATTGCTATGAAATGTGCTGAACTAACAAAAAAATGTTACTAGCATGGTTCCTGGTTCATGGGAAATCTGAGCCCTTGGGATGGAAACTCAGAATGTGTGACATGGAAGTCAGGCAGGGACAAACAGAAGGGAGCCACATGGAACAGGATATCACTGGGAGCAAGAGGTGCAGAATTTTACAAAAGGACTAGATATTTATATGGACAATAAGACTATCCAGAGTTCCAAAAGCAAATATATTTTTTTTAAAGTAACAAGAGTATTGGAGGGGACACAAACCTTCATATTACAGAGCACATGCTGCTGCCTAATTACTAGCAGATAGGAAGAAACTTTTCCTGAGGGCAGTTTATCTCATAACTGCATATTCCATGATTCTTTGCAGCTTCATCTGAAACACTGAGTACTGGCTCCTGTTGCTGATGTTATACTTTGCTAGATAGACTATTGGTCTCATCTATTAAGGCAATTCTTATGTTCATATATGATTATGCCATCAGAAGATTAATTGCACACAAAAACAGGGGTCTAGGGATGTCCTTGAAGGAGGAATTCAATAATGGGAGAGGAAAAATAACCCTCTTTCTAAAGCATATTTCTGATTGGGTTGATATAGTTTGTTTAATGAAAATTTGGATTTTCATACACAAACTGTAATAACCACTTTGATAACAATTTCAATTAAAATGCATAAACTCACAACAAATTCTTTGGGGGGGGAGGAGAAAAAATGGTCCACTTTGACCCTACAAAATAAGAACTTCAAGAATGTATTGCTGTTGCATTTTTAAAAAATGTTTAGACCACCTCTAGCTAATATATTTGGGCAAGAGTTATCCTAAACACATGTAATGTATGATGGGAAGGAGGAGGTTAGAAAGCAGTAATGACTTTTATGAATGTTGCATTATGACAGTTAAACATACACATTTTCTTCATGTTACAGGGCCGTTATGGGAGGGCAGGTGACCAACAAGACAGTCTTCATCATGTCATGGTTTATGGTGTGGAAGTTTGAGAACCCCTGTGATGACTAATTTAGATATGAATCTGAACTGAGATATGTTGACCAAAAAAATCCCATAATATACTGGACTTCATATGTGAGGGCTGAATAGCAAGGACTTTCTGTAGCCTTGTTTGTTAGTAGAGGTTTTCCAGGCTCTCACCCCTCTGTTTAGAATTCTATGTTATTTGTTTAAAAGTACAGTTGCAGCTAGAAAGAGCTAGTCCTGCAATACCTGCCAGGGAGGGTCCTTCTGCGCTGGAAAAAAACTCATAGTACTTATGAGCCAGCTGAACTGGACGCAAAGTTTGCAGGTTGGTCCAGCTCTGAAGAATGTTGTTCAGATTCATAAACCCAGGTGCTCATTCCCATAGTTGGACAAATGGGTCATGAAGATTCTGATTTACATAACAAATAGAAATTTGAACTAGATTTTTTATCTTAATTTCTGCATTTTTTTAACATCAACTTTCTGGAAAATATAATTAGATTCTTAACACAAATATAATTCAAGTACATTGTAAAATAAATGTTACAATATTGCATTGATCGCACCAGTGAGACATCACTCAAAGTCTTGTACTTATGATTTAGCTAACATTCCTGCCTTTCACTGGCAGTGTGTTTCATGCCACTAATTACAATATGTGAAATCATCTCATTGAAATAGCTAATGAAATTACCTGAAAGAGCTTTTATTTTCTAACACATGAATCTGGAAGCAGCAGAGGTACTCTATGCATGGGTTTTAATACTGAGTTTTCTTTCATAAAGTTCTCTCTGCAAAACTATTTAACATTCCTTATCCATACTCTGACCAGAAGAAAATACTTCCTAGACCCCCTTTGCATTTATGGGTGAAAAGCAGAACAATTTTGATTTTATCACCACCCAAACATAACCAACTAATATCCATTGTGAGTGCACCACTGTGCATTAGGCCAGCCTCAGGATGTTGGCAGCACTCAGTGTGATAGTTATTTAAGGTGCATCATAAACTGAGGTACTCAGATACCTCAGTTATGAGAATAATATAAACACAGAGATAGATAGATAGATGGATAAATAAAATTTAACTGATGCACTTGATCATTTCCCCTATTTCCTAGCCTCCGTAGAATTTAGGAAACAATGAAGAAAATAGATTGTAAATATTTTGACTTTATTACAAAAAATATGTAAATAATTCATGAGTATTATTATCCTCTTCTTTTAACAATAGCATCCTTCTTCTGACACTGGTGTCACCTGCTGTAATAATTGGGCCTACAAATTTACCCTAATTGTGAGCTCAACTATGGCCAGCAATTAAACATTCATAAAATGTTAAAACAACTTATAACAGGGGTCCGCAATTTCTGGCGTGAGTCTTGCCAGAGTAAGCACCGTGGAGGGACGGGCCAGTTTGTTTACCTGCCACGTCAGCAGGTTCAGCCGATCGCAGATCCCACTGGCCATGACTTGCCATCCCAGGCCAATAGGGGTGGTGGGAAGCCACGGCCAGCACATCCCTTACCCGCGCCGCTTCCTGCCGCCCCCATTGGTATGGCACAGCGAACTGTAGCCAGTGGGAGCCGTGATCGGCCAAATCTGCCGACACAGCAACCATCATGACTGCTGCCACATCACCATCTCCAGACCCCAGACCTTCTCCAGCCTTGTTCTGGGAGATGTCCTGACCAGACCAGGCCAGAGAGAGGGAGTCAGATGACACTACTACCTGCACTGGCTCTGATTAAATCCTGACCACCACCTGGGACATGAAACTTTGTCTACCCTTGCCCAGAAGTCCTTTCCCTTCCCCACCTTATTTATTCTGTTTCCTATTCTTCTCTTTTTTTCTGTCTAATAAGAGTCTGGCTTAGCTGGTCATGGCTGCATATTTTGCAACACTCCTTTAAGCCTGTGACCAGAGCGGCAACTAAAAACAATGCCCTAAACAACCTGCTGGTGATAAAGGTTTGTCAAGTCTTGGGGAGGGTGGTATGACCATATATTTGTATGATACAGCTATCCCCCTATTCCATTTTGTTTCTTACAGCTGTCCCCATACTCCATTTTGTTTTTGTTCTCCTCCTGTGGCCGCCCATCCCTGGCTGTTAGGTTGTTTACCAGGGCCACTGCCCTTCTCAAAGGGATGGCCACTTGTGCTAAGTGGGACCACTGCCCTGTTCAAAGGGTTGGTCATGTTATCACCTTGTTAAACCTGGGCTTTGTGTAAGATAGGCAATGTCCAGAGCTGCAAGACCTAATGTGTTTTTGAGATTCTGGGCATGAGTCATAGGCCTCATGTGCTTTTGAGTCCTGTGGTGTGAACTCACACCTATTGTTCAGGACTCTGCCCAGGCACGTCTCTGTGCTCACCTGCAGTTTTTCCCTGTGTCTCCTCCCCTGTGACAGAGGGAGCCTATCAGGATTACTGGCGGGAAACTGCCTGAGTTTGCCTTTAAAAACAGATATTTTTGAAACAAACATCAGAAAGGTTCCTGCATTGCTGCCTGGTCTGATCAGCCAGGGGTTCTGGGGGGTCCTTTCTCCACTCTCATTTTATTTTTGAGCATAACCCCTTTTTTTAACCCCCCTCCCCCATGAAGAACGAATTGCTGCCTGAGAGATCTCCTGATTATCGAGACCGTACCGATCCCTCCTTGCTTCTTCTGATGTTATTACTGCTTCTGCCTTTGCTGCTGCCTTGGGGACTGGTAGGAATCCCTCTGTGAAACTTTCTATACTTTTATTTTATTATTTTAGCTGCTGGCTCTGTTTCCCCAGCACACAGACTCAAGCTAAACTTTGGTCTGTGTCTTAATACCTCTCTTAAACTCTGCGGCGCTTTGCCGCTAAAAATAAGTTTGTGCCGCCACTAAGCTCTGCTCCTGTGGGCTTTGCTTTGGGACTCACTGCTTTCAGCCGTATCCACTGCTGCAGCCACCATCTCTTGGCTTCCTTGGGGGCTGCCTTGGGAGCTCAACAGCAATGCTTGTTATAATCTATCTATAACCAAACTGACTAGGCACAAACACAATATCACACATTCTAAGCAAAACTATACACAAGAATATTACGTGAGCAACAAAAAAGCAACTATAGCAATGCAGTGTGCACTTACAAGGCCTACAATCTTGAGAAACTGATGATTATTAAACTAAAAGGCCAAAACCATGTAACCTTATAGCTATGGAATTCACAGAGAGCAGTGTATGGCAGATTCCGCTTTGTATTCTGTACCTGTTTGTTACTTTGTATAAGCTGCTTGTCATTTTATATAAATTGATTAAGTTAGATGCATGAGATAAGATTTTTCCGCTCGCCGATGTTTGAATACGTCTTCCCGCTGTCCATTCTCTCTCCTGAACTTCCCGTGTCTGTTTTCCCCCGCTCCAATCTCCCCCTCTGTGTACTTCTCCGTGTTCCCTGTAACAAAAATATCCACCCTGCTGCTTTTTCCCCCGTATCTGCACTCTCCCTGAACTTCCCAACTCTTTGCTGCCAAACCCTTTCCCCAAAATTCCCGCTGTTCTGCATCTACCCTCAACTTCCAACAAAAACCCCCCGTTGCGCCAATCTTCCCCTGTGTTCCCGTGTACTTCCCAAACCCTTTGCCCGCTTCTTCCCCTTATTTTAGGGGGGGTCCGCTTGTTGCTTAAACCTCCCTTTGTAGCCCTCTTTATCACCTTCTCTTGCTGCCTCATTCCCTGTATCCCCTCATAGTGTCATGCTCCCGCTTCTCCGCTGCCCCCTCCCATATCCGAAAGATCACCATCACACTGCTCCGTTTGTCTTCACTCCCCGCTGTTCGCAAACTCCCTGAAGTGCTCTCCCTGCTTCTGCCAACCTGTTTTCCTCCCTTTTTCGAGCCTGTTAATCCCCCATTCTCCACGTGCGCTTCTCATTGCTTGCACAAATCAGCGCCTTCCCCTCTTGCTGCCTCCCAGACTATCCCCTTTAATTGCGTCTACTCCAGCTGCTCTTGTCTCCTGTACGTCTATGCCGCAGGCTCACTGAAGACTGCTCTGGGCTTCAGCCCGCTTCAGGGCTTCAGAGTCTCTCGCCGCTTGCAGCTGCACTCTCCTTCTCATCAGTTGCCACTGATCATTCACTCCCCTCCCAACTCCTGTTTCTTGACCCAGCCTTTAGGTACACTCTGGCAAGATTACTGCTATTCACAGCCCACAAGATTATGTCAATTAATTTTCTTTTATACTCTTAGTCATTGCATAATTTCACTTATCACCCATATTGTATTCATTGTACTGTGATTCACATTTTACTTGTGGACATAACACCCCATTAGTTGCCTCTCACTTATTCTGACATACTTTGTATTTGCATTGTGCCATTGTGTTACCTTGTGTATAAAGCTTATTTACCACTTAATGATACATTCTATCTGAGCATTGTTGACCATTTTAATATCAGAAGCTATATTTTGTACTTTGCATTTCTTTTTTTTGGACATTTTGCCATTCCACCACTGTATCTTAGAGTTGTTCCTGTAGTAGAAGTTTGACCCTTATCCAGCAGGCTAGGGATCTTGGGGACAACTACTGCACTAGTGGGGTGCTGTAAAATAAACTTTACTTAAGAAAAATGCAAAAACAGGGAAAATTCAATAGTGAGGGGTATGGGTTTTTGTTAAGGTAGACAATTGGGAGGGGTTTCTTTAGTAAATAGTATAGGAGTTTTTAAATAGGGGTACAATACAGTGGGGTACAATACCTGGGGTACAACAAATTTACGTTAACCAATTAACACTGAAGTATAAATGTAACAGCTAGCTACAATTTCTATGTAAAGGGTGTGTTACAGCAGTATATAACCACATAGTTATGCCAACTAATGTGTTAAATATCCAACAACTCTAGGTAAAAGTGTGTCACAGTAGTGTAAATGTAAAATGTGAGGTGTGTTAGAGAGAAAAAGGGTAACCAATGGGGTTTTTATGCTAGACTTCAGTAATACAATTGAGGTTTGGGCAGTAGGAGCTTAGCGAAGTGACATGTGGGGGAATTGGATTTAAAAGAACACAGCAGAGATAGAAAGGCAGTGGTCGGAATGAGGTTGGGGATGGGGGAAGAGGAGCACATTTTGAAGCATAGTAACAGAGGCAGAGGCACTGTGGAGGGAGATTTTAAACGAAATATTCAAATTAGGAGGCACAGAGAGCAGACAGGCTGCAAGTGTAAACCAGCGCAGAGAGCAGCAACCAGTGACTGGGGAGCTCCGGGGGGGGGGGTTAGCCAGCGGGACGACAGACTTAATCACAATTTATAATAGACACAGCAAAATCTTATCTATGATCTAACTTAACCAAGACTACACAAATTGAGGAAGTAACAGAACACAATGCAACAATTTTTAAACCTAACTTACAGAGCACAATACAAACAATTCTCTAAACCTAACTTAACCACAGCTATGCAAAATGAAATTACAACTTATCTAGACTAAGAACCTGATTCTAAGGTGCACCTTAGCAGCAGTGGGGGGGGGCTGCAAGCTGGCAGCCCAGGATACAGTCCAGGAAGGCACAGGCCAGCAGCAAGTGGGCACAGGCTTATTTTTTTTTTAGCAGCCCAAGGAGCTGCGGAGCAAGAAACAGATTATAGATACAGACCAAGGAGTTAGCTTGGGTCTGTCTGCTTGGGAAACAAGGCCAGCAGCTAGGACAGGGGGAGCCTGCAAGAGAAAAGCTCTTACCAATCCCCCAGGATGCAGCAACATAGAGACAGGAACAGCAGTAGCATCGGAGGATGGAGAGAGGACTCGATTCGCTTTCAGTAATCAGGAGATCTCCAGGCACAAATTCGTTGTTCATGGGAGGAGAGTTTAAAAAACGGGGTACGCTCAAAAAAACAAACTGAGAGCGGAGAGAGGGCCCCCAAAGACCCCTAGCTGATCAGACCAGGTGGCAAAGCAAGGACCTTCTCCGGGGTCTGATCAGAAAATGTCTGGTTTTAAAGGCAAACTTAGGCAGTTTCCCCACCAGTACTTTGATTGGCTCCTCTTGATACAGGGGAGGAGAGGAGGCAGGGAAAACCTGCAGGTGAGCATAGGCATGCCTGGGCATGTTCTGAGCACAGGTATGACTCATATGCTAATTAGTTGGCCATCAGGTCTTGCATTTCTGGGCAGCGCCTCCCACACCGAGCCCGGGTCTGAACAAAGGAGCTAAACAAAGAAGCAAGAAGCCCCCTCCCTAGGCAGGGCAGTGGCTCCAGTTAGTCTGTACAAGCCATCCCTATGAATAGGGCTATGACTTTAGTTAGCACAATGGCCGGGAGGGGCGGCCACCAGGACAAACAGAAGGAGAAGGGAAAGAGGATTGCTAGCAGGGGGACAGCTGTAACAGACAAAGTTGAGTTGCTTATTGACTGTACTGTATCCCATTGTGCTGAACCCCACTTACTGTACTCCACTGTTAGAACTCCCTACACTGTTCAATAAGAAGAACCCCCCCATTACTGTCTATTGTAAACACCCTATACACCCCATCCCATCGTATTTCATTGTTAAATTCCCACCACCTCCTTTTTCCTTTAATAAAGAAATTAATTGGCACCCCACCTGTGTGGTAATTGCTCCCCAAGATCCCATATACCTGCGGGCAGGGACAATATTGTGACTGTGTTTTTTTCCAGTAGCAAGGTTGCAAGTGAAAGTCAACACCAGAGACAGAAGCTGTATTTTCTATCTTTGCTATTCTTTTCTTTCTCCTTTTGTGGGTGTTTGTTTTGTCTTGTCTATTAAGAAATGGGATTGAACTTTAACAACAACCACTCCAGCGCATTGCAACTTTTTCCTCTTTTTACCATCTAAAAGAGTGTCAGGCAAGGTTTCTTTCTTTTTTTCTACAGCTAAAGAGAAAGGTGATAAAGGATGTTGTTAAAAAGAAACCCGCTCTTAATATCTTACACTTCAGAGGCGTTAACTTTTTTTTCCTTCCCCCCCCAGTATCTTAAAAGGATTTTTAATTATATATTTGCCATGATACTAAGCAAGCTGTGGGCTCTGTATACCAAGCCCTGAACCTTGTTTAAGGATGGACAGTGCAGGGTCATATTAACGCTTTTGACTATTTAGGTCTGTAACTGTCCAGTGTTGGGACTCGGCCCTCTCAGGAGCAGCTGGGAGCCAGGGCACCTCACTACAGACAGCAAATAGTTCCGGGTTCTGGCCCTTTTGCAGGGGTTAAACAAAGAGTCGATAAGCCCAGGCCCTGGGTCAGCGCGGGGCAATAAGCAGTTCAGAGCTCAGGCTCTTCAGCAGGGGCTGAGCCAACAAATAGTCTACAAGCCCAGGCCCTGGGTCAGGGCAGGGCAATAAGCAGTTCAAGGCTCAGGCCCTTCAGCAGGGGCTGAGCAAACAAATAGTTTATCAGTCTACGAGAACGGCCTCCTCAGGCCAGCGAAAGGGGGAGTATGCCACGCTTGGAAGGGTGGCAAGGGGAACGCAGGCCCTCCCACTCCACTGCGTTCCAGCCCGGGGCCCTAGCAGCGGCAAAGGTTTGCTGCTGTCAGTGGGGATCCTGGCTGCAACACACTGACATCAGTTCAGGCTCTCCTGGAGCCAAACCAGGGTTGGCTACCCCCGGGCCACTTCCAACCTCCCCCTCTCGGGGTACCTGTGTCTCGCCAGCATCTTCCGGTGGGTCCCAGACCATGGGTTCCTCAGGATACTGGGCCTGGGGAAATTCAGGCAGCTCCTCAGAATACCGGGCATGGGGAAGCTCAGACAGCTCCTCAGGATACCAGGCATGGGGAAGCTCAGGCTGGGCGGGAGCTCGGCCACCCGCGTCTGTTCTCTTCGGCGACTGGCCTCCAAGTGAGGGCCGGGGCTGGGCTTTTATACTTCCTGTCCCACCCCTTGACTTCTGGGGGGTGGGAACTGGTGTCGGTGGCTCTGCTCTCTTTGGCAGCAGTAGTGGCTCGGCCCTCTCAGGCGCAGCTGGGAGCCAAGACGCCTCACTACAAAGTCCATATAGTCCAAATTAATACAAACCGCCCCTTTGTCACATGGTAGAAAATATTGGGAGGGGTCTGCTTCCCAGTAAAAGAGAAATCAGTGATGCAGACTCTGGGTAAATTTTAAATGAAACTTGCTGTATTTACACATATACTCCTGGACAAATTCTGAATTTTTTCAGCTGGCCACAATATTTCAGTTTGTAATTAAAAATCAGAACTTTCCATGGAAATATTCAGTGAAACAACCAAAAAATTGTTTTTGTCAAAATGTTCTGTGGAAAAAACCCCCAATTTTATGACAAGCTCTACTTATTCATTTTCTGTTCTCCTTTTCTTTATTTTTCCAGTAAAGACATATCAAGGAACAATTTAGGAGCTTGTGGCTTTTAGGATATTTGTTGATTTGAAGTAATGTTTTCAAAAATGCCTGAGTGACTTAGAAGTTCAACTCATAATTGAAAATGATTTACACAGTTAGGAGCCATTGAATTTCACTGAAATGCATGCTTCTGATTGCCGAAATCACTTCTGAAAATGGAATTCAGGCTGCTTAGTCACTTATGTGCTTTTAAAATACTTACACTTTTTCTCTCACTTTATTTACTAATAAGCCTACCTGCTCTGGTGTTTTCTCCTTCCACTCTGCCACCATCACCAATATATCTGTTAAAGTCCTTATTCTTCTGACCCTCATTAGGCCCTGATTCTGCAAAGATGTTTGCAGCACTGAGGCCTTAGCGTTAATCACTAAGAACAGCTGCATTTAGTCAATTAGAACAGAAGGAAATAAATAAAACTTGTATGTCAGTAGATTACCTAATGTAACATTTTGTATGTCAAGTGGAAAAGTAAAAACAACCTTCCTCCATCTATCTCAAAGTAGACTTATTTTGTGTGTGTGTACTATTTTCCACTTTATTAAAACTTACTAATACATACTAAGATACATAGCATTTATATATCCATTTAACACATTTCATAAAAAATGACTCATTCCTGTTGGCTGATATAGCATCGGATAGTCCCACTTTTCCATTTGATATTTGCTCTGTTCACTTTAATGGCATAACCATAACCCCAGTTCCAACCAGCAACTCTTCTATCACAACATATTCCTTCCTGTGTTTCTGCCTATACAAAACAAAGCTGAATCTCATCCAACATATTTTCAATGGGATTTCATAAGCTGTAACAGTATTCATAATTTTTTTTCTAAGCCCTCTGGCCCAGATAATTTTGTCTTCCACTGAAGACTTGAGTAGTATGCAAAATTACTTGCAAAACCAGGATTACAGAGGAAAACAGTTGCTGTCTCAGTTGACCTTTTATGATGAATACATTACAAACAAACATCTTACCAGACATCCAGTCTCCTGAAGCATTTTTTTCAGTCATTACTCTAGGCCCTTGTGTATTTTGTTTTTGTGCACAACGTAAATGAAGAGGCAACATTATTCAACCCCTTTTAAGTAAAGCTAGTCTTCCTTGTAGAGACCTTTAAAAAAAAAATCTTGCAAAAGTGGAAGCATTGAGAATGTACAAAATGGGGAAAGGGAGGAGGGAGTAGACTTAGGAAAATGTCTCAACTCCACACAGATTTCTTCTCAAACAACTTTTGTAATCTTGGGGCCGGGGATGGGGATTGACTATGCTGGGTTCCATCAGCATTTACCATTTACAGGAGAGAATTCTACTTCTCATTGATTTTTTGACGGTATTATCAGTCATAATTTCATAGAGATGAGCTGTTCCTGAAAAATGTGCCCCAAAGCACCAGAAAAGAGGCTTTTCCTCAAGATGAAGAATGATCATCTTTTTTTCCGTCTTTTTTTCCTTCCAGCCATTGCAATAGAAATTCTTCTCTCTGAATTCTCATGTTTGAATTATCCTGTGGCTCTCTTTGGTTTCTTGATATAGTGTCTATAATGGTAAGTAGGTACATGATTTGATCACATTTATAATGTGTAAGCAGAATACAGTCCAGACCAGTAATACATACACTTGGTGCTTTAAAAGTGGCCAACTTCACAATCCTGAAAACTATTATGAGCCAAATTGGGATGATTAAACAGAAAAATGTTAATGATAATTGGGAATTGCTTAAGAACACTTGTCTAAATGCCAAAAAAAAAACCCAAAAAACCCCCCACACAATTGAGAGAGAAAGCCATATTAAGAATCAACCTGGTTTAGAGTGGAAGTGAAAGCAGCAATAAAAATAATTTATAACAAATGAAAGAAAGAGGAAGTTGATAGTAATGAATATAATCAGAATCTAAAAACTATAATAAAGTGATAAGGCAGCAAAAAGAGAAATCTGTGACAAGCAGAATTAAGGACAGTAAGAAGGAGATTTTTAAATATGTTAGGAACAGAAAGAATCCTGACAATAATAGTGGCCCATTACTAGATGGAAATGGTAGTATTATAAATCAGGATGCAGGAAAGGCAGAAGTGTTCAATATGTTCTATATTGGGGAGTGGGAGAATATATGAGGTAGTCTCATCATATAACGCTCTTTTGATTCCACTAATATCTCAAGAGGATGTTAAATCGAAGTCACTAGACATTTTTAAATCAGTAAGTCCAGATAACTTCCATCCAAGAATTTTAAAAGAGCTGGCTGATGAGCTCTCCAGACCATTAATGTTGATTTTTCAGTAAGTCTTGGAACATGAGGGAACTTTTAGAAGACTGCAAAAAAGCTAGTTTTGTGCCAATATTTTAAAAGAGTAAAAAGAATGACTCAGACCTGTCAGTCTGACATTGATCCCAAGTGTGAGAATGGAGCAGTTGATATGGGAATAGATTAATTTAATAAAGAATTAAAGGAGGATAGTTAATACCAAGCAACATGGGTTTATGGAAAATAGAGCTTGTCAAATTGATACTTTCTTTGGTGTAAGGAAAAGTTAGTTGATAAACATAATACTGTCGATATAGTATACTTAGACTGTTGTAAAGAATTTAATTTGGTATCACACAACATTTTGATAAAAAAACTAGAACAAGTGGTGGATTAGTCACTGGGCCAATGGGGCCCATGCCCAGGGACCCTGGCCAATTGAGGTGCCCCCACACCCTAACCATCTCCACCTGACTGGAGCTTAGGCCAGGGAGCAGGATCAGGGTGTGGGGTTTTGCCCCACTCCGTCCACCCAGTGCTCCTGCCAGGGAACGCAGTTGGGGCACAGGGGCTTGCCATGCTCCACCCGCCCAGTGTTCCTACCAGGGAGAGGGGTTGGGGCATGGAGACTTGCCCTACTCTGCTCACCCAGTGCTCATTTTACTGGTAGGAGCACAGTGGGAGTGGTGTTGGGGGACTGCAGATGGAAGGGGTAGGTCGAGCTCACATTTGCTCTAGTCCAGGGCCCCACAAAAGCTTAATCTGCCTCTGACCATAACAATATAAAATTAACATTGCACACATTAAATGGATTAAAAGCTGGCTAACTGATAGATCTTAAAATAAAACTGTAAACAGGGAATCATGGTTCTAGTGGGGTTCTGCAGGGCTAAGTTCTTGGCTCTACGGTACTTAACATGTTTATCAATAACCTGGAAAAAAACAATAATCACTGATAAAGTATGCAGATGGCACAAAAATTGGGAGAGCGGTAAATAATGATGAGAACAGATCACTAATACAGTGTGATCTTTTGAATTGCTTGAGTACAAGCAAAAAAATGGCTTTAATATGGCTAAATTTAAATGTCTACATCTAGAAACAAAGCCAACAAAGTATAGGCCATACTCTCAGGATGAGGGACTCTGTCTTGGGGAGCAGTGACTCTGAAAAACATTTGAAGCTTATCAGGGATACTCAGCTGAATAGGAGTATCCAGTACACCTTATTTCCAGTCTGAATTTGTCTAGCTTTAGCGTCAGTCCCTGGATCATGCTATACCTTTTTCACCTAGATTGAAGAGCCCATTATCAAATATTTGTTCCTCATGTAGGTACTTATAGACTCTATTCACATCACTCCTTATCCTTCTCTTTGTTAAGATAAATAGATTGAGCTTTTTATGTCTATCACTATAAGGCACGTTTTCTAATCCTTTAATCATTCTTAAGGCTCTTATCTGAACCCTTTCCAGTTTGTCAACATCCTTCTGGAATTGAAGGCATCAGAACTGGACACAGTATTCTAGCACTGGTTGCACAGTGCTAAATATAGAGGTAAAATATCCTTTCTACTCATACATGAGATTCCCCTGCTTATACATCCTAGGATCACAAAAGCTATTTTGCCCAACGCATCTCACTAGGAGCTCATGTTCAGCTGATTATCCACAACAACCCCCAAATCTTTTTCAGAATCTTACTAAAAGTGAATGAGAACCTTTACGTTTTTTTTTTGAAAGTCTTCCCTTGCATTTCTAATCTCCCCAAACCCTTTTCAGAAAACAGTGTAATGGGGGGCAAAGGGGTGTTTAAAAATGAAGAATATAGTAATCAGCATTTAATGAAAGTCAACAATTTACCAAGGACACCAAAGAATTATCTGAAATATCAGTTATCTCCCGATTCTAGGTAGGGTGGCTGGACAGCAAGTGTGAAAAATCTGGACAGGGGGTGTGGGGTAATAGGAGCCTATATAAGAAAAAGACCCAAAAATTGGGACAGTCCCTATAAAATCAGGACATCTGGTCACCCTAAATCTAGGGAAAGTGAAGTAACTTATAATGGCATCGGGGAAGATTGTGTGTGTGTGTCTGTGTGTGTGTGAAATAACATTTTGGATGACAATTTATTATGGAGAAATAAACACCTACGCTAGGTCTGTTATAAATAGATAGCTAAGGGTTAATGTTTCTTTTACCTGTAAAGGGTTAACAAAGGGAACCAAACACCTGACCAGAGGACCAATCAGGAAACTGGATTTTTTCAAAACTCAGGGAGGGAATGTTGAGTCTGTGTCTTTTGTCTGTCTCTCGGCTATGAGAGGCTTCTTTCTATCTTCAAGCTTCTAATCTTCAGTTTCAAAGTTGTGAGTACAAAGGTAGCAAAACAATAGGCTTTTATATGTTTTGTTTTGTATTTACATGTGTGTAGTTTGCTGGAATGTTTAAATTGTATCTCTTTTTGAATAAGGCTGTTTATTCATTTTTTCTTTTAAGCAATTGATCCTGCATTATTGTCATCTTGATACAGAGAATATTTTGATGTCTTTTTTCTTTCTTTTTTTTATATAAAGCTTTCTTTTTAAGACTTGTTTGAGTTTTTCTCTCTGGGTAGGCTAAGGAACGAAGGGGAGGGGAATTCTCTTTGTGTTAGATCTACGGAGGGTAAAGCTCTGCAGCACCAGGGAATTGGTGGGAGGGGGAAGAGAGATAGAATCATTTCTGTTTCCTTGTATTTGGGGGTTGTCTCTTTGTGGAATAGAGGAGACATGCTTCTTGGTATTGTGATGTAAAGAGATTGCGTCAATACTCCCAGGCTAGCCCAGAGAGGAAAGTCTGGGTGGGAGAGAGAGAGGGAAGGGAAGTGGGTTATTTCCCTTTGTTGTAGGCTCAGGGTTTCTGAGTCTTGGGGTCCCTCCAGGGAAGGTTTGGGGAGACCAGAGGGGGCCAAAACCCTGGAATTTTTGGATGGTGGCAGCAAGATCAAAGCTAAGCTGGTAAGTAAGCTTAGAAGGGTTCATGCTAAGCACCCAGATTTTGGACGCTAAGGTCCAGATTTGGGAAAGATGCTTATGATAAAGTCATAATTCAGAAAATCATTGAAGCATGTGCTTAAAGATCTTTTCTCAATGGGGTTGCTTACCTGAATCAGGGCCTTAGGGCCACAAAATTTGCAGGCAAAAACAATGGCAGTGGCAGTACATAATTGTTTGCAATTGTGATTTTTCATGAATGCTTGTCTTTCCCATGCAAAAGCTTATTTGAGAAACTCAGATAATCTACCTCGTCTATATATGCACTTTTCATAGGTACAATGGAGCACCTGTTTAATAATAAAAAAAAGTGCCTGTACGTGTATAACAATAATTGTATGATAAAATACTGCCTAATCTGATTAGTTAAATTGTAGCTCTCAAGTAACTGAGTCTGGAGCCTCTTACTCTCCATCCTACTCAGCCTGGAGGAATAAAATACATTCACTTTATATTACTAAGAAGTTTTATTAAATTAATTTATCTATGAACAAAGGCACATGTGAATTAAAAATAGCCCTAGTTTCTGTATCCAGTCCTACCACCTTGTGGCACCTTAGAGACTATCAAATTTATTTGGGCATAAGCTTTCGTGGGCTAGAACCCACTTCATCAGATGTATGAAGTAAAAGATACAGGAGCAGATATAAATACATGAAAGGAGGTGGGGTGCTTTACCAAGTGTTAAGTGTGATATCTACCAATGTTATATACACTATCATGTGCCAGCAATGCCCATCTGCCATGTACATTGGCCAAAGTGGACAGTCTCTATGCAGAAGAAGAAATGGATACAAATCTGACATCAGGAATCATAACATTCAAAAACCAGTAGTAGAACACTTAAATCTCTCTGGTCACTCAATAATAGACCTCAAAGACTCATGCATCTGATGAAGTGGGTATTCACTCACGAAAGCTCATGCTCTAAAACGTCTGTTAGTCTATAACGTGCCACAGGATTCTTTGCTGCTTTTGCAGATCCAGACTAACATGGCTACCCCTCTGATACTAGACCTCAAAGTGGCAATTCTTCAACAAAAAAACTTCAGAAACAGACTCCAACATGAAGCTGCAGAACTGGAATTAATTTGCAAACAAGATACCATCAGATTAGGCCTAACTAAAGACTGGGAGTGGCTGGGTCATTACAAAACCTAAACTTAATTTCCCCAAAACTAATTTCTCCCTACTGTTATTCACACCTTCTTGTCAACTGTCTGTAATGAGCCACTCTCTTACCACTTCAAAAGTTATTTCTCCTCCCTTGGTATCCTGCTGTTTATTGATTTATCCCCTTAAACTGACTTAACACTTGGTAAAGTACCCCACTTTCTTTCATGTATTTACCTGCTCCTGTATCTTTTACTTTATACATTTGATGAAGTGGGTTCTAGCCCACAAAAGCTTATGCCAAAATAAATTTGTTAGTCTCTAAGGTGTCACAAGGACTCCCCGTTTTTTATGCCATAACAGCCAGTCTCTGGAAAACAAAGTCAAAGACTTTATAAAAAGATTAAAGCAACTCACTGATTATGTAAAACTGTTACCAAAGGACCTAGTGGTAACTGAATACGTTTGACATAAAGCACTCTCCTTTGGGTAAATTTGCTACAAAGAATCACCGCAGAACTTCAAAAAACACATCAACCAAAAGTCAGTTACAAATTCCCAAAGTAGTGATTAACCAAAAATTGTAACTTGAGACTGAAGTAGTTACTGGGTACACTGACCCTTATTCTGGCATACATTTTAAAGAAGGTACCACTTACTGTATGAAGTATGCGACACATGGCAAGAAAGTGTTAAGCTTCATGCAGGATAATTGACCCAGATTCCACTTTTAGGGACATATTGGTAGATAACGTTTGTATTTTTTATGTTTACATATATATTGTTAGAGGTAAACAATGTAATCAAACAGTCCCTGTCTATGTTGTATTTTGTTAATTCAGAGATCAAAAGGAAATCTTAACATTTAAATGAACTGTAAGCCTAGTAATATTACTGTATTCATCTCTCTTTGAAATCTATAGCAAATCACCTGTGAATGATGGAAAAAACAGGCAATTGCCAAATTCCTGTAGCTAATCACTGGTGATGCTTAGGAAATAGGCCTACTTCAAAGTCTCCACGATTGCCTATTGTTCGCCTAAGGACTCCAAGGTATCAAGGGAAGATGTGGAACTGTATAAAAAACACCTGGGTCCTGAGCCTTTTTATCTCAGATCTGCTTAATACTTCATGCAGGGGAAGCTTAAGTCTTAAGACTGAGATCTCCAGTCTCACCTGGATCACCCTGAATATGGACATTGAACTATAATCTATATACTAATTCTGAAAGAACTCCTTGCAACTACAAAGCTCACCAGCTTTACTATGAATCTGATCTCAGAACTGTATTCATGTCTGCATGTATATTGATCTTTTAACCAATTCTCTTTCCCTCTTCTTTTCTTAATAAATGTTAGTTTAGTTAATAAGAATTGGCTGTAAGCGTGTATTTGGGTAAGATCTGGAATATTCACTATCCTGGGAGACAATGTGTCCAGTCCTTTGAGATTGATAGAACTTTCTTACGTGATGAATAAGATTTTCAGTAATCCTCATCGTATTTGACTTGTTTTGGTGGAGGCCTACAGCTGGGTTACTTTAAGGGAACTGTGTTGTTAGCTTCTGGGTAAAGTATTATAGAAGCTGTTCTATGATGTCTTGGTAAATCTAAGTATTGGAATATCCATCAGATTTGGGGATTGTCTACCCCATCCTTTGCAGTTCACCCTCATTGAGTAACCTTAGTGTGGCTCCTTAGGACCCTGGTCCCAACATCATAAGTATATGAAATTTTATAATTGTAATAAATCCATAACAGCCACTTCACAGTGGAACAGCATTGAGTGGTAAGGCATCAAGAACAAATGAAAGGCCAGATCCTCAGTTGGTGTATAGAGAATCTCCTGTTTACACCAACTGAAGTGTTAATAAAGGCTTAGATAAACACATGCAAAGGAATAAGGCAAAGGAAAATTTAAGTAGGGGGATTATTTTAATCATCTATGAAGTGTCTTCTAGCCCTAATCTCTCATATATACTGGCTTGATTTTTAAAGTAATTTTCCCTTAACAAATTCAAAAATCACTGATTATATCAATTGCAGATATTTCTCCCCCACAGTATTAGGGATATGAATGAGATCCTCGGCTGCTGTAGTGAAGTAATAAAGATATGCCAGTTTATATCTGCTGAGGATCTGGGACTCTTCATAAGTGAGTTTACCTAACTTGGTTTCTGAAAATCTCTGTTTATGTTAATATACCTCAATAAGTCTATACTAAAATACTAGGAGGAAGTACAAAACAGTGAGCCTAATTCTGTGCTCACTTATAACAATTTTACTGGGGTAACTTAACTGACTTCATTAGGTTACTTCTGATTTAGGGCCACGTATGACACATCCTGCATGCCCACACAAGGGAATAAGCAGACATTAGGCATTCACTTGCTCCCCTGCATCACAGCAGAGGAAAGTAACTTCCCCAGGGATGCTAGCCCCCATCCTGCATAGGTGGGTGGGTGGAGAACTGGAAGAGCCTTGAGTCCACTCCTTCCAGTTCCAATATACCAGTCACCAAAGATGAGCAGGAACCCAGGGGAAATAATATGTATCAGGTGATACAGGTGTAGGGAAGACAACCTTCCCTCTTCCCCATACTCCAGAGCAAGGGCTGGAACCCCTTTGAGTTGGCATCTCGTTCTCCACTTTCTTCTGGGACAGCGCAGCTACTCACTGTGCCTTGCTCAGAGCTAGTGGCAAAGCTGTAAACCAGTGTAATAGAGCAGAATCAGTCCCACTGATTTGGCACCTGTACATGGTAAAATAGCAAACTTCAAAATGCCTTTATAATTGGGTGTGGTTTAAAAAAAAAACACATACTCCTATTATATTTCTCTGGAAAAAAATATTTTA
The DNA here is from genome assembly GCF_003597395.2 of Chelonoidis abingdonii. Classification (NCBI taxonomy): domain Eukaryota; kingdom Metazoa; phylum Chordata; order Testudines; family Testudinidae; genus Chelonoidis; species Chelonoidis abingdonii. The sequence continues at coordinate 39,392,624 of NC_133773.1, forward strand.
ATTTAAACAAAATGAGCAATTCTGAGGATAATTAAGTAATATCGCTAATAAAAATAAAATGCAATTTTAAGCTACAATGAGCTGAATAAAATATTGCACAGGAGCTTGCATTTTTATTAAATTAATCAATCTTTGTAATGACTTATTGAATATCTTGGGTATTCTGCACATGATAAAAATGGATCCCCGTGGTTATATTGTTATATGCTTTAGCAACCTCTTCTAATAGCAGTACTTCACTGACAAAGAATTATTCTTTCCCCTTCCTCCTCAACCACTTCTTGAATATTGCAGCACATGTGATTTATGGCTGGAAACAATTTAACCGATTTAACACATTGTTCTGAAGAGAATCTCAACATTTATATTTTTCCTTACATACAATACTACCTGCCAATAGAACAACTTCTCTATGCACATAACCAATTTGCTTTGTATGAGCTTTTTCCTGGTATCACGATGCAGACAATATTCCCATTTTAAATACGTACCCTAAAAGTACATCTTGTTTCATACATAAAGACAACAAGACAAATTCTGCTCTCACGTACATAAGTACAATTTTCCCCTAAAGATTAATGTGGCCAAGTATACGCATTACACGTGGGTCAATTCTCATTTTGGTAACAAGCCAGAAAAATATTTTCCTCTTTATTCATTGTTAAGCATAGGAATTGAGTTACTTGAAGTTTTTGTATGCATGTATCAGTTACTATAACGTAATCTCATTGCCTTCAAGTTCTTCAGACCCACTGGGCACCACAAGTGAAACTGGGAGCAGAATTTTAAAATGTTGCTGTGTGTATAGTATAACTGAGGACATGATTTTGCCTGCAGCAGTTGTATTACCATCATGAGCAGCGAGAGGCAAGAATGAGTCCTAGTCACCACTGATAAGAGAACTATTGGAGGCCTCTCTTACAGACCTCTCCATTTTTTTTCTCTTGAAACAGGCCACTGAGATCCCCTTCCCTCTCACAGTGGGCCTGCCATCAAAGGAATGAGCGTAGTAGTGCCTCTGTGACAGCAGCATTAAGTAGGAGATGGCATGTTTATGACAAATAATCCACTCATCAGTTTAAATCAATGTCAGGGAAAGGCCAGTTATACACTGCTCTCCCATTTGCCGACAGGGAGCCTGAAGTCAAGGAACTGGCTCTGCCTAGTCCTGGCCCAAATATTTGCTATAGCACTTCACTGATTGCTGCTTCACTGAACTAGAGGATTTGAAAATTTTCTGTCAATGTGGATTTGCATGTGTATGGTTTAGTGACACATAAATTAGTCATGCTCTACCCTATATATACACCAATATCAAAGCCATAATGAAGATTAAGGACATCTTGACCCATATTCTTCCAATAAAACTGTGTTAATACTGTGCAAAATTACACAGATCAATGCCAACGTATTACATTGGTATATTTCATACATATAATGTCAAAGTATTTAATGTGCTACAATATAAAAAGGAGAAAGATTACATTATAATTCATACTCTCCTGTTTTATTGACACTTAAAATATAATATGACAGTAAGTCAAAGCTTGCAAGAAGCAAGGAATGTAATATAAACACAAACACTGGCAGGAGGAGACTATTATGCAGTCAGTTTTAACTTAACTTAAACCATTCAGAAATGAGACTGACATGATAAAAAGCCTAAAAAGCTGGGGTAATATTGTTGAGTTTCAATATTTCTCTTATCCCAAACTGTCACATATACTTTTTCTTATGAATAAAGGTTACTGTCGCATATATTTTTTCTTATGAGTACAGGCTAAACAATGGAAAGGCTACATATCTGTGCATTTTTAGTCACTTGCTTATACTAAACTGAAAGAAATTTGGGTATATCTTGCTATTTTGGGCAAACCAATAATTTTGACTTTCATTGCCCCATGAAATAAAAGTAGTTAGTAACACCATGAGCTAATACGTTGACATGAAAACACCATTTCCAAGAAAACCAAAAGGAAGCTGGGGATATGAGAGGTTTCCTAATTTAAAACAAGGATATAAAATGCATTTACACTGAAGACCATTAGGCACTGCACTATGACAAACTGCACTGCAGGAAATAGGATACTAGTTTATATTATAATCCATTTCATTCCAGCAATATACAGAGAAAATTCCACAGCTGCTTAGTGCTCCAACAGGGAACATTCATTATAATGGTATTCCATCTCTTGTAAAATGCAATTATTTTTTCTATTGGTGCACTGACCTTTACAAACCTGTCTTACTATGTGAGAAAGACCCTTTTAACTATAGGATCTAGATTTTGTTCTTAAACACTCTGGGCCTGATTCCCCTTTGACTTCAGTCAATTCTCCTCTGCTCTGTGTTGATGTAAATGAAAACAGAAATCAGGCTATATGTAATATGTCTCTCTTACCCATCTATTCATCAGTCTCTCCTGTATGGTATTGCTAGATCACCTCACATAAAAATGTCCAGGTGGGTTTTTTTTTTCTGTTCTGTGTTTGTGCAGCTCCTAGCACAGTGGTCCATGACTGGAGGTCCTAGGTACTATGGTATGATACAAGTATAACAATGCATGCAGGTTCTTGCTTTCTGCCCTCAAACTTGGCACCTTTCACATGCTGTTTTTATTTGGGGTTTTGTTGTTACTGTATCTGCTTATGAAAGTGGGGAATCTGACCTAAAATGTCTGAAATGATCCTCTTTTCAGTGTCACATGTGCAAACTAAATTAGTTCAGCAGAAAGCAGGGCAGTCAGAGTTATTTGTAAATGATTGAACCAACTGAACTAGAATGCACTGACCAATTTAATAAATCTCTGAAGATGTAATTCATAGTTTAACCCTTTCAGGCTGCCAGTGGATTAAAACATGATTTATCTAACCTTTAAACAATACATTACTGAATGCATGTGCATACATGGACAAATCTGAAGGTGTTCATAGCCCGTACTCCGGTGCACCGGGAAGTAAGAAGGCAAAAGGTCCCCTTTAACTCTTCTGCTCAGTCCTGTCCAAATTGTGACTGGCTTTGGGGAGGAGAACAAGTGCAACTCATCTGACAGTCCCCAAATATGTGTAAGTGGCCAGGGAGAGAGGGGAGCAGAGTGTAGAATGGGAACTGCCCTGGCTGGGTGCACAGAGAGGTGGACAGCTGCAGAGAGGAAGCAGAGGAATAAACTAAGCTACTAAAAGAACTGATGGAATTTACTGTTCTTGCAGGACAATAAGAAAGCAGGGAGGAATGTGACTCTGAGTCACAATTTGTTTTGTAGCCTACTCCTGGCGCAGCACAGCTAATTGCTGCCTCTTATTTGAATTCTGATTTAATACACTCTATCATGTGGCCTTGTGCTTAATCCTATTACTCCTAAATTGGACTCTTGATAATGGTCCTCTCCGGCAGAAGCGGCGCCAAGGTTTTTGGCGCCCTAAGCGGGGGTCCTTCCGCATCCCCGGTCGTTGGCGGCAATTCTGCAGCAGTGGGGATCCTTCCACACTCCCGGTCTTTGGGGCAGTTCAGCGGCGGGTCCCGGAGCAAGTGAAGGACCCGCCGCAGAATTGCCGCCGAAAACCCGGAGCGCAGAAGGACCCCCCGCCGCCGAATTGCCACCCAGCATGGCAAAATGCCACCTCCCCAAATCCTGGCGCCCTAGGCAACTGCCTAGGTCGCCTAAATGGAAGCGCCGGCCCTGCTCTCCAGTAGACAGCATACCTAATAAAACATTTAAGGGGAGATGTTCTTTCTGTGCATATGCTATAGTGCCCATCATGCAATAGGTGGAAACTCTGGTTTGGATCATCAGTAAAGTGTACTCCAGAATGAGACTCCCTCCTCCTCCTCCCAGTCCCCCATGGCCTTCTTAAACTGAACTGCCCTAAACTGGAAGAATGGCTAAAAAACTCACTGTGTGGAAGACTTTTCCCTTATATGTGGCTTCTAGTAGGAAGGCCAGCATATTGCCATAATAGATTATCTTATTTGGTTTAAATTATTACACTTGACGAGCACTGTATAAATCCTGTAAGTTACTGCTTTAATCTTTGATATTTCAGGTAGCATTTAATCGCCCTCAGAAAAAATGAAAACTGTTGTAGCTGTGTTTCCTTCATTCCTTGTTAACACAAGCCTGGTTGTCATAATGGCTTAGCAGTATTGTAATTCAGCAGATCCTGCATTTTGTCTTTCAGTCCCTTCTCTGGCAGGAAATGGTGGTGCTATGGAAGTTTATAAAGCACTTTTGGAACCTCTAAGTTGAATCTAAATACAAACTAATATTTATATTTGTAGTGTTTGTACTTTTTGCTGAAACTATGTGACCTTACTGAATTCCTCCTCTCCTTTCCACTGTGCAACCTTAATTGCTGATTTATCCCCTATTACTGAATGTACACAGTTTCACCTGTATTTCTGCAGTGGCTAGCAGATTTCATCATTTCATTTGAGTATTCCTAAGTAAATATCAGGTTTCCCCCAGCTCCCAGTTTTTAAATAACACTCCTAAACAGTCTTGATTCACAGCCTTTGAAAAGCAATTTGCTTGCCATTGTATCATCCTAACATTCTGAGAGATGCTTAGGCCAGGTGCACAGATGAATTAACTTTGATATCATTCACTGGTATGCTACACCATATGTGGTATTTTTAACTGCCATTAATAATTATTACTGAGATAAATAAATCTGAAATACTTACTGGGTTAAGAACAATTGGAAAGAAAAGTTCCCCTCCCTGGATGCTTCTATCTAGTTCTTTTGGACCACCAATGTGTTCTTTGTGGATATCATATGTGTGAACAGATCACAAGTTTGTTAGGGAAGTACCTGAAGAAATAGCAATGAAAATCTATCAATGCATGTAAATTTAGGAGTGAATCAGTCTACAAACAACATCCCTAATTTCCCCAGAAGTCTCCCCTGGAGTTTTTAAGAAATGGATAATCGGGATTTAAAAGCCATTATGGGTAGTTAAGCACATTTGGACTGGATTCACCTTTGAGATAAAAAGGTATAAATTGCAACCTCCTGAATCCACAAGGGCAGCTGCACCAGTGGGGACTCCCAAATGTGGAGAACAGTTTGCAGTACTGCCAACTTTGGGACCACCCGGGGGGGGGGGGGCAATTTGCCCCAGGCCCCGGGCCCCACAGAGGACCCCATGAGAGTTTTTTGGGGCCCCTGGAGCAGGTTCTTTCACTCGCTCCAGGGGCCCTGGAAAACTCTTGCAGGGACCAGGCCCCCGGAGCTTCTTCTGCTCCGAATCTTTGGCAGAAATTTGGCGGAGGGAGGTCCTTCTGCTCCGGGACCCACCACCGAAGTGCCCCAAAGACCCCCGGCAGGAGGTCCTTCTGTCCCGGGACCTGCTGCCGAAGTGCCAGATCTTTGGCAGCAATTTGGCGGCCGAGGCTCCCCGCCGCTGAATCCTCTGGGCCGCCCTGCCCAACTTCAGGGGGTCCAACAGGGGTGTAGCATTTTTAATTTATGTCTGAGCCACCACATAAGGCTACCTAAAGTATGTACTAAATCATTGTCACTTGTGCATACCTATCTCTATACCATGCCAGATAGCTTGCACTAACTATTAATGAAAGGCAGACTTTAGTTTCCTTCAGTGCAATGAATCATGTCCATTTGTATGTAACAAAAGTTATTTTTAAATGGCTATTTCCCATACTGTATGTGAAAGATACATGGCAAAGATAGAGCAAAGAGAGAAGAACTGCACAACCATCCCATAATATTAATGATTCGGGAAAATGCTGAAAAGGAATGAAAAAATTCTAATTAAGAAAACATGTCAACATATGAAAAAACTATATACATATGTAGAGATAATTAACCATGATGCCATTGTGGATAAAACCTTGTCTGTGCTTGTCATAAACAGATAATTAAGGGTTAATGCCTCTATTACCTGTAAAGGGTTAAGAAGTTCACCTAGCCTAGCTGACACCTTACCAGAGGAACCAATGGGGGAACAAGATGTTTCAAAAGGAAGGAGGGAAGTTTTCCTTTGTTTTTAGAGTTTCAGTTTCAGCAGAGTGAAAAAGATCAAGGAACCAGCCTCTTATCAGAGTAATAAGTTTTAGAAAGGGATAAATAGGTTTATGTTTATTTTCTTTGTAACTTGTCTTGGTACCATTAAAGGAATTATCAAAATTGGGTATTTGGGTATTTTTTGTGTAACTAAATTTGTGCCCAGGGGAATATCCTCTGTGTTTTGAATCTGTTGTCTGTGAGAGTAGCTGGTATGCTAATCTCTCCCAGAGGGTTTTCTTTTACCTTTCTTTTCTTTATTTAAAAGCCTTCTTTTTAAATACCTGATTGATTTTTTCCTTGTTTTAAGATCCAAGGGAGTTGGATCTGGATCCACCAGGAGTTGGTGGGAGAAAGGAGGGGGTATGGTTAATTTCTCCTTGTTTTAAGATCCAAGGGGTTTGGATCTGTGTTCATCAGGGAATTGGTGAAGTCCCTCAAGACTACCCAGGGAAAAAGGTAGTGCTTGGGGGTGGTGGCAGCGATACCAGATCTAAGCTGGTAATTAAGCTTAGAAGTGTCCATGCAGGTTGCCGTATCTGTACCCTAAAGTTCAGAGTGAGGAAGGAACCTTGGCAGTGCTGTTCTGGTTTCAGATGCAGATACTCTTCTGTACTGGTGACTTTGATACCCCAAACTTTCTTCCTGGTCTTGTAAAGCTGAACTTGTACAGGGTAGACCTCAAAGTCATGTGGAGCAACCACATAGCAAATGTCAGTTGGAATACCATGTTCCTGAAATATATAGCAAACTAACATTCAGTTAGCTGAACTCTTTCAAGATCCCTTGTTTGCTTCCATTATCAGCTGGCTCTGGGAAAATCATTGCTCAACAGTTACAGTTCCTGACAGAACCAAGGGCTCCAGGAATCCCTGAGAGCTGTAAGATCCACATGTCAGCCCTCTATACAACCTCAGTCTTCTTTATTCTTTCTAAGTCAGCCTCAAAATGTCCATTTCCTCTCCTCTGGGTTTGTATAAAAAATTTTTATCTGTGCCACACTCCGACTGCAATGTTTCCAAGACCTCTTTTGCAAAGGTCAAATAATGATTAGAACTAATAAAAACATTAGCTGTGTTGTCATTGGAATTTGAGGTATACGATTTTCTAGATGACAAGACAGACCAATAAATCACTATTTAAAAGAGAATATAGTTTGATATATAAAACCAAACTCCTAACAACCCCACAGCAGATCTAGATTCTCAGCTGCTTCCAGACTCTGCTGGGTGCTGCAAACTAAGTGAGCTTTAAGGCAGGTGATGATTCCCCAATTCTCTGTTGATTCCAGCTTTGAATGTAAGTTAGGAAAGCCTTGGGATTTCTCCAAAATGTGGCAGCTTGCTATTATCCCAAGGGACCATCAGCACTACATCTCCTCAACACCCAATCTGACACACCTCTTGTTCAGGGAGCTGTGAGGAGGAAAATTTAGAAGCCTGCTCTACACTCACTGGAGACTCCCCTATATCTGGGTGGATCATATGTATAGTATGGCAGACATATCTGTTGCTGTCCAATGTAGCTAATACTTAACATCCATAAGAACTGCCAAAGTGCTGTCACCCACAAAAGGCTTCAGCAGAGAATAACAGTGAAGAAGTTAATCTGATAATAATAATAAAAAAACCATAATGGAGCTGATTCTGAGGTGTAAACTGAAAAACACACCTCTTCAAAAGCCTGGATACTAAAAATGCATCTCTTCATTAGGAGCTATAAAAGAAGTAAAGCATTTTAAGTACACACGCACTTCCCTCAAAAATGTGGTTAGAAAAAAAGTTCCCTAAAATCAATTCTGAAAAACTCATTACTCAGAGAATTCTTTGACTTTTGTCATGATTACATTTCAGTATGTCATTCACTTGTAAAATAAGACAAATAACTGATTTATTGTTATGGATCTGGGGATAGCCGACACTACAATGTGTAATATTATAATGCAAAGACTAAAAATGCTAGCTATTTCTAAAAAAAATCGAAAAATATAATAAAGAGATTGTGGAAAGAGCTTACCTGAAGCACTGGAAAAATACTTGCTGCCCATAATTAATACCACTTTCCCTCTCCTGTTGTTTTCAGCCTCTGCCTCATTTCCCATTCCATTCACTCATTACTGGAATCCTCAGAGCTGAGTAAACTTGATGCACTAAGCATCCCTAGTCTACAGGATCTGTTCACTCGAGAGTATATCTGAATCTTTATATGAAAAAGATATACATTTTGTATGACTGGTTTGAAAGTAACAAATGCTTTCTGAATGCTTTGTATTCACTGCTCTGAGGACTGCATGTTTCTCCTTCTTTAAAAGAAAAGGATAACAGAACTGAGTCATAGTAATCTGCGTCAACAGCTGCAATCAGATCCTGAGTACCTGAATCTTCTTTAAACTAAGGATCTAGTAATGTAAGCAGGTATTCAGATGGATCTAGTGTGGCTGTTTGGCATCCATCACATTGTTCACTCTGCTTGTTTGTTATGTCTCTTTACCCCACCCTTTGCCTGTCTTTTTTGGGAACTCTTCAGGGTCTACTTCTGTGTTTGTACAGTGCCTAGCACAACAAAGCTCCAGTCTTGTCTGGTCTTTGTCCACTACTGTAATAAGTAGAATTAGTAATAATAACAATGCACAGCTTGATATCAAAACGCACTATTTGAAACCTGACTTTTTTCTCAGGATCCACCATGTTGGAATCCTAAAAAGAGAGAAAACACTGTACATTTCAAATGAACTTCAGTTAATTTATTAATATGGGCCAGACCCTCACATGATATATAAAGGGGTTAAATTGTTTTAATGGAGCTACACTGACTTAAAACAGCTGAGAATCTTTAAGCAAAGACTGAAAACTTTGAGAAACAGCAGTGAGAACAGTTCCATGTGCCCACTGCACAGATTGACAGAGAGGGACTGGGTGTAGTAGGATTCCAATCTGCAGTTGGTGGACACACACACCCAATAATTGGTTTAAGGCAATTCTTGTACCTCCAAGGCAGTTCTATGAAGGAACACTTACAATCGTTGTATCATTATTATGTATACAGCAGCTTCGGTGTGTATGGCATGTCTCTGCTAGAGAGGATAGTACAAGTAAAACTCCATCTTCTTCAAATTCCTTTTAAAATCAAAACTTATGAATGATTACTTGTGAATTATTGAATAATATCACCAAAACCCAAGTTACTGAAGCCACCTAGAAAACTACCTAGTTTGCCACTTTTGTGGAAGAACAGTTACACAGTTCTGACTGATTTTTCCTCTGATTCATATTCAAAACCTAGAATTTTTTTCTAGAATAATATGGCCATTAGTAATAGAAAGTCTGATTACCATTACAAATGTGATTTTTCCTCCTGTTGATAATAGTCAACTTCCACTTTAATTGAATTGTCTCATTAGAACTGACCCCTGACTTGGTAAGGCAACTCCCATCTTTTCATGTACTGTGTGTATATATATATATATATATGCTTACTGTATTTTCCACTCCATGCATCTGATGAAGTGGTTTTAGCCCACAAAAGCTTATGACCAAATAAATGTGTTAGTAATATTACAGATGCTCTAAGTTTGAGTAATTTATTGCAACATCTTCAGCCTGATTCTGCTCTTATTTATACCATTTTTACACTGGTGTAAAATGGTGTAAAACCATTACAGTCAGTGGAGTTATTCCTGATTTTAACTGGTGTGAGAACAGAATCAATCCAATCTTGTTCTGTTAGGGAGCTTCTGACAACAGGAATGGTCACTATGAAGCTGAACATATAGACTATGGATTCTTTATTCCTTCGATGTATTTAATACTAACATGAATATATTAGTGTTCACAATAAAACGTAGATATTGCCATCATATTATTACATCCAGGTAAAGAAACTAGATCAGTTCATGAAACTACTCTTTCCCCTTTACCTCTTCTGTATAAACTCCGTTTCACCACCCAAAAAAAGTCTCCAACCACGTCTCCATTAGATAAACCTGGCTACTCAGATTCTTCCCTTGAAATAATTTCATATATTTCATTAAAATTTTTCTAATGTTATAGTCACAACTAAATCACTGGGGACACAGGAATCCAAGAGTAGAAATAAATGCCTTTCCATCTTTAATAATGACATCACATGTGGCTTACTTCAGAGATTAGCAGTGAGGTCAATGTTATTCAATATATTTATTAATAACCTGAAGGATAAATTTGGTGGTGGGATGATGAAATGTGCCGGCAGGACCGTCACCAGGGTTTCTGGTGCCCTAGGCGCCGGGCCATTTCGCTGCCCCGCGCGCGGGTCTCGCGGCTCCGGTGGAGCTGCCGCAGGCATGCCTGCGACACGTCCGCCGGAGCCGCAGGACCAGCGGACCGTCCACAGGTACGACTGCGGCAGCTCCACCGGAGCCGCCTGCCACCTCCCCGGCAAAATGTCGCCCCCCCCCATAATGCTGGCGCCCTAGGCGACTGCCTAAGTCGCCTAAATGAAAGTGCCAGCCCTGTGTGCCGGTGACATTACTTTATTCAGGTTAGTGCAAATTTCAGGATTTTGAGGAATCTTAAAAGGATTTCATAAAAAGGGCTCTCTGTATTAAATCTGCTGTAATTTTGTCCAGTGACAATAAGCAAATTAATTCATATTGAAAAAACAATTTGAACTTTTCACATACATTAGGTGAAAATTCTAGGTTATGGATCTAGGAATCACTGCTGAAAACTCAGTGAGATCACTGCTCCATTGTAGGGAAGCAGGCTAATAGTGTGTTTCTGTGGGTTAATAAAGGGTGAGATAGTATAAATCAATGGTCTTTGCTCACCTTTGAAACAGCATTCAATTTTGGTCATCACACTTGAAAGGACATTTTATTTTTCCATCTCTTAGCTTTTTCTATTTCACCTATGTCTATAATGTGATATGGACAAACAGTAGCTGAAATAGAAAAGTTCCAGAGATGGAAAAATAAAATGATTAACGGCATGGGGTAGGGGAGAGATGAAAAAATGCTCCTATGAGTTACCCTGCTGCAAAGAGAAAGCAGGAACATGAAAAGGATATACAAAACAATAAATGGCATAGGAAAAGGCAACTTAGCTCCCATACGCACCCTGTCCGAAAGCAAGAATGAGTGGGGAAAATAATATGACTATAATGGAATAAGTATTTTATAGTGTCCGATTAACCTTTGGAATTCATTTACTTGGGAAATTATTTAGGCAAATACTTGAACACCACTTTTAAAAGGATGAGACATTTATAGGAACCTAACAATTGTTGCTTCACTGGGCAAGTCAGAAAGTTGTTTATCTAAAGATAAGTGACATGTCTCCCTCTCAAAGTATCAGTTACAGCCTGACAATTTTCAGACCTAAAACTCTCATTTGCCTTTTGTATTTTGAAATCTTTTCCACAGTTCAGGCAGGTAGAGGCCGAGACTCCAGTGAATTTATTTTTTAATTTTGCAGCTTGACATTCTATATGGCTCACAAGTGAAGATGATTTGAATATTTTGTAATAGACTTGGAAGAAATGAGACCAATAGAATATTACAAGGTCTCCTGGACTGAGTGAGGAAAGCTGAGTAAAAGGAGTTTGCAAACAGAGCTGGCTGAAAAAATGACAAAAAAATTAATCCAGTTCTATCAAGGTGCTATAATTTGATGGTGTCTTCTCCAGCTATAGTTGGACCAAAACAACACATCAACCTCAGGTCCTCTCTAGAACCCATTTGCCTGATCTTGCAAAGTCTATTAGATTTACTATTATGATATTTGCCCCATTTTAAAGATAAGACAGCTAAGTATGAGAAGGGATAAGTGTCATGGTTAGAATTCTAGAGCAAGTCAGTAAAAGATCTAGGATCAGAACCTGGATCTCCTGAGTCCCAGACCTATGCCTAACTAACTAGAAGAATGCAGCACTGAAAAGTACTTACTCTCCAAGATCTTTAGTTTTCCCCATCTGTAAAATGGGGCTTACAATAACTATTTACTAGGAATAATGTCAATCTTCTGAATTTTCACTGGGGAATCCTTTCCCACTCCTTGACTGGCATATTCACGCAACTGCCAGTCACAATTTGGCCTTAATATCAGAATAGATAAACATAGAAGTAACGGCATCAGGATGCATTACTTGAGCTAAGGGTCAAACATTTAATACATAGCAAAAACAAAAAAAACATCTGTAGTTCCATTAAAATAGTTTCCATAATTTAGAGTGAAACCTGTAAATTTCATTGCTTTCGGTTTCAATGTATTTTTCTTGCATAATATTTATTACATGATGCTTTATCATTATTAGCCAATTACCATATATATGGGCTAGACCCTGACTGTTTTGTGACACTCTTGAAATACAAAGCAGATATACAGTCATTTTAACCATCTCTTTGTGGATTCCCTTGGCATTGGTGATGTGAACAATTGAGAATGTCCTCACAAAATGTCACACAGTGTTCAGTTGTTGTTGGTTGGTGTGTATGGTTTTTATTTGTTTGGTTTTGGTTGGTTGGTTTGGGGGAGGAGGGCTTTTGTTGCTTTTGTTTATCTGTTAATGTGCTGGATTTCAATTTCAGAACTGATTATTGTATCATAATTTTAAGAGAAAATTCTCAGATCAAGCAATCAATGAAAAAGTATGAACTCCTCAGAAAAAGAAAGCACTACTTGAAGATCATATAAAACTGTGTGATCTCTCTTGCTTTTTGTCATAGTATTAATATGCTAAATATAGAAAGCAAATATGGTAGATGTGAAATCTTGACTGAAAGGTAAATAAAGATATACGCGATTTCATGATATTTTACCTGTGTGATAGAACTTATCTTAAAATACCAGACTGAAAGTGAAGTTGATTTTCAAGCAATGCCTATGACATAAGAAATAAAATTTACAATAGAATCCAAGTGAAAATGTTATACTGCTCATGTAAAAATCTCCCTGAAAAATATTTTAATTTTAATTCTTAACATACCTACATTCATACCTTTATTTGTTACAGAAGAGAGGCTATATGGTGTACATTTTATTCCTCTGAGCCCCATCTCACATGAATAGTTCTATTAACTTCAATTAAGCTACACAGTGAATAAAGGTTGCAACAAGGCCCAGATTAGTAAGCATACTTTAACAAATTTCCAAGCATAAAAAAATTCATCTCTTGATCAATATAGTTTTATTTTAGCTTTTCATTACATCAACACTGATAACAGAAAATTAAAGGAATAGGTAGGAGATAGTTCATATTTGCTGCTGAAAATTTACCAATACCTGTATCTGCTTTACAGAGAATAACTGGGATGTTCTGGAGTCATGTGAACAAACTTCCAATTTAAATATACTGCTGTGAGTGCACAGAGGTCAAGAGTTCTAGTTTTCCCAGTCACTGTCATCATCTTGGACCAGGGACCAGACCACCACCCCGGTGCCTGCTTGGCTTTGCCCCATGCATAACTTGTGTGCAGATGCAGCCGCTACGACTCTTACACTGCTGAGACAGACCTTGTTCTACTCAATCCATTTCTTGGCAATAAAACAAAAGCATATTTTCTTAATAAATAAATGACAATGAAGAAATCACAAGGAAAGGACTTTGAGCTTCATCCTGGCTAAGATTTCCCATGCAGATAATATTTGCATCATCATATTACAATCACCCAGAACATTTTTATCCATCACTGTTTTAATCAAGATTAATCCACAGAGCTTTTTTCACCAGATATTTCCATTGCTCGTCTCAAAATAGAATATACAAAGTAATTTACATTAATAAACCACAACCCAATCATTTAAACAGACTTTCTACTCAGAAATGAAAGCAGAAAAACATCAAGTGTTGCCTTTCTGTTTTAACTTCAGCAAAAATTATAAAACTGTTTCCAAAACATCCAATTTAAAAAGCTGTAAAAATAACTTAACTGCACAGGTTTTGAAATGTGCAAGCTACCTAACTGACTTTATTGGTACCACAATATTCTACAACAAGGCTGTCATAGCATTCCTTCCCAGGTCTGAACCTTAGAGTTCAGAAAATGAGAAACTAGCATGAATCCTCTAAGCTTAATTACCTGCTTAGATCTGATAGCACTGCCACCACCCAAAATATAGTATTTTGGGGCACTCTGATCTCCCCAACTTTCCCTGGGGACCCCAAGAACCCAAATCCCTTGGGTTCTTAAAACAAGGAGAAATAAACCATTCCCCCTTCTTTCCCCCTCCCAGACTTTCCCTCCCTGGGCTATCCTGAGAGCCTACTGATCCAAACTCTTTAAATCACAATACAGAGAAGCATGTCCCTTCCCTTCCACAAAGAGGCAAACAGATTCAAGGAAAACAGAGAGAGATTCTACCTCTTCCACCTCCTGTCTCCCCCACCAGTCCTGGTGAGTTATCCCAATCCCCTGGGATAAAACAAGGGAAACAAGAAAAAAAAATCAATCAGGTTCTCTGAAAAGAAATCTTTTAATAAAAGAAAGGAAAAAGTAAAGAATTACCTCTGTAACTTCAAGATGTAAATATTACAGGGTCCTATAGCTTACAGACACCAGAAAGAAACTTTCCCCTCAGTATCAATACAGATCAAAATATTCCCAGCAACTACACATATAAAAGGTAACCAGCCAGATCCACATTTGCAAATAGAGACAAACAATAAAAAAAGACTAAAATTGCCTGTTCTTACTTACTATTTGAACAGAAACTTAGAGAGCCTGTAGTAATGTCTGGTCTCGCTCTGACCCCCAAGAGAAGAACACACAATGGACAAAGAACACACACAAAATCTTCCCTCCACCCAAATTTAAAAGTATCTTGTCTCCTGATTGGTCCTCTGGTCAGGTGTTGTTTGTTAACCCTTCCCAGGTAGAAGAGACATTAATCCTTAACAATCTGTTTATGACAAAGGCTAAGGGAGATTGCAAGAAAAATATTAATAATAATAAAAAAAACCACTGAATTTCATTCCCCAAGCCACATAGCTGGGAAATGTGTGGGGGAATTCTTTAAATTGGTGGAACAAGACAGCTAAGGGTATATTTAATCACTTTCCAATTTTGCCTGCTACATCATTTGTATCTTGAGGCACTGCCTTGGTGACAGATTGTTAGTGACCCTAATGAAGGTGTGGGAATGGAGAGCACATATGGATCAAAGCATAATAGGAGACCCTCAGACTGCCCCTCCTTGTGTTCCTCAGGAGTGCACATTATTCCATGGTCATGCTTCCCTTTCACACTGCCCCAGGTTAGCGCTTAGCATTGATACAGTAAGCTAGAAAAGGGATTCCAAAAGAATATATTCTTATGCAAAGTCGATGAAAAAAACTGAAGGCCAAGAGGGACAATTAGATCAGCGCTTCTCAACCAGGGGTACATGTACCTCTCAGAGTATGTAGAGGTCTTCTAGATGGGATATCTACTCATCTAATTGTTTGCCTAGTTTTACCATAGTCTACATAAAAAGCACTAGCGAAGTCAGTACAAACTAAAATTTCATGCAGACTTGTTTATACTGTTCTACATACTATATCAGCAGTTCTAAGATTGTGGGCTAGTTTGTTTTCATGGGGTTGCCAGGGCCAGAGTTAGAGTTGCTGGGGCCAGGGGCAGAAAGTCAAAGCCCAAGCCCCACCATGCAGGGCTGAAGCCAAAGTCTGAGTTTTTAAGTGAGGTGAAATTTGGGGTATGCATGACAAGTCAGGCTCTTGAATAGAGTACAGTAGTCTGGAAAGGATTGCATTAGATCATCTAGGCTGACCTGTATAGCACTGGACATAAGTTATTGGATTCAAAAATTCTGTGTTTAACTAAAAAGTGGATCTTCCAGAAAGGCTTTATCTGAAGACAAAAACCTGATCAACATTACAACATTTCAAATAGGTCTCTCTCATATCACCAAAAATCACATATCCTCACCTCTTTCATAGATTCTAGGGCTGGAAGGGACCTTGAGAGGTCATTAAGCCCAGTCCCCTGCCCTCATGGCAGGACCTAACACTGTCTAGATCATCCCTGATAGACATTTATCGAATCTACTCTTAAATGTCTCCAGAGATGGAGATTCCACAACCTCCCTAAGCAGCTTATTCCAGTGTTTAACCACCTTGACAGTTAGCAACTTTTTCCTAATGTCCAACCTAAACCTCCCTTGCTGCAGTTTAAGCCCATTGCTTCTTGTTTCTATCCTTAGAGGCTAAGATGAACAAGTTTTCTCCCCTTTAGATACCTGAAAACTGCTATCATGTTACAGAGAATTCTTTCCTGGGTGCTGGCTGGTGAGTCTTGCCCACATGCTCAGGGTTTAATCACCATATTTGGGGTCTGGAAGGAATTTTCCTCCAGGGCAGATTGGCAGAGACCCTGGAGGTTTTTCGCCTTCCTCTGCAGCATGGGG
This sequence comes from Chelonoidis abingdonii, assembly GCF_003597395.2. Lineage (NCBI taxonomy): Eukaryota > Metazoa > Chordata > Testudines > Testudinidae > Chelonoidis > Chelonoidis abingdonii. The sequence continues at coordinate 39,409,026 of NC_133773.1, forward strand.
CACGGGTCACTTGCTGAAGGATTCTCTGCAGCTTGAGGTCTTCAAACCACAATTTGAGGACTTCAGTAACTCAGACATAGCTTAGGGGTTTGTTATTGAAATGAATGGGTGAGATTCTGCGGCCTGCATTGTGCAGGAGGTCAGACTAGATGATCATAATGGTCCCTTCTGACCTTAAAGTCTATGAGTCTATGTCCCCTCTTAGTCTTCTCTTCTCCACACTAAACAAACCCAGTTCTTTCAGCCTTTCTTCATAGGTCATGTTCTCCAGACCTTTAATCATTCTTGTTGCTCTTCTCTGGACCCTTTCCAATTTCTCCACATCTTTCTTGAAATGTGATGCTCAGAACTGGACACAATACTCTAGTTGAGGACTAACCAGCACAGAGTAGAGTGGAATGACTTCTCATGTCTTGCTCACAACACACCTGTTAATGCATCCCAAAATCATGTTTGCTTTTTTTGCAACAGCATCACACTGTTGATTCATATTTAGCTCTGTGGTCCACTATAACCCCTAGATCCCTTTCTGCCATACTCTTCCTAGACAGTCTCTTTCCATTTCTGTGTGTGAAACTGATTGTTCCTTCCTAAATGCGTGCCATTTGCATCTGTCTTATTAAACTTCATCCTCAGACTTTCTCCAATTTAATCAGAGCATTTGAATTATGACCTATCCTCTTAAAGGAGTTGCAATCCCTCCCAGTTTGGTATCATCTGCAAACTTAATAATCGTACCTTCTATGCCAATATCTAAAGTCGTTGATGAAGATATTGAACAAGAGCTGGTCCCAAAACAGACCCCTGCAGAGCCCCACTTGTTATACCTTTCCAGCAGTTTGACAACATTTATAACTACTCTCTGAATACGTTATCCAGCCAGTTTATGCGCCCACCTTATAGTAGCTCATTAAATTGTAATTTCCTAGTTTATTTGATAAGTATATCATGTGAGACCATATCAAATGCCTTACTAAAGTCTAGGTATACCACATCCACCACTTCTCCCTATTCGCATGACTTGTCATCCTTATCAAAAAAGCTATCAGATTGGTTTGACATGATTATTCTTTACAAATCATGCCAGCTATTCCCTATCTTACCATTTCCAAGTGTTTGCAGATTATTTCCTTAATCTACTTGCTCCATTATCTTCCCTGGCACAGAAGATTAAACTAACTGCTCTGTAGTTTCCTGGTTGTTTTTATTTCCCTTTTTATAGACAGGCACTATATTTGCCCTTTTCCAGTCTCGGAATCTCTCCTGTGTCCAATGATTTTCTCAAGATAATAGCTAGAGGCTCAATACCTCTTCTGTTAGTCCTTGAGTATTCTAGGATGGCATTTCAGCAGGCCCTGGTGACTTGCAGGCATCTAACTTTTCTAAGTGGATTTTTAACTTGTTCTTTTTTTGGTCTCTTTCTAACCTACCCCTTCCCATTAGCATTCACTATTAGGCATTCCTTCAAGACTTCTCGGTGAGACCGAAACAAAAAGTCATTGAGCATCTTTGCCATTTCCAAGTTTCCTGTTACTGTTTCTCCCTCATGAGCGGTGGGCCTACTCTGTCTTGTCTTTCTCTTGCTTCTAATGTATTGATAAAAAGTCTTCTTGTTTCCCTTTATTCCCATAGCTAGTTTGAGCTCATTTTGTGCCTTTGCCTTTCTAATCTTGCCCCTGCATTCCTGGGTTGTTTGCCTATATTCATCCTTTGTAATTTGTCCTAGTTTCCCTTTTTTATATAACTCCTTTTTATTTTTTAGATCATGCAAGATCTCGTGGTTAAGCCAAGGTGGTTTTTTGCCACATTTTCTGTCTTTCCTACTCAGTGGAATAGCTTACTTTTGGGCCCTATATAGTGTCCCTTTGAAATACTGCCACCTCAGTTGTTTTTCCCCTCAGTCTTGATTCCCATGGAACCTTACCTATCAGCTTTCTAAGTTTATCAAAATCTGCTTTCCTGAAATCCATTGTCTCTATTTTGCAGTGCTCCCTTCTACCCTCCCTTAGAATTGTGAACTCTATGATTTCATGATCACTTTCACCCAAGCTGCCTTCCACTTTCAAATTCTCAACGAGTTCCTCCGTATTTGTTAAAATCAAATCTAGAAGAGCTTCCCCCAGTAGCTTTTTCAACCTAAAAAGTTGTCTGCAATGCAGTCCAAGAAGTTATTGGATAGTCTCTGCTCCGCTGTGTTATTTTCCCAACATATATCTGGATAGTTGAAGTCCCCCATCACCACCAAATCTTGGGCTTTGGATGATTTTGTTAGTTGTTTAAAAAAGTCTCATCTACCTCTTACATCTGGTTAGGTGGCCTGTAGTAGATTCTTAGCATGACATCACCCTTGATTTTTACCCCTTTTAGCCTAACTCAGAGACCCTCAACACTTCCGTCTCCTATGTCCACCTCCATCTCAGTCTAAGTGTATACATTATTAATATATAAGGCAACACCTCCTCCCTTCTTCCCCTGTCTATCTTTCATGAGCAAGCTGTACCCATCCATACCAACATTCCAATCATGTGTATTATTCCATCAAGTTTCGGTGATGCCAACAATGTCATAGTTGTATTTATTTATTAGCACTTCCAGTTCTTCCTGTTTATTACACATACTTTTCGCATTTGTATATAGGAATCTAAGATATTGATTTGATCTTACCTCCCAGTTTTGCCTTGACTCTCTTTTCTCTCTGCCATTATAGCCCACGTTCCCTCCTATTTCCGACCCATCTCTCAGGTCTCCATGTTCTCCACTTACTTGTGGGATTTGCTCACCTGTCCCTGTCGAACCTAGTTTAAAGCCCTCCTCACTAGGTTAGCCAGTTTGTGTCCAAATAGGGTATTTCCCCTCCTAGAAAGGTGAACGCCATCTCTGCCTAAAAGTCCTTCCTGGAATAGCATCCTGTGGTCAAGGAAGTCAAAGCCCTCCTGGTGACACCATCTTTGTAGCCAGGCATTCACCTCCATGATGCATCTGTCTCTGCCCGGTCCCCTACCTTTGACAGGAAAGATTGAAGAGAATACCACCTGTGCTCCAAACTCCTTCACCCTTACTTCCAGAGTCCTGTAATCACTCTTGATCCACTCAGTGTCACACCTTGCAATATCATTTGTGCTCACATGGATGAATAGCATGGGGTAGTAGTCAGAGGGATGGATAATACTCGACAATGCCTCTGTAACATCTCGTATACAGGCCCCCGGCAGGCAGCATACCTCTCGAGATGAAATGTCAGGGAGACAGATGAGTGCCTCCATCCCCCTCAGCAGAGAGTCTCCAACCACCACTGCTCTACATTTCCTATTTGCAGTGGTGGCAGCAGATCTCCTAGCCTTAGGGGTAAGAGGCTTCTCCTCCTCTGCTGTAGAAGGTGATTCCTTCTGTCCTATATCAAGAAGAGGATAATGGTCTTTATAGACCAACAGTCCGTGATTAAAACAAAATATTCCATAATACTTCCAACAATTCCCCATCCTATGTGTACCCTAACTCTCCTTTAAATCCAGAAAAAAAAAAACAGATGGGGCATACAATGCAATTTGTTCAGTATTGTTAGAAGCTGTATATGTAATTTTTATCTGGAGTTAACATAAGTGTCCAAAATATGAGTTACTACTATATAGATAACACCTAAATTCAGCCCCTAATGCTTGCTCTGAAGTGAATTGCACAGACAATATTTCAGTGACTTAAACTAATGAACCAAGAAATTGGATACAATCAAAACATCACACTTACCAGAAGATCATGTCATAGATTAAGGGCTGGACTGAGGCAGGGCAGAGGGGCACCAGCCCTCAGTAATAGAACATAATCTCTTCCCAGCACTCAGGGGCAATATGTATAATGTGTCATCACCACCAGGAGAAGGTATGGAGATTGGCTCACTCTATGTTGCTGCATCCTTCTTCCCAAACCCCTTCTGAACATTTTCCAGCTATGAAGGAGTTAGGAGGGTCAGTCCCACAGACACTGAAATTGTTCATGTTCCTTGTAGAGCAGAAGGAAAGAATATGTGGGGGAATAATTCTTTTCTTCTTCGCTCTGCTCACCCACCCATGGGCTAAGGCCAATCTAGCCTTAAATGTATGATCTTGAAGCCCTTATCTAAGCAGGAATATTTAAATCAATAGTGATACTCCTGTAAACAAGAACTGCAGGACTGGAATCTTTAAAGAAAAATCTAATTACTGGATGCAGAGCAAAAATGTAGAAGAAGGAAAAAAAACAAAACAGTGGATTAATTCAGGGAAACTTTCAACATAAAAGAAACAAGATTAAAACATTTTTTTTAAAGAAGTATGAGCTAATTATAATGCTAGTGGATTAATTTAACTAAGGAACATCCGTTTGTACATGTCTCTCTGATGAGATCTAATGTGAAGACTTTGTGTTGGTTAACTTTGAAGTTGTAGATTTTTATTTAAGTAGCTGTATATACATCTCCCAATAGGGATTGTACACATCCTAGTAAGAGAGACACCCCTGGGGCCATTGTACCCACTCTTCTTAGTTTCCTTATTTCCATTTGACTTGTACGTAGGCACACTGAATTCTTATTGCTTTGTTGCAAGATTCTTCACTGTGCACATTCTCCATATTGAATGTTTTAAGAACTTCAAATCGTCTATATCGTAATCTGTTTTCTCCACAAACTAAGAAGTTTGCGAATTTTTCCCCTCCCTCTACTTGATTTCACGAGACAGCCAATTAGTAGTGATACCTCTGAAAAGCCTGGCAGAAATTTATCAATCAGTTTTGCGTCTGTAGCTTGCATATTACAAATGAGTGTAAATATTCTAATCTGTCACTGGACTGAATTTTAAAAAAAATAAACTGTATGTTCTGGTATATGTCAGTCTGGTTTGATGCTTATACTTCCTTGATTTGAGGGACTTTATAATTGCTAAATCATCTTCCTGGCCAGGATACTACAGCACATTTCTCTTTAGCAGATAGCATCTCTTTAATTCCTTGATCTAAGAGGATTCATTATTCAACATTTATCTTTGTTTATTCAATAGTTAGCCATTTTCACTCTATTAATCCAGATACTTAAATGATCTAAATCTTTCGGTATGCCTTCTTCTTCTGGATTGCTATCCTCATTTACTATTGTCTTCAAATTGAAATATCTTGCCTTCTAGCACCATCTTCCATATCAGCCATAAACAATAAAAAAATTAGTATTCTAACATCAAACTTTATAATACCAGTCTGTGTATTTTTCCCATTTAGAAAGTTTTCTAGTTATCTGGCTGCCTTTTGTTCTCTACCTCTTCCCGATTCTCACTTTCTGGCTTTTTCTTTTGCAAAGTTAGCATCAATATATTAATGAACCTGTTGTCTCCTTAGTGGGCATTGTGTTAACTCCCATCGCAACATCCAGCTAGCAGAGGGCTGAAGACCATAATCCCTTCAGCCAAGATCAGGGGGACCTGGTTCAGGAGGGAGACAAAGGCTGCAGTTGAGTAGGATGTGGAGGCAGAATCATGGAATCTGGCTGTGGAGAGAAGCCCAAGCAGCTTGGAGGTAGGACTGAAGAGCTGAGAGCCAGGCTAGGAAGCAGCTGGTTGCTGCAAAGGGGGACAGTGGTAGCTGCGACTGGTGGACAGCCAGCAGTGGCCAGTAATAGGGGAACTGTATGGAAGGGCCTGAACACCACTGCAGGTTATGGACAAAGGGCTGCAGGCCAGTGTATGGTTGCCTCCAGGAAAGGGGTGTCTTAAATGAGAATTCCAGGCACTAAATGAATCCCAGGCACCTTCAGAATCCTGTATTGGATTGTGATACTGTATATAGGTGCTACTAAAATAGCAACATAAATTACAGTGATTAATAATGTAGGTACTCATAATCAAGGAATGCTGTGAGATTATTTCTGTTTTTAAAACTGTTCACTAAAACTCATTTGTACCACATTGTACTCTGTTGGACTCAGTTGCTTTCTCAACACTAGAAGTGTATAGGATTAAGCTCAATATATTGTTATGAGACAGGGAACCTTTTTAGCGAAGCCTTTGTGCATATTAGATTAATATACTTTTAAAGTGTGTTAAACTAAACAGCCTGATGGCATTCTTAGTGCACAGTCAGAACGTCCACACAGGGTGTTAGGGGAAAGTAGCTAGCATGCTTTAAATCCACACTCTAGCATACTACACACTAACTTCCCTGCATATCTACCAATGTGATATATGCCATCATGTGCCAGTAATGCCCCTCTGCCTTGTACATTGGCCAAACCGGACAGTCTCTACGCAAAAGAATAAATGGACACAAATCAGATGTCAAGAATTATAACATTCAAAAACCAGTGGGAGAACACTTCTACCTCCCTGGTCACTCAATTACAGACCTCAAAGTCACAATACTCCAACAAAAAAAAACTTAAAAAACAGACTCCAACGAGAAACTGCAGAACTGGAATTAATTTGCAAACTGGACACCATTAAATTAGGCTTGAATAAAGACTGGGAGTGGATGGGTCATTACACAAAGTAAAACCTATTTCTCCATGCTAATTTTTTTCCCCTACTGTTACTCACATCTTCTTATCAACTGTTGGAAACAGGCCATCCTGATTATCACTACAAAAGTTTTTTTTTTCTCCTGCTGATACTAGCCCACTTGAATTGATTAGTCTTGTTATAGCTAGTATGGCAACACCCTTTTTTCATGTCCTCTGTGTATATGTATCTTCGTATTGTATTTTCCACTGCATGCATCCAATAAAGTGGGTTTTAGCCCACGAAAGCTTATGCTCAAATAAATGTGTTAGTCTCTAAGGTGCCACAAGTACTCCTCATTCTTTTTGCTGATACAGACTAACACAGCTACCACTCTGAAACTTAACTTCCCTGGGTAGGCCAGCTCTACATTGCCTGTTGTGTGCTGAAGAATTACAAAGCACCTACCTGGAATTCCTTAGCCAATCCTTAACTTTTATTTAAAAACACAGAAACTCTGAGGATTTGATTAGATAAAAAGCAGCAGTCTAACCAGCTCTTCATTCAGCAAGAATATCTTCAGATTTTGACAGAGGCAGAGAAGAATATTACGAGCAAAAATGTACATATTTTGTCCATTTTAGACAACAGGAATACAAAGCACAAATTATGTTTGAACTAACTCATCATGAGTTTGAACTAATTCATCAGACATAGTTAGCCCTTTGGGGACAGATTACAATATCGTGCAGAGCACATATCTAACAGTGTCCATATCACAGAACCTCCTTTCTAGAAATAGCCTATAGATAATATTTTGGACCATTTGTGGGGTGTTGGGAATCCCTCACAACCCCTGCTGACCCCACTGTCAGTCATTTATGCTGTCCTCTCCCCTCAGTTCATAGCACATGAGGGGTTCCCTGAGTCAAATAAAAAGACACAAAGATCTTCTCTCCTCTCTTTCCCTTATAAGAGAGAGAATCAGAAGGAAACAAAGAAAGGAAAAGGTGGCCTGTCTCCCAGGCAGTCTTTCTGGAATCAGCTGTATGAGCTTGTTCTATCAGAATCTTAGTGGGGTCTATCTCCAGCCCCTCCTCTAGGGACATACTGTCTCTTTCTCAGCTGACCTATCTCTGTCATCATCAGTCTCTGAGGTGGAGCAGCCCTCCTCCTTTTTTTTGCACACAGTAGATTTTCACTTTTTAAGCTCCTCCATCTCTAGGCAGAACAAGGTTTGCAGGTACCTTGTTAACAGGCCCAGAAGAGCTCGTTAGTCTCTTCTCCACCAGAGTGAGGGCATGTCCCTTCACACCATTCCACAGAATTAAATATCAATTCTGATGGAGAATGCCATAAGATATAGCATAAAAATATGATATCTTACTGATCAGCAAAAGTGATCTTAAGTTCTTAATAAAGCATTTATCTTATGTACAGAAACAAGGTAACAAAACTTCTACTATTTCCTAGCTGTAGCCTACAACTGAGGCTGTTCTGGTCTCCTTTTTTTTATTTATCCAGCATGCAGTGCTTCTCAGAAAAATAAATGGACTCAATAAAGAATGGAAGACTTACTCTGTGGCACAAAAAATGCCTATAGACAAGACAACCAAATGTTACAGGTGAAAAATAAAACACAGAACAGCTAAAAAGCAGTTCAGTTTACGTACCCATAACAAGACCTTCATTTGCTTCTATCCTGGTACTCACACCAAAAACAATTTTTTGGAACAGGCTCTGAGCTTGATGACTCTGAACAAATTGAGCAAGGAAATAGCTCTTTTTGTATTTTTAAACATCTAATTTATTCTGTGGTTCCTAGTCAATATAATGATAATTGGAATCATCATGACTAATGGTCAAGTCATTTTATAGGCCTTTTCTATTTGCATAAACCTCTCATCTCCCTTCTCACCCTCTCTTTTTTCCCCCCACAATATTTTTCCTATTTATATCCAAATTAACTGTGATGTGCTAGACCAATTCCACATTCAGGATATTATTTGTTTCCCTAAATTTAATATCTCCTTCAGTTATACCTCCACTACTACTGAGACTGTTTCTCATTGTACTATATCTATGTCCTCATATTTTAATACTGTAGTTTATATCTTTAATCTTAGTGGGACTTCCATAATCTTGTTTCTTCATAATTATTATTATTAGGTCTCCCACTTGTCTGCTTGGCAGTGAAAAAAAATCTTCAGCTTTTGTTTCACCAAGGATGTTGTTGAACCCACTATGAAACCATTGTTTCAACTATATCTTCCTCAACCATCTGTGTGCCTTTGTAATTTAATAATGACCTTTAAATACTTTGTGTTTTGTGTACATTTCAGTCTTGGTTGTGTACACTTTTATGGCCATTTATATCTACTAAACCACTTTTTTTTCTAAGTCACATGTGGGCAAGATTTTCAAAAGTAAACCTGGGCTTGGTTTTCAGAGGGTGGCTGCTCAGTAGTTTCAGACAATCAGGATCTTTTAAGATATGGACCCCAAAACAGCTTGGACCCCAAAACAGCATCATGGGCTAGATTCACCCAGCATTGAAACACCTAATTTCTAGATACTGTATCACCTCGTGGAATCCACAGCCTTGAGTTAGGTCGCTATGCTCATGAAACAATGCATGGGGAGAATTAGGTGCCCTCTCCAGGTATAGAGGCATCTTACCATTTCTTGGAAGAACAATGCAGGCACCTGCCTAACTCTACACAAAATGGCTGAGGAGGACGACAATGACAGCTCCTCCCTGATCATCTTTAGCCCAGTGATTACAACATTCACTCAGGTTATAGGAGACCCTTATCTAATTTCCCCCTCTGCCTATTGGAGAAAGATTTGAACTGGGGTTTCCCACCTCCCAATGGACTATGGGATATTTTAATATGGGGCTCTCTCAATCTGTTCTGTTGAGGCCATTCCACTTTGAATAAATAAATAATTAAATATGCATTAAAGCAGAGACAGAGTGAGAATGATTCTATTGTCCTGTGGGAGATGAGTTCAAACCCCTGCTTCCCATCAGCCAGAGCGGGAAACAGATACCGCGTCTCCCACATCCTGAGTGAGTGCTTTAATCACTGGGCTAAAAGTTATAAGGTGGAATGGGTACCACCAACACTTCGTCCTCCAGCACTGGTGGCATTTTGTAGGGGGCCCAGTCTGTTAGGTGGTCTCAGTAGATTGGCTACTGTATTGGACCCTACAGGCAAAATGGGCAAGGCGACACCTAGTTTGAGGATCCTGCCTGGGCTTAGTTTTAGGCCTGGGTGTGAGGACCGTGCACATGTAATAATAAATAAATAAATAATAACTAATTTTCCATTGATGAAATCCCTTAGGAGGCTTGGGAACGTTAGGCGACACATGAGTGGGGCTTTTGAGGATTTAAAATTTGAACTTATATGCCTAAAGTGGCAAAATGCACCTTACTCCCTCTGTAGATCTAGCTCCAAAATCACTAGTCACTTTTGAAAATCTTGGCTATAATACCGAATGTTAAACTCCGCCCTATTCAGAAATTGACTGTTTTTATCCATAAAACATACAAGTTCCTTCTAAGATTTCTGAGATAGTCATACTGACCACAGAACCAGCAACTATAGTTTGTGGTTATGTTTCCTTGCCTTCAAGCTTGTACCTGTAAAGCAATTGTGATTCAAGCTGTGTTACTGTTAAATACGTCATTAATAATTTCAGTAAGACATTATATCTTACCCAACACAGACTGTAAACATTTTATGTCATTAGGTAATGCACTGAGGCTTTTTTACATCATAACAGGTTTATTTATCTACTGTGTTTTGCATAATTAGCTGCTAATGAGCCTCTAACTTTCACTGCTGTAAGGTCTAGATATCCATTCCTCTCTCAATGAATTCATTTTTGCTGTCTCATTAACGTACTAAAAAACTGAAAATTGTATTTTAATTAAAGACTAAACTACCTCTAGCTGGAGTCATTAAATAGGCTGATAAGCTCCAAGGAAAATACAAGAACTTTCTTTGTCAGTCAAGGGGAGAACATGAAAACTGAAACATGAAAACTCTCATATGGTAAAAGAAAGGATGGTATATTATTATTCTCATTTGTTTTTCCTTCTTAAATTATTTATTTTGCAACTGCCTTGAAGCCTGAAAGGAACAGCATGAAAAGAGTGCTTTTTCTTAGAAGTTTTTAAAATTGCTTTTGTATCTATTGAAATAATTTCATTCAATGCCTTCCGCTTATAAGAATACATTTGGTGGCAATGAGAAAATGTCCTTTTATCCAGGAAGTGCCAAAGAAACATCTCCAACTTCAGACTTCTTAAACTTCTCTTTGTGACCTCAGCAGTGTTGACAACCCCAAGAGTTAAGAAATTGGGTGATGCCCAAAAAATCATGAGATTAGCTTAAAATCATAAAATTTTTAAAAATAATAGAGTTTGGGTCTTTTTATTTGCCTTCTGTCTTTTCAGTCTTTAGGTTTCACATTTCCCAGCCTTTCTTCACAACCAAGAGGGCTAGAAGCATACTTTAGATCAAGGGTCGGCAACCTTTCAGATGTGGTGTGCCGAGTCTTCATTTATTCACTCTAATTTAAGGTTTTGTGTGCCAATAATACATGTGAACGCTTTTAGAAGATCTCTTTCTATAAATCTATAATATATAACTAAACTATAGTTGCATGTAAAGTAAATAAGATTTTTTTAAATGTTTAGGAAGCTTCATTTAAAATTAAATTAAAATGCAGAGCCCCCAGACTGGTGGCCAGGACCCAGACAGTGTGAGTACCACTGAAAATCTGCTTGTATGCTGCCTTTGGCACGCGTGCCATAGGTTACCTACCCCTACTTTAAATGATTCACAGGGTTTTTTTTTTTAATACATAACTTCAAGACACATGCAATAAAATCATAAGTTGGCAGGACTGCTCCAGTTCCTGATCCCTGTAAACTCTTTAAGAAATTAATCATGTTACACACTTAATTTTATAAATTTGTGGTCTAGAGAGAGATGAGAGAGCAAGAGCGGGAGGGCACATCAGACAGAATCAATGACATCACAACCCTCTCCTTGTGCTGGAGAGTATATAAGGACAGAAAAACAACAAGGGACAATACCAACCTCCGTGCATGCAACAATGTTAATATACCTATGCCATTTCAGCTGAATAGTGGGGACTTCTGCAAAGGGATTCCTCAGGGTGGAAGGTAAGCACCATAGACATTTGGCCATATCTACAGTTGCCGGGGATCGACTCTGCTGCAATTGATGCAGTGGGGGTCGATTTAGCAAGTCTATCTAAATTTTTAGGCACCGAAATACATTTAAAAATATGGTCCATAATTACACATTAAAACCTTTGTAAATCCGTCAACGTACTTCTTTTTTTCATTTTTTAGATTTTTAGAGATCTATATATTTATAGCTTAAAATAAATTCTGAAATGTATTATTAGAAAATGCTGCAATTACTTGAAATACATAACTAAACCTCTCTTCATATTCATTTTTAGATAGTCTTTTTCCATGTTTATGATTGGGTTAAACCTCTTTGAAACAGAGATAGAACCACCATCTTTCATTTAAAATAGTTGTGAGAAGCCATTAAGCTCCTTTACAAAACTAGATAGCTGAAACAATAGGAACCTCCACCCCAGAACATGGGCAGCTCAACTCCCAAAACAATGGCCCATCAAGGCACATGTGGGTGAAGGGGTTTTGCTGGCTATTGTCCTGTAAAGGTTTGTGTGTCTGTGAGAGAAATATCAGGAAGACCAGAGAAGCTGAGAAAGGATGCAGCATGGAGGCACCAGACACAGCCTGAATAAGTGCTAGATCACAGACGCCGGCTTCTAATTTTCCCCAGGGATGCTCAACCCCCATTCATCCCCAGGCCCTGACCCCACTCTACCCGTTCCCCCCAAGGACTCACCCCCACCCGGCCTCTTCCTGGCCCTGCTCCACCCTCGCCCTACCTCATCCTGCCCCCTGACCTGAGTATGCCCCATTTCTGCTCCTCCCCATCCCTCCCAGCACCTCCTGCATGCCGCTGAACAGCTGCTCTGCCATGCTCAGGAGGTGGGGGAGAAGTTGATCAGAAGGGGCTGCCAGTGGGCAGGAGTAGTGGGAGGGAGAGGAGCATGGCTGCTGGTGGGTGCTAAGCACCCACTAATTTTTCTCAGAGTCAGCACCTATGTGCGGGAGCATGCCCCTAAGACAAGCCGAGAAACAGAACTTTTAGGGCTGAGTGCTGCCTAAAAATGGCTTGGAGCTGTGAGCAAAGAAACTGTCTCCTGCTGTTTGATTCCTCTTGTGTTCAGGTAAAAAGTATCTTGTACATTTTTTGTAAATAAAAGGATTGCATCAGAGATACCCAACTCCATCATTAACTTCCCTAACAGAAACAACCTGCAAGACTCTGATCTGGCCAAAGGGATGCCACTGTGTTGTAAAGTAGGTCTGAAAATTAGCACAAAAATCCATTTGTTAACAAGTGACAGTGAATAAGTATAAGTCTGAATGCAGAATTTAAGGAAGTAATACTTATCTGAGCAATGTCTAAAGTGCCAGTAAAAAAAATTAAAATAGATATCTGCATATTGCATTTGAAAGAAAAAAAATTATTTACACTTTCTGGAAATTCTGAATAGAAATATATAAGGAAAACACCAAAGAGCAGTTCTTCACACACAAAAATCTCTTTTGGACTAATTCATGTCTTCCTTTACAAACACAGACTTCTGGACTTCACAGCTTTACTTCACTCCCTGGCATAAATTGAGATCGACCCAATCCAGTGGTGATTCTGTAATATTGAAAAGTGTAATATACTACACCCTTAAATGTCAACATGAATTCTGTTCCTGACCTTTGATTCAGGTACTTCATCCTGATCTCCTTAATGTGCAAAGTGCCTTAAATCTCTCATGAAAGCTTTTCCTCATATTAAATTAAGTGAAGGTATCTCAAATGCTTAGCAGCTGATTTTCCCTAAAGATGAACATCCAAAGTAAGCCAACTTAATTAAGAATTAATTCCCTTTAAACCATAGCCTGAATTGTTCATTTCTACTTCAGTCCCTGATCAATTATTTGTGGCATAAAATTATCTACCAGACATGGGTGCAAATTAATTAAAATGACAAAAAGTAATTTCACATATCTTGTCAGATTCCATCCAGTGTTTTTTTTTTAATTTCTACATGTTAATAAAATGTGTTAGCCTCTTTATAAGGCTATCTGTAATGACTTCTCTATTTCTCTACATAGACCAGTATTATCAACTTTATTATAGCACCATCTATTTCTCACTACCTGGCTCCAAAGGGTGAGGTTTTAAAGGGCATCCTATGGAACTCCTTCCACAGGAGGCTGCTTAGCTATCTGCTGAACAGGTGCAGAGAACCTTATAATATTCAACAATACTGTAAAAAAAAAAATCTCTGATCAAGCAATCTTATTGCCCTTGAACAAAAAGAAGGAACTTCTTCAACCAACTACTGGTTGTTTTCATTTTGGAAAACTAACATGATGTTTTGGCAGCTGAATACACCAGGAAAGCTAGCAAATCGTCTTGGAAAATATTCACCACAGAAGGCTCTGGAACTAAACTTCTAGCTCCACAAGTGAGAGTAGGGAAAGATCACAACGGTGATATGCTGCTAATATTTTAACAAATGTTTTCCTCCTTAGCTTGTTACAAACCAATGTAATCTGATGCATGTACTTGTAGAGAAGAGGAGAACCAAGGAAGGAGGCAATATTACTGGGAAAACAAACATATGAAGCTGCTTTTTTTACTGAGAGTGTTTTTTGCTGAAAAACATGCTGAAAAAACTGACAATATGGCAGAGTGTTCAACATATGTAACTTAAAGAGAAGGAAAAGACCTTTTAGGAGGATCTGGGGCTTTTCTCCTCCAGCAATGTTTTTTAAAGTTTCTACCATCTGGCACAATCTGGTCCACTATAAAGGCAACAAAACTGCTTTTTCTGGAGGAGGGAGGAGGAATATTTTTCTCTCTGTGTATATTTATAATCTCCAGGATAATTTAACAGTCCACAGAGTAGGGTCAATTACATGACAGGCAAGAAAAAACATCCAAAACTTCTCTTCAGCATGGTGGCAGATTTTTAACAAGAGATCTACAGAAACCCAAAGAGTCCCTTTCATGATTTTTCCATTCTTGAGTGGCTCTCTCTGATGAACATATGCATCTAGTAAATAGTAATGATAAACTACAGCACAGTCAAAATATTAGGGCATGAGTCCTACAGGTTTGAAGAAAAGGGTCGCAATTTTCAAAAGCCGGAGCCTTAAACTAGGTACCTAAATCCATATTTAAGCAGCTAAAAATGACATTTTAAAAAGTGCCTAAATTATTTAGTTGCACAAATCCTATTGAATTCAATGTCTGCTCCTAAATCACTTAAGCATTTTGGACAATCCAGTCTTTTGATGCCTGAATATAGACTTAGGCCCCTAATTTTAGGCTCTTATTCTTGAACATTTTGTCTGTTATCTGTAATTTTTGCAGCTCATATGAATGCAGAGCTTATGTATAAATTGAATTTTTAGGACTACATCATCAGTCTGGGAGCCCTAGCGAGTTCAGCATTTAGACAACCTGGCCATCGGTGCTATAGCATAACCAGTGCTAGTGTACAATGCAGATAAGGCCAAACATGCACCCAAACATTGAAGGCTAGTTTGAGGAACTAACACATAGTAAGAGTACTGATACAGAGAACCTTAAATATTGTTTCGTTCTCATCATTAAATTCATTTTTGGAGTTCAAATATTAGATTTTTGCTGTACATATCTCTATGTGATATAGCAACAATGCTAGTTTAAAATACTGTTTGAGAAGACATCCAAGGTAAAGAATACCTTTACTGAATATGAAGGTTGACATCCTGCACTCTTACTGGAGTTTTGCCATTGACTTCAGCGGAAAATTTCACCCCAGATGTCCAAACCTAACAAGCTATACCTGGGCATGGCTCATGACAAGAGGTTCCGCTAGGACATGTCACGTTCTAAGGCCCCAAGACTGCAAGCCTTGCATGCAGCCTTAATAGAGTCAAAGAGCCTCTGAAACGGTGCAGGTTCTGCCCATTCAAAATAAGGTCCTTGGTCCCCAAACCCACATGCAGCAATGAGGTACTCAGTATCAGTAGGCTTCTTTTTGCCTGGCAGAGGGAAAACTGATTTGCTGAAAATACTTTATAAAATTCTTCAAAAGCTGACACTTCTACTCACAGGAATTGGTTCTGTTGAAGTAGTCAGTGTTTGAGCTGCTTTATAATCTTAAAAACAACTATCAATGGTGTCATAAGTAGATAGGTAAGGGTTAATTTTCTTTTACCTGTAAGGGGTGGACAGGGGGGAATCAAGCACCTGACCAGAGGACCAATCAGAGAACTGGATTTTTTTTAAAGTCTGGGAGGGAAAGGAACTCGGGGTCTTTTGTTTCTCCCGGCTATGGATTGAAACAGCTTTTCTGCTAACTCCAATCTTCTTTCTAATATTCTACTATCAAGTGTGAGTACAAAGGAAACCAAGCAATAGGCTGTTATGTGCTTTGGTTTGTATTTACATGGGTGTAATTGCTGGACTGGTTTAAATTGGCTATTTTTTGAATCAGACTGTGTATTCCTAATTCTTATAAGCAAGAGCCTGTAATTGACATCTTAATGCAGTGGGTTATATTTTTCTGTATTTTCTTTCTTTTTATATAAAGTTTCTTTTTAAAACCTGGTTGAGGTTTTTGGTTTTTCTCTGGTTAAGCTACAGGAAAGGGGGGGTGGAAACTCTCTTTATGTTAGCTTTACTAGGTTTGAATGCATCGCCTTAGGGAGAGGTTAATGGGCCTCTTTGTTTCTGTATTCAAGGAGTTAAGTACTGTATCGCCCAGGCTCACCCAGGGAGGGAAGCTGGGGATCAGATAATGAGGAGACAAGGGGGAGGAACTTGTTTTCCTGTTTGAGATAGGAGACCCAGGGGTTCTGGGTCTTGAGGGGTCCCCCAGGGACGATTTTGGGGGGCTTTAGTGTACCAGGCACTGAATCCTGGTTGGTGGCAGCGAGATCAGAGCCAAGCTGTTAGTGAGCTTGGGGGAGTTCATGTTAAGCCCCCAAATTTTGGATGCTAAGGTCCAGATTTGGGACAGAGGCTTTACCACAAATGGTTTTGGCAGTTATCTCCAAAGGACCAAAAAGAGGAAAGACAGACAGGACAAAGCCTTTCTGAAGAGATTTTCTTAATCGCCAGGGCTTGAAAAATGTACCTGACACATGCTAACACAAGGACTGAGTCTACTTCTCAAGGTGGAAAAATAACTTCTGATCTTTTCCAACTCACACTTCTTTCTGTCCCTAGTCACATGATTTGATTCACATTGTTTTGGGGAATAAACTGATCACCTAGGAAGGAATCTGCCCACTTTTAGCACTGCACAAATAACTAGCTGTGTTAATAAAATGGTTGTTAGAAAACAAATTAACAAAGAAGGATTAAGTTGATATTTTTCACGAGTAATTCTTACCCATGTAAGAAGCCCAATTTTCACATGATTAGTCCTTGAGAAATCCCATTATTTATTGTTTGACTAAGGATTACTTACATGGGTAAAGGCTGAAGGTTGGTTCCTGAGTAATGTTAATTTTGTTAAAATTAACTAATGTGAGAATTTCAAGGTGCATATATATGATCTTAACCTGAATAAAATTGAAAATGTTACCTCATCTTTATTTTTAGCGAACTACTGTAAAATGTGCACATCTTTTTACATAAGTGAAGCTGTCATTAGCTTATGAGAACTCGGCACAACAAACGTTCTTATATTTTCACTGCAATTTTTTTTAAAACCTAATAGCAATGCTTCAATGATATTATCTCTAGGCTCTATGCGATCTTTATATTGAATGAATAGCAACCTGAGTACAATGTTTATCTATTTATACTCAACATTTTGTGTAATTTTATGTAATTTGTTAAATGTATGTAACATTAATATGGACAGTTCCAATCTTGCTTTTATTGAAGTCAGAGGGGGAAAAAAACCATTTATTTCAACAGGATTTAAATTGCATAGATTAATTTATTCTGGTGACAGTAAGAATACAGAATTTTGAACATTACAATTTATCAGAAACTTAACTGTATGTACATAAACAGAATGTAAGCAAGGATGTATGACTTCTTAAATTCTAGATACAGCTAGGTAAGCAAGGGCCAGATCCTCAGCTGACCTAAATAGACAAACATGAAGCCGAGGAACTGTGCCTTTGACATTACTGCTAGAGGTAGTCATTGTATGTATAGTTCATAGTTCACAATCACTGCTTGACACTATATTTTTTGCAGTAAAATGTACTTACTCTCTAAGCCATGGCAATTAAGGTTATACTCTTTAATAAATTCTTGTTCTTAGCATCACATTCTTGACATATATCCTCATACCTTCTTTCCCAAAAAAGATGTCATCCATGTTCTCAAGGATGTACCATCGAAGGACAATGTGAGCTTTTTCCCTGACAGGAAAGAGACAGCATCTATAAAGATCAGCTTGTGTAGCCAAAAGTTCAAGTTGTTGTCAAAGACAATTCGCTGAATCCCATCATGAGGTCCCAAATCTCAAACAACAGTAGCATGTAAAATAGCTCTGGAAATGTCTTGTGGGACTTGTCCTGCTGATTTTATTTGAGCTAGTAAGATTGATTAATGGGAAATGGTTAATCTGGAAAATTGTCCAGTCTTTTCCAGCCAGTGGACCCATTACAATTTCTGAAGCTTTGGTACATGAAGTAAAGGAGAACGGTGGTTTACACAACAGTCCTTAAGGCTTAAATTGTTATACAGGTGCAATGGAAAGCCTTTTATGTGGGCACTAAGCAAAATGTCCTCATTGGCTTTATGAAAACCAGCCATGCCAACACTGTAATCCACATACGATCTGTCCAAAATGTCTCAGTGCAATAGATCCATATTTACAAATTTTAAAATATTTTCCATAAATAGTGCATATTTCCCCTTCCTTTACTGATAAGACTTGGAATGTTACCTTTGCCAGTTGCAGTTTCCATGTTATACTGAAATCTACTGGATTCTAGGATTGTAATAATGTCCTGTCTCAGCTGTGAATACTGGTTGTCCACCAACACCAGGACCAGAGGATCAGTTCTAGATCCACCAATGGGTTGATCTCTTTTCATTTCAGGTAGACAGTACAATAAAAATCTTGATGTCTCCACATTCCAGTTTTGGGAAAGTTTTAGAAACTTCTATTTCTTGCTTGTTTCCATTGCACAAATACTAAACAGAAACAACAATGCTTGTCATACAACATAAGGCCAAAAGACCAATCAGTCTTCAAACATGTCTACAATAGTGATTTCCAACCTGTGGTATGTGGACCCCTACAGTCTGCAGACTATGCCTGATATTTCCAAAGGGGTCTGCAAGTCCATTCAAAAGTTTGTAGGGGTCTGTAAATGAAAAAAAGTTTCAAAACCACCGGTCTAGGAAATCTGACCACAGAGTTCACGGTTTAGGACTTTCACCCTGCCTGTCTTGATAATTACCTGTGTTTTGAGAGAGGAAGGACATGTTTTGAAAGCAATCTTAACAGCTCGTGTAACCATTGCAGTAAGTAACTGATGTTTGTTCAAGTGAATTTGATATATTATCCATAAGTCCTCATTTTCAGTTAGCTGTATGCTAACTATGCATGGTATAGTACAATCTCTAAACTTGCTATATGATGTTGTGATCATTACTATATCCATTACCTGTTTAATTTCTACCTGATATAGTAACTTAGAAGAAGAATTCAGATTTCCAATGGCAATATCTGAAAAACAAAACAAAACAAAAAAAACCCCACACAACTGTATTCATATTGCAAATAGATTAAAATAATCAAATAAAAAATGTAAAGTCTGCTCATTTACTGAAAATCAAGAGTAATAGCTAAGATACTAACTAATTAGCTATAATGAGACAAAACAAATTACAAGCAGTTTGAAGTTTTATTACTGAATAGGAGTATACAAAAGATACTGTAGCAAATCTGTAACCACCTAATTCTTAATGGAGGTCACTATTCAGCACACTAAAGCCCTGATCCAAAATTGACTGACTTCAATATGACCCTTTATATTGACTTCAATCAGGCCGTATGGCCGTTTGGAACTTCATGGCAGTAGTGATGACACAACCCTGGTCCCGCTGCTCCAGAAACATAGGGCTTGTAATACAGGGAAAATCTTCATTAGCTGTTGGCATTAGGGACGTATGACTAAAAGTTTAGTAGTTTTGAATCCATCCAATAGAAAGAAGAGGTATATACACATTTACACTAACTTACAGCAGGTTTAAAAACGGTGAAAAAGTTATGAAATGTTTGGATTTAAAATAAAAGTGGCCAGCTCTGTACGCAGGTCAAAAAATGGAAGAAATTTTAACTACACCCTATCCAAAAACCCTGAAAAAAATTATTGACATTTGAAAAATTCAAACCATGTTGACACTAATCAGCTCAAAAATTTATTATTGGGGCTACCACAGTAGAGATAATAAAGTACTTAATAATTTGTTAATTCAGTCCCACTAAAATATAAAAGGTGTCTCTTTGGGACCCTTTCTTCACGGAGTCCATTTAAAAGACTCAGCCACTTGAATGATTCAGTTTTCTATTCAACATGATTTGCAATGCATCTCACCCAGACCCAACAATTAAACCAGGACACACTGAAGGGGAAAGAGAGAAAAACTATTTCTCTGCTCTCAAACCCTACAGCAGCAGCTCAGTACAGTGCCCCCACTCCTACCCCTTTCAGACTGTTCTTTCTGTCAGTATGTCTGTGTTTTAGGCAGAGACAATTCATGTAACTTTTGAAAGTGCTGAAAAGTACCAACTGAAAAGGAAGTGGGACCAACCTTTTTAAAAGAAAGCAAAGAGTATACATGTTGGTGCATGCACCCACACATACAATATTATTCACGGCCTTTAGATGGATAGATCCATCAGACTGGAAGGGTAGTTCCTTGTTAGCTGTTTATTTGAGCCCTAGGAATGACAGAATGTAGACTACCATGTGGAGAACTGGCCACAGTCTGATACCATTTATACCAGTGTAAATTTAGATTAACTCCATCAAATTAAATTGAGTTATATCTGTGGGCAAGTGACATCAAAATTTGGCCTATGAGGATGTTACATATGAATATATTTTGTTGGAAGCAAATTCGGAGATCATGCATTCTTCTCACACCCATGTGATTGATTAGGCACTTCCCAAGGATCTTCTGGGTCTGTCATGGTGCTGTTGCACCATTTGCTTTCAGATTTAGACAGCTTCTTAGCAGAGACTTATAAATGTCATTTGCTGCTACCAAGAGAGACAGCTAAAGACGTCCCCTGAACAATGGAAAGCCTTCAGTCATCTGGAAGAGTGAAGTAGTGATTCAAGATTGATGTGTAACTAAGTGAGATAGGGCCTGCAATTAACCTAACGCTTTTCCAATTCATGAAAGCTTTGTCTTTGTTTCTGCACTACTCATGACTATGTAAACATTCTAAAATTAAACATTTTTCTTTACATTACAAGTAAAACAGCAAAAAAATATGACATATTTGTAAGGAAAAATATAAATGGAGCATTAAAGCTTTGGCAGTATCAGCGGCAGTTCTATTATTTTACTAGATGTTATTTGTTGATACTGTAGATGCTCCTGATAGATTTTAGCAGAAAATGAGTCTAGCATGCATGGATTTCAATACTATATTTCAACAGACCTGTCTTACATAGTTGTCAGTTTTTTTAATTGGTGGCTGGACTTGAGTAGTAAGGTGGTAGTTTTTTTAAGTGGAAAGCATGCTTGTTTTAGGGGCAGAGGGCTCTTGAGAGTATAATGATAGAAAGAGAATTAGCAGCAAAAGTACCTTAGCCACAAGCATCATGGTGAACAGGAGAAAAAGGCAGAATTTAAATCAGAAAGGAAACTCTAGAAGCTGGAAAAATGCTCATTGTATTATATCAGAAAGTTAATGGGAACACTGTGTGATTCTTTAACCTTATGAAAGATACCAATATATCTATTGGAGGGGCAAGGTATTAATCCAAAACACAGATATACAATGGGAGGGTGGAAATAGGACACAGTAATGCTGATACAGACTTAGGGGTGACATAGGACTAATAATGAGATAGAGAAGAAGGCAGAAAAGCAATTGAAAAGATTTATATATATATCTTTCTTCAAAGCAACTTTAAACCTGGGAATATCATTGAGAATGCTCTGGTCTCATTCATCAATGATCACCTCCTGCCCCGGGACCATGGGCTCTGCATCAAGCTGGACCTAAGTTTTGCACCAAGACTTAACGTTCTGCAGTAGTTTCAGATTAAAAAGAACAAACAAACAAAAAAACATTTCCATTCAATTAAAGATGATTATGAGTAATATAAGGATAGTATTCTTTGTGCTATTCAAATTGGAATTAAATAGCTTGTAACTATGTGTAACTATTAATTAATATGGACAGTTCCAATTAATTTAATAGTTAATTAAATAGTTTGTTACTCCTAAAGTTGTAATTTTCAATGTGCTGCAGTCATTAGTATTGAAAATACTTAAATAAATAATATAAATTATTGAGGGAAGCAGGAGGATTGGGCATCTGGATATGAGACAGTTGAGCATTTTGCAAAGGTATGAGAGGCAGTTTGCATTTGTAGAACAAGCACCTTAATTGGGTATTAAAATGACAGCACTAAAATAGTTAACACAACAATGAAATTTGCATCTTTAAGTCTTAGAGTCAATATCACATAAGAAAGACAGTTCACACTTCTCAGATATATTGTTTCAGGTTCTAAGAAAGACATCACTGCACTAGTTTATTCTCAGTTTATTCATAAACTTTGATTCTATATCACTGTTCTGGGAAAAGGTAGATACTTCAGTAAATTCTCCAGCAACAGGGCAGCTCTCATTCTTGTGTCCTTGTGCCACAGGACTGGTGAGAGCTCATCACACAGTCCCATGAATGTGGCTTTCCTCATGCAAAAATTCTGCAGCCATCGCTCGTCATCCCAGACTGTGATCCCACCACTCAATGCTTGTTTCCTGAGCCCAAAAGCAGTCAACACCTCCGTGAACGCCACGAGCAATCTAATGTCGTAGCTACTTCGTGTGATGAGATCTCTGTCGAGCTCCTCTTGCCTTTGCAGTTTAAGGAATAATTCCACTGCCACTTGTGACGTGTTGGTGAGAGCCAGCAGCATACTGGTCAGTAGTTCGGGATCCATTCCTGCAACCCAAAAGAGGCAGAGCACGCAGTACACATACCTGTGAAAGATGGCGCCAAATGCGAATGGAAGCACAGGAATTGCTGTGATCCAAAGCAATGCATCATGGGGCATTGGGACTGGACCCAGGATGTGCAGCAAACCGCTCCGCATTCTCACAAGTCTTAGCAGCAAAAGAGAAGGAGGTGCTCTGTGGGACTAGCTGCTCAGAGTGCACTGCTCCAAATAGCGCTGCAAGTGCCAGAAGTGTGAACATACTATTGCTCATGCAGCTGTCAATGTGAACACACAACAGCAGTTTTCCTTCTGTGATCTCTGAGTGGTGCTGTAACTGCTGGTGCTGTAACTATGCCAGTGTAGACAGAGTGACCAGACAGCAAATGTGAAAAATCGGGACAGCGGTGGGGGGTTAATAGAAGCCTATATAAGAAAAAGACCCAAAAATCAGGACTGTCCCTATAAAATCGGGACATCTGGTCACCCTAGTAGATGTGCCCCCAGTCCGGGTCAACAACACAGTTGTATCATCTTGACTGAAATGTGTGAGACTGAATTGATTAAATTAAACTGGTTCAGCTTTGTATGTGGACACTCATACATTAACTTAAACCAAGTATAGAGGAGCTTAGCTTGTCAAAGAGCTAACAGGGGCAAGCCAAACTGATGCAAGCCAATTAAAACATACACACACATGTTGCAACAATTGAAGTAGCTCAGTGCAACACCACTCCTTTAGTTAAGCTAGTGCAACTGTTGTATGTCTGTTAAGCCCCAAGAGAAAACCCCAAAGGTGATATTTGATTATTGCCCTGAGAGAGCTCTCCTGTAGGCTGCCACCAAGTTGTGGTTTTGTTACTGCCATGGAAGCAGCAGTGCATATTTGGAAGAGCGAATCTCTAAAATCTGAAATTTGGTCTAAGGTGCCAGATTGTCTTGAGTGGCCTCTGATCCTAGCATGGAGTTTGACAAAAGATGTTTGTATACAGTAATTTTTACCTGGCTCTTGGCTAAAACAAATTTTGAGCAGTGGAGCTGTTTTAGTCAGGCTACAAAGTAACCATTCTGAAAAATAGTGTCACATGCCTCGAATCTTTGACAGGACAAGTTTTTGGACTGATACCCTGAAGTGGGCTAGGAGCACACAGGGCATCCTAGAAAACTAAACAGGCTAAAATAAAATGTCTGCTCCATGGAGTAGTTTTTGCAGGCTGGAAGCACTGTATAGACACCTCCTAAGGAGCTGCAGCATATTTCGGGGTGAACATAATCTTCTTATACTCCTAAAACTTAGGTCATCCTACATTGCCTTGGGCTGTGAAAAATTTCACATCTTTGGATCTTAGGTCAACCTTATCTCCACAAAAAGAACAGGAGTACTTGTGGCACCTTAGAGACTAACAAATTTATTTGAGCATAAGCTTTCGTGGGCTACAGCCCACTTCTTCAGATGCATAGAATGGAACATATATTGAGGATATATATATACACATACAGAGAGCATGAAAAGGTGGGAGTTGTCTTACCAACTCTGATAGGCCAATTAAGTATGAGAAAAAAAACTTTTTGAAGTGATAATCAAGATAGCCCAGTACAGACAGTTTGATAAGAAGTGTCTCCACAGTCAATGCAGCTAGGTTGACAGACAAATCCTTGCATTTATTTACTTATCACCCCTCATAGAGGAGGATTTACTACAGCAATGGGGAAAAAACAACCTTCTGTTGCTATACTGTCTAACGACAGTGCTACAGCAGTGTAGTTGAAGTGCTGCAACTGCCACTAATAGCACCTGTAGTGTAGATATACCTTTAGGTTAAGATACTGGGCAGTAATTCAAGGGATCTGAGTTTGATGTCTGTGTCTACTACAGATTCCCTGTGTGAACTTAGAAAAAGCCCATTGGAGCCTGCTCCAAAGCCCATTGAAGCCAATGGCAGATTTTCTATTGGACTTCAATGGGCTGCAGAGCAGCCCCCCAAATTTCTCTGTGCCTCAATTCTGCAACTGTAAAATAGGGATAATAGTAGTTCATCCCTATTTCGCAGAGGAGTTGTGAAAATAATTCACTAATAACTGTCAAGTGTTTATATCTGTGGTGAGAAATGCTACTGAAAAGTCTATTAATAAAAAATTCTGGCATAAAATTGAGTCTCATAATTTCTCTCATCAGGACAGGTAGCAGATAACATGCTTATATTGACCTTCAAGCAAAAGGATTTCAAGGGCTGAGAGAGAGAAAGTAAAAAGCATAACTAATTTCTGGAGATTATATATACTCTTTCATGTGAGAAACGCAATTCTTTCTTAATTGAGTTTCTTCTCTCTCTCTAGCTGCAGAAGTAGGAAAAGAAGAAATTCATACCATTCCCACAGGGGATCTAGAAACTTTTGCTTCATATCCTATCACCATTTCAAACCCATTTCCTCATTCAAAGTCTTACTATGCAATTATAGTCCCTTAAAAATGGAATTAAGATTGACAACATGTTTATGATCAAACCTATTATAGGTTTAATTGGAGTTGTCAATAGGAGACTAGTGAACAACATTAATTTTTCCTACTATCTTATCAGTCTACTGTTTTATTTGAGTACATAAAATGTTCTGTAATAAAAAAGTAGTTCTATAAGAAACAAAAACATACAAATTAGGTCAGATCCTCATCTGATATAAATCAGTATAGTCACACTAAAGTCAAGAATCTAGAACAATTTGCACCAGCTGAATTATTCATGTCAGTTCTGCTTAAGGGGTTTGTATTGCCATCCATAATGTTTGAAAACCTTCCAGGAAGGGTGGGGTGGAGGAGAGGATTATCATAGCAACACCCCAGCTGTACTTCACAGAATGTTTAGTTATAACTAATGCTGTGCAATGTTCTTTCAGAGACACTCATTATTGGTATTGCAAATAATGTTAAATATGATTAACTGATAACTGTGTCTATAGGTGCAAAGCTTATAGTGGAACCAAATGAATACAAGCTAACAAGAAATATATATTAATTATTCATATCAATAATTGTTAATGTAATTACAGTGACACCAACCCCCCAAAATAACCTTGTGAACCCTGCCCCCCGCCCCCAGCAACTCCCTTTTAGGCTAGGACCTACAATTTGAGAAATGCTGCATCTACTATGGAGACACTTCTTATCAAACTGTCTGTACTGGGCTATCTTGTCAGCAGTATACAAAACAAAGATGAAGACAATTCTTTCCTCAAAAAGCTTACATCTTAAAAGACAGACATGGAGAAGACAGTAGCACTGCTAATTATTGGTATATTTATACTTGTTTGTTTAGTTATTGCTGGATTTTGTTTTTACAGGCATTGTGTCAGAAGTAGGTTTTAGCACTCTTTACTAAAGATTTAGGATTTGTGTATTCAGCCTCACAGCGTGCACTAAAGCGTTGTACTGTAACTCTGCTAAAGTGTTGTACTGTAACTAAAGCGTTGTAATGTAGACTCTGCTAGCACGAACTAAGTACCTTTCTAAATCTCAGTGATAATGGACTCCTAAATATTTTGGGCAGTGGGTCTTATTATGCAGTCACTATATAGTAGCAATTTCCATTGAAGTATATACAATTTATTTATATGTTGTGATTGCCTAATCAACCTCCTGCAGTTTCAATTCAGTATTGAATCCATGAAACACAGATTTAATACACAAAAAGAACAAAGCAGCCTCTTTGATTTTACTCCTCTTTATGCTATGTACTGAAGAGAACTTATGTTGTTTCATTAGTTAAGAGACAGTTGATACTTTCAGTCAGCTTAGTGAGATACAGACTCAGCAATAGGGCCCTACCAAATTTATGACCTTGAAAAACGTGTCACAGACCATTAAATAGGTCTCTCCCTGTGAAAACTGGTGTTTTGTGTGCTTTTACTGTATACTATACAGAGTTCATGGGGGAGATCAGCATTTCTCAAATTGTAGGTCTTGGCCTAAAAGGGAGTTGCTGGGGGGGGGGCGGGGTTCACGACGTTATTTTGGGGGGTTGGTGTCAGTGTACTACCACCCTTACTTCTACACTTTCCGACCTGAGTGGCTGGAGAGTAGCAAATGTTGGTCAGGTATCGAGCTCTGAAGGTGGTGCCCTGCCAGCAGCAGCACAGAAGTAAGAGTGGCAACACCATACCATGCCATCCTTATTTCTGCGCTGCTGCCTTCAGAGCTGGGTGGCTGGAGAGTGGCTGACTGAGGGACTAGCTCTCCAGGCAGCAGCACAGAAGTAAGGTTGGCAATTCCATACCATGCCATCCTTACTTCTGTGCTTCTGCTGGTGGTGGCTCTGCCTTCAGAGCTGGACTCCTGGCCAGCAGCTGCTGCTCTCCAGCTGCCCAGTTCTGAAGGCAGCACTGCCGCCAGCGGCAGCAGCCCAGAAGTAAGGGTGGCAGGATCACAATCCCCACTACAATAACCTTGTGACCCTCCCCCACACACACTCCTTTTAAGGTCAAGAACCCTACAATTACAATACTGGGACATTTCACATTTAAATAGCTGAAATCATGAAATTTACAATTTTTAAAATCCTATGACCACGAAATTGAACAAAAAGGACCAAGAATTTGGTAGAGTCCTACTCAGCAGATATATACAAAGCTTGTTTAGCTTATTTTTCAAGGTAGCACATTTGATGGTTTCTCTCATTCTAGTTTTAATGCCAAGGGACATGGCAAGAGTAAAGGGAGAAAAGCAACCTTTCTTATATCCCTCTTTGAAAGCAGAACATAATTGTTAGCCATTCCATTCATCTGCAAGTAGGCAGAAAGATGGTAATATAATAAAGATATTTCCTTACTAAAAGGAGCCTGCAAACCGAAACCCTTTTTAATTAAATGGCCTCTCTCATCATGATCCAAACTAAGCATTCTAGCACCCAAGGATAAGTCGTGCTACCAGCTCTTTCAAATGACTAATTCAGCGAAAGCTACACCCAGAGACTCAGATTCCAACCTGATGGGAATGGAATTTTCACAAGGGATATTGGGGGGAAAAAAATCCTGCCCCTCAGGCCATGGGAAGCCCATAGAGCTTCCCCTTAGAGGCTACTTCATATGGCCAAACTGCTGGAAGATCAATAGATGCCAGAAAGGATCATTTTGATCATCTAGAGTGATCTCTTGTATAATACACAACCCATAGAATTTCCCATTAATAATTCCTGCTTCATTTCCAAGTCCAAGTCCTGCTTCAAATTCTGGTTGTGGGTTCTCTTTTGTTGGCAGAAAATCCTAATTTCAATCTGATTTGCTTGGATTGAAAATACTTGACATGCAATCTGAGATTTAATTGCTGCATAGTGTTTGGCTTGGAAATAAGATGTTACCTTCTATACTGCTAAAGATGGAATTAATGTCATATTTCAATGTATTATTTCTAGAGCTAAAAAAGGTATTCTCTAATTTTTTCCTCATTTTTGCTTCTTCTAATAATGGTTCTGCACTATCAACTATATATTAAGGTGATGACTCCACAGTATGTTCCCTGCATCTCTAGAATCAGCAGATGCTCCTTTATGAAATCTTTGAACATAGGTAGGCCTGCAAGGGAATTTGAGAAGGAGCTCAGCTAGGAAGTAGCTGCTTTCTGCAGTGTGTGCCCTCACCTACTTGGATATCTACAGGTTATGCATCTTCCCAGTTCTACTACAGACTTCTTGTGTGGCCATGGGTAAGTCATTTAGATTGTTTGGGTATGTCCACACTGAAATTAAAAATCTGTGAGTGGTCCATGCCGGCTGACAGGCACATGAGCTGTTTAATTACTATGTAGATGTTAAGTATCAGAGGGGTAGCCGTGTTAGTCTGAATCTGTAAAAGCAGCAGAGAATCCTGTGGCACCTTATAGACTAACAGACGTTTTGGATCATGAGCTTTCGTGGGTGAATACCCACTTCGTCAGATGAATGTAGTGGAAATTTCCAGGGGCAGGTATATATATGCTAGCAAGCAAGCTAGAGATAACGAGGTTAGTTCAATCAGGGAGGATGAGGCCCTGTTCTAGCAGTTGAGGTGTGAAAACCAAGGGAGGAGAAACTGGTTCTGTAGTTGGCAAGCCATTCACAGTCTTTGTTCAATCCTGAGCTGATGGTGTCAAATTTGCAGATTAACTGAAGCTCAGCAGTTTCTCTTTGAAGTCTGGTCCTGAAGTTTTTTTGCTGCAGGATGGCCACCTTAAGGTCTGTAGATGTTCAGACTTGAGCTGGAGGCAGCCCAGGTTCTAGGACCCTATGAGGTGGGAAGATCCCAGAACTCAGGCTGCAGCCTGAAACTGAACATCTATACCGCAATTAAACAACTCCTCAGCCCAAGCCCCATGAGTTTGAGTCAGCTGGTACGAGCCAGCCACAAGTTTTTAATTCAGTGTGGACACACCCTTAGAGCCTCAGGACTAGTATCCCAACCTTACAAGGCTATTGTGAGGATTCATACATTAAAGATCACGAGGCACTCAGATTTTACAATATTGGGGGCCATACAAGTACAATCAATAGCTATTTGGAAGGTAGTGTTGTTTCTTTAAACAGTAGCAACTGTGGTTTGCACAACTGTGGGGGAATTAGCCAATGAGGGAGCCATCCATGTTTTAGGAATAGGAACAACAGGACAGCTATGCAAGATTCACAGGTTTTGGAGATCAAGCTTCTGTGCTTTGCCCATTCCATGGGGAAAAGGGTACCAAGGAAAGAGGAGATAATAGAATCTCATGGAGTTTCCTGCCCTACTATCTATGAATCTCTCATGGAAGATAAAACAAAGCTGTGAATTACTAATTTTTAAGCAAAAATACACAAAATTATTTATATGTCCTACTTTGTGCTCTTAAAACACACCCAGACCTAGGCTAAGTGGGGTTTCCTAAACTGAGAATAAATCATATAGGCATTTTTCTGTTTTCTCAGAGATTCCTTTATACTGTATTAGAGAAGAAATAAGTCTCCAGTGCTGACTCATCTCTCTGGTTTCCATTAATTCCAATTTTATATGCACACATGAATAGTCATATGTCATTATAAGATCTATAGCAGTGAATATTATCAACACAAGGATCATATTTAAAGTTTAAAAAATTAATTTGTTCTGAAATTAGCTCTATGGAGTTCAGAAGAAAAAAAATTCAAGTGCCATGTCAATCTCCAGCTGCCCGAGTCTTTTAAAGTATTTTTATAGATAATATTTTGCGCTTTTGAGAGACATGTAATTTTAGGCACATGATTTATTGTTATCTATAATAAAATAAAATCTTCATTGACCAAATGAGGTTCCTGGGACCAGTGGTTAATGTCATTACAGATACTATGGGTCCTCCCTAGGCCACTTATGTTCTGCCACCAAACCTCATCTTTCAGCTTTCAAAACTTTTGGAAAAACACCCACGATGGTCCAGTGTTTTATCAAGTTATCAGCACACAAGGCAGTGCATAGTAGGTTAAATGAAGAAATTAAAAACCCTGCACCACTAACAGCTTCAGCAAATCACTCTTCTCTGTGAACACTTGAAATAAATAGCAATTTCCCATTAGGAATGCCAATGCCAGAATCTCACTTTTAAATGATTCCATCTACCACATAGAAAAACCCAAACCCGACAGTGGTAAGTAAAATCCAAAGTGGAAAAAAAAACAAAACACCTTGCACAGATATGGCATCTTCCATAGTGCCTACTCAATCTGGATTCCCTGCCTTTACTCTCTTGTGACAATGGAGAAATTTCATTTGCCAAAGTGGACTGCTCTACTGATTGTGTATTTTCATTGAGACAGTAACCTAGAACCTTGCTAGTTGAAGAATCCCATATCAAGGAACTTCATAGTTTGAACTGTACCTTTCTCAGATATCTGATGATATCCTGAGTATCCCAGTTAAGGAGGCATGAGTACATGCTGCTTTCTGGGTTATTTTTAGGATACCAAGAGGGATTCAAATAAGTAGCATAGAAGAGATTGATACAACATGACACTATAATGTGAACCCTTTCTATCGCCAATTCCCTGTCAGATTCAACCTCTAGTAATTTGTGGATCCAGTTTTCTGCAAACTGAATTTCCTCCATCCCCTTAGCACCATCTCTTACCTAATATCCTGAGATACTGATAGAAAATACTGTCCTCAAGATCTTCTGTGTCTTTGAAACTCAATCACATTAGCTTCCAGGATGTCCATTCTTTTTCATTAGAGAATACCAAATCCAGAGCATACATATCTCATCTTAGTTTTCCCAATTTCAGATTGGGATGCCACATTCAGCTTTAAAATATTCATTAGCAGATATCTTCTCCTAGATTTAAATACTGACATTTTACTTTAACTCATTTTAACTCAGGTTTTCAGACTAAGCTGTTGTCAGCAATACACTTATCGGCTATACAGCTATTACCATGGATGGGTCTGTGATGTACATTATTTTATTCACAACTGGTGAAAATAAATTCATCTCAAATAACATTTTTTTGATTTTTCTTTTTCATTTGAAATCAGAATTTACAGATTCCTTCATTCTCCTGTATTATAATTAAATATACAAGATTATGACAACCACATTTGTAGTTGTCTAGAAAATAAGAGATGGGTGGTGTCTTTGAGGAGGGACAACCAACCTCTAGTGCAATGTTTTTAGTGCTGCAATTAATAGTAGGAATACCAGCATAATCATACGATCACAACTTAATTTAGCACTGAAAATGTCTCAAATAGAAATACATACCTGAAGGTCATTCTAATTGTACAGCAAAAATCATGCAAAAATACTCCTGACTCCTCAAAAAACAAACAAACAACAACAAAACATAAAAATGAAAGAGGGGGAATGTGTTTTTGCAGGGAAATATGAAGATTCCTCATAGAAAATTGCTTCAAAGGAAAAAAGTAAGCTGCTACTGCTTACGGAGCTGAAGTAGATGTCCCCAAAGAGCACTTATCCACCACCAAAGAAGAGACATGTGTTTAACTTTACATACTGTGAGTAGTCCAAATTTAAGTTGATCCATATAGTTAAGAATATGCAAAGGTCTTCTCAGGATCAAGGCACAAGGTGGCAATAATAAATGATACTGAACAATAATATTATTGCTAGTTGCAATTCTGTCCTTAAAGCTAAATTTGAGAAGCTGGAGTGTAGACAGAAATGCTTAATAGCAAAATATTATAGTAGCAAAAGCTATTCAAAAATATGAAGAAACTGTCAGCAATAGGTATGTCTGCCTAATTAAGTTCCTTATCAGTGATGCTTCAGATAAAAACAAACTTGTTATTGTCGTCAGATGCTACCAGTGTGGTGCTCTGCTCTGTTCAATGTTGATATCACTCGGCTGCGTGCATGTGTTCCCTCTGTGTGCTGTCGCAGCTCTTCGAAGATAGCTGACACAGCAGACCTGAAAGGAACCCCCAATGACCACAGACTCTAGTAAGGTATGAAGGCACGTCAGCCGGGTTTATTGTCGAAGAGAAACACAGTCTCCAGCTCCCCGGCAAACACAGTCCAACGTGCTGCTAAGGTGCAGCTAGCCAGTACATATGTGCTCCCTGACAATGAACTCAGCTCAGTCAGTGGCGGGACTTTCCACTGCCCCCTCGGCTGGACAAAGACACCGCCCCAGGAATGCATTCTTATACACAGTACAAACAAGTACATATACCCCTGACATATTGAGGTTGCAACCCTCTACATAAGCAAGGTACAACCCCTTACGCAGTAAGGTGACGCCTCTCACCTTGTACAGTTCGTTGAACAAACACAACTCTATCACCATTCATATTACCCTTTTGGGCTCGTTGTTGGGATGGGTCCTGTTCCTTGTTATCTGTGTGGAATGTGCAAGTATGTGAATGTTCTGATCTCTAGTGTTCAGTACCTTTTAGGTATGTATCTTCTTGCAGCATCAGCCGTTTCCTTGCCAGCTTCTGTGAGCAGGGCCTGCCTCTGGCTCACAGCTTCACTTTGCTTTATGTTAGCAAAGTCTTGACCATTACTTTAGTTTAGGCCTCAGGCCTCATACTGGGCCTCTGATACCAAGGTTTGTATCTTAGGGCCTCTACTTACTACAGTTATGTTTTGGTTAAGAAATGAAACAAATAATTCTGATACCTAGATTGAATACATTTTGGACAATCACTTAAACTATTTCCATGGCATACATACTACTCTATTCCTCTTTGAGCTTTCTGTAACCTGAAATTTTATATTTACTATTCTATTTGGGCAGGAGGAGGAAGAGGAGGATGGCATCATGACAGTTATATTTCCCTAACTCTGTTTGATGCCATGTTTATGAAAAATGCTTTGCTTTTACAAGCATTTCAGAACAATGGGAGAATTCCTTCTCATTTCTGAGTCTCCTGGGATTAAAATATTATCCCTAGTTTTAGAATTCTTGAAAGTCTAGACTGTGCATCTGTGAATTTTAACATTATCAAATATTAAGAGATAATTTACTGGCAAAACTTCTATTCAAATGTCATCCAATACAATATAATAAGGATTTATTCCATGCAAAATAAAGCAATGTAAGAATGAGAAGCTGGTCAAAATATAGAAAACAAACAAATCTGCAAAAACGTTCCAGGAAACTGTTTTTCCTTTTAGTGTGTGTGTGTGTGTTTGTGTGTATCAGTGTCAATATTTTGACATTTTCCGATCAGCTATAAAACAGCCTTACATTCAGTAAATTATTGATTATACAACTGCTGGCCCTAGAGACAGAAATAAGAACCAGCCACAACAATCCAGGTTGGTATGTGGATGCACAGAAGAGAGGTAAATAGCCTTCCTCCTATACAGTTTGCATAAGCACCAGCCACAATTGCAGCCTGGGTGTACTGTAGTGAGCAGGCTGCAACATCCTAAAGACAAATCTATGGTCTGGGTTTTAAGTAACACATTACTTCTATTTTGAAGACCGTTTCTCCCTTCAATCTGATTTGACTAGAGGAGCCCTCTGGGCATGCATCTTCCCTTTGCAACATGGAAAGTTTATGGCTGCCATCCTGGCAGCTTGCTTGGCCCTGCATAGGTGAAATTTACTAGGAGCGCCATAAAGCAGGTGATTCAGAGTTCAAGGGGATGGGCTTGGAGCACAGAGAAGTTGGTCTATTCTGTGGCTCGATTTCTATGTGGAAATCCAGGCAGAAAATACAGCTGAGAATTGTTACTTCCCTGAGGGTCTCCTCTGTGGCTATACCTGAACTGTTCCAAGTGGACCCATCAGATATCATGGAAAGGAAGCCAAGCAAGACTGTAGTTGTAACTATGGGATTGAGAAGGGATGCAGTTTCAAAAACCCAAAGCTATTAAACCATCACATTTGAGGAAATCTGTAACAAAAAAAAAATTTTTTTTATTCCCCTCTCTTAGTGGCCTCTTGCATTTTTCCCCCCATGGGAGGGAGCAATAGGGAGGAAGTGATGTAGCCCTTTGTCAATATTTTTCATTTTTACTGACTGAATTTTTCTCTTAGAAGACAGGCTCAAGGCTTGCTTGAGGGCAGCAGAGGAAAGTGAAGGTGTTTTGTTTCTCTTTGTTTGCTTTCTCCTCCTTCAACCACATTTTTTTTCCCATTTGGATTCTCTCTTTGCAGCACAAGCACATCGAAACTGACACTAAACTGTCACTTTCAGACAGTGTTTCACCGCAAGATCCTTGTCTCCAATCAGATATTTTCACTCCCATTTCCCCATAGCACCACTTGTAACACAAATTGCTTTTTTCCAAAAAAAGTTAGTTCTCAATCACCAGGAGCTACAGTCAATCCCAAATCCTTTTCTTCAAAAGGTCTAGGGAGGTGCAACTACGTTAATATGTTACACAGTCGGAATCTCAGCTGTTGCCCAGACAGACATAAAGCCAACTTTGTTTCCCTCAAGCCCATTTGCTCTAAGCTCCTTTGCATTACACCACAGTTTGGGTTGGCAGGAGTCATGCTGCGGATCAGTCTTGCTCTGAATTGCATTTGGCTGTCTGCAGTTCCAAAGCAATGTTTGGCTACTGTGGATCACCCCATTTGCCCAGACATGTCTTGTTAGGATTGGGAAGAGGGTGACCTAGTTGCTGCAATGGTGGTCCACACTATTACCTGGGTTTTCTCGGAACCCAAAACAGCGGTAACTTAACTGGTTCTCTCTAGGTGGTGACAGGAATAAATCAATGGAACACAGTACTTCTATCTGATGAAAGAGTGATATAAACCAGAGTGCTTTCATCTAGAACTACTTTCTAATTTGATCTCAAGCACACACACATATGCTGTCACAGTAGCATTAGAGCATTTCAAAACAAGTATATTTACCTAGAGTTCAGAAATGGTTTTGAGGTATCAGCAGCCAGCCTTCCAGTCGTGCCACCTTCCAGCTAGCTGCTCAGGAACTTAGCTGTCCAATCCTTGCCCAAAGAAAGCTTCCTCAGACTGCTCCAAAGCATATTCT
Organism: Chelonoidis abingdonii; assembly: GCF_003597395.2. Taxonomy (NCBI): domain Eukaryota; kingdom Metazoa; phylum Chordata; order Testudines; family Testudinidae; genus Chelonoidis; species Chelonoidis abingdonii. Next base: position 39,444,224 of record NC_133773.1, read on the forward strand.
TTCATCTAAGCACATATCCTATAGTGACTCCTAGTGGGTCACCAATTCTCCTAATTTCAGCTAAACTACTCATTATCTCATCAAAAGTTTTCTAGTCATAACAACAATATGTCAGGGGCATTAAAACTGAGGTTGCTATTCACTCACTCTTTTCCATGCTTGTTAACTTTCTGCCCCATCCTCCCATTCAGATTAAACTGAAAATATGCAGCTGTCTGACCTTGTCTCACAAAGGACTAAGATTTTCCTAGCTATGCAATGTTTGATTTTCAGCTAGCAGTGGCTGAACATACAAAATTGCTGACTGCAGTACTGTCAAATTCTGGGGTACATGCAGGAATGTCAAATTCTGGGGTAAAATACACCACTCAGGAGATTTCCTCATATACAAGGAAATTCTCAAAGTCAGGTGAAATGGCTTGCCAGGGGCCTGACACAGAGCAGTTCAACGAAACCAGAATGGATTCAAGAACTGGGCCCATAATGTTACTCTGCACTTATTGTAAAACTTTTCATTTAAGGATCTCACAGGAAATTAAATATAACATTGTCAAGTAGGTAATTAACATCATTAGGGCTCATATTCAGTGTAACTCATTAATTTCTATGTAGCTCATGAGAGTATTCACCACAGGTTTGCTCAATTTGCAAGTAAAACTTGCTTTTTCTAACAGTCACAAAATGACTTTGGAATCTGACAGTCAAATTGGATTCTTTCCATCTCGTGCAACATCACCAGCACTTCAGGCCCAGTTATGCCTATGGAGACACCCATGCAACGTCACTGGCTCCAGATTATGCCTTCAGTGACACCTTTTCGAGCTACACTGATGGCTAATGCAGTTTACAGGAGTCACTGAAGGGATAATCTGAAGACGATGATGATTAGATGTTGCTAATGGCATAAGCTCTATTACTGGTGATGTGACAAGAGATGGAAAGAATCAAATTTGACTGTCAGAGCCTGGGGTGTGTCTATTGGGCACACAGTTAAAAAATCTTTTTACTTGAAAACTGAGCAAGTTTGAGGTAGAAATCATTGCACTACATTGAACATGGAAACCCCAGGCCACCACCCTTCCCCAGTGTCATTTCTACAGTCACGGCTCAGGATAGAACAGAACTTTCAGTATTTCCAAAATTGCAAAACTTCTATGCCAGTCTGCATGATTCGGTCAAAACCACATTCTGCACTGACCGTGTGCATTTGATTATATGTATTCAGTCTGATATAGTGTGCAGCCAACAAGAGTCTTGGGGGACCAGATTTGAAGTTTTAATACCAAAAGTGGATGTTTCATATATAATCTATACTGTGAAATGTTTGATTGTATTTACTGAATATCTTTGAATGCTGAATTGATCTGGGTCTGGTTCATCATTATTCTGTGGCAAAGCCAACTAGAAAGAAAAATATCATTTTGATGTAGTGAATGCTACTTGACCTTCCATAGTTAAAACACTGCAGACTTTAGAAGTTTGTTTATTCCTAGAGCGTTTATGGTGAGTGCTATTATTAAATGGCAAGAGCAGCTTTTAACAGACTCCTATTGTAAGAGTTCCAACTTCTTTGCTATGTCGTTTCCTTGTTTTCTTCAAATTCCTCCACCTCCAAGTGCGGAAACATAATTCTAATGAACTGTTATGGCCAAGATTTTACTTATGCAACCCCCTTCCCTCCCTAAGATATTTTAAAACATGGTGTCATTTGCACATTGGATTACACTCACCATATCTGGCAATAAATATGATGCCATACAGAGTAATAAAATTCTATTTATTGCGGGTAGCACATATTGACTTTTGTGCTTTTAAAACTGCAAGCATGGCATTGATTTAGTGTACATTTTGCATGTAAAATTATCCATCCAGATTTGCTTAAGGCTACCCATTAGTGTGGTATTGAGTGACTATAGTTTCTGTATTGTCACTCATTGATTAGTAAATTATGAAGAATTTTTTTATTTATTGTTTTGGAATATGTTCTGACCAAATTTTATCTTCAGCATAATGCCAATATACTACATTTATAACAGCAATATGTCTGCAAGTGTTATCATAATGTACAGTGACTGTACGATCAATAAGGCTACTATAATGTAATGTGCATGCTATGTAACAGTAATATCCCAATAATGTTACTGCCAGTTCACTTTCTCTTTGATGTCACTGTAATGCCACAGTAAATTGTTGTCTGCTGTTTGTGCATAAATAAATACAATATAAGCAATAATGAATGCCCAATTGTATGAAGCAAGGTAGTAAGTTCATCAAGAAGCCCTACAGACCAAGTAAATCAAAATGAGCCATGACCTTTCACACATGGACACTTGTTCTCTGATGACAGAAAAAGGACTATGAGTTCAGGCACCAGAGGTTTGTCAAACCAAAGAAAGGGTATTGGATTGTTTAAGTTTCCGTAAAGAAAGGCTGCCCTCCAAATTCCAATACTACTTTGTTTCATGAGAAAACATTTACCTAAAAGTGAATGAGTATAAGCCTTGCTCTGTAGTTGCTAGTCTTTTGATACAGTAGTGGGAAAGATGAGGCAGCCAGGGACTTAGTTCTCGGTAGTGTTGGACTAACATACATTGCAGTCTGGACACAATGCATGTGCACCAGGAAGCCTGTGACTTTGTCAAGGGATGTGGCCGGAGCAAAGAAATGACTCCTCCTTTGGCATTAAGTCTTTTACATACTTTTCCTCAGGTTTTCCTCATCTGTCAAATGGAAAACAACCTCAGCATACAGTGGTGTTTGAGGAATATTAATGAATGTCTGTAAAATTTTATGTGGATGCTAGCAATATGCTGTTTGGATCAGACCTATCTGCCTAAAGGGCACAACTGAACCACAGCATCCAAACAATCCTGAACTTGGAGGTTGAAATCAGAAGCCAAACTTTCCCAGTCTTTAGGGATGTTGAGACTGAGGCTACTGTAAAGGTAGATTTGAATAAACTATTCTACAAACCCGGAACAGGAGCTCAGAGCTAGAGCTGTGGCTCAGGCCCATTTCTTCTGTGAAGAGATGCATAGTACTTGCCAAAAGAACAATGATCAGAATATTAGACAAAATAGGCTTCATTGATATAGTTAATAATCCACTTCTATTTCATAACATAGTATTTAAAATTTAAAATTGTAATTTCAGGACAACCTGCTAATGGAGTCTAAAAAATTTTAGGAGCAGAGCTTCATCTAGTGTAAATTGTTAGGTACCAGGCTGTGGCAATCTTGCCTAGTGGTCAGAGTAGGTAGTCCAAGGAGGGAAACAAAAGTGAGGGTCAGAACCAGAGTCAAGCCAGAATCAGAGCCAGGAACCTGATCCAAGGATCAGAACCAGGTTACCGGGATTCAGGGAAGGCAGGAGCAGAGCTAGATCCCAGGTAGCAGTGAGTGTGGAACCGGACTGGAACACAGCAGGAGCAAACCCAGGTGCAGACAAATGCTTTAAGCACATAGGGCCCTAATGCTGTTGCTGGTATTAAGAGCAGATCTGCTGATCTCTTCAACCAGTCAGGTGGTTGGGCCAATCAGACAACTCAACTATGGCCCAGCTGCATTCATTAGACTGCCTGCAGGTTAAGCTATCAGGTAAGCAGTCTAGCTGTGGGCCCTTACACCTGACATATAGTTCCATTAGTTATATATTGGAGACAAAGTGATTGGTAATGATATAAAACAACATGGCTTTTTAACCATTAGATTAATTAACTTGTTTATCTGACCATGTGAGCTTTAGCACATTTCATTTACGATTTAAATCCCTTACCTATCAAAACATACATAGTGCTACTATATATATTGCAGATAAGACAGTGTGTGGACAATCACTGGTAAGAAACAGTAGCGGGCTAAAATTCTTCATATTTTCTTTACATATCTGTCATGGACTTCAAGTATTCAATGAACAACCCCTTCTGCTGTTAAATTTCAAGGTGTATTCTGGTTTTTGTTTGTTTTGTTGTTATTCAGTTTTGTTTTTCTATAACTGGAAAAAATACATTAAAAATCATAGTAACTGTGATTTCAACAAAGCATGAGTGTTACAATAATGAAATTCAGGCAAATAAGATGACATCATGTGATATATTTCATCCACTCGATCTATAGAGTTTCTGTGCCAAAATTCAATCAGAGAATACATAGGATAGTCTGATAGCCGAAGATAATCTGTATTAGTCATAAAACAACAAGAGGGAAATAGTAACAGTTTACTAACAAAACAGGAGATTCTAATTTACTATAGCTTTCTGAATAGCCTTGACTAAATATTACATATTACAATTTAGAGATCCTCAAATATTTGTTTGTAATATTAACAGGGCTCTGTGAATAAGAAAAAAATGTGTTAGTTCAAAGTATTGTTTATTACAAAAGTCATAATTCTCAATTAATCTCAAATGTTATGTGTGTATACACGCACTAGATGTTTTGACAGTGGGCACTTGAAAATACTTACGATGGACAGACATACAAACAGACACAGGTAAACAAGGAAAAACTAGCATTTGTTCGGCATTAAAGCTCAGTTCTGTTATAAAACATGACACCTCTTTACTCTCATTTGCTACCCAGGTGCATTCAGAATCGTACCTGATTACCGTAATTTACTAAAATATCTAAAATAAATGGCATCTACTTTTACTTTGTGTTAGCACTGCAGAGCTAATAGAGTGCTAAGAAAGTGAAGTGGATTCGATTTCTGTTTTAACAGAATTGTTGTTAACTGATTTCTTAAGGCAGAATCTTCATGATCAGTGATGCATAAGCCCGAGAAAACAAACAAACACACACAAAAAACCCTTCAGTTTTCAAATTCCTGGCTGAGTTTGTAAGGGTAGGAAGATCTCAGATATAATCTTTAAAATAATAAATTGAACAGAGATTCTATATGAGGTCATTCAGAACAATAAATATAAAAGCCCTGAATGCCATCTCTACAGAGTAACAAAAGGCAGAATCACAATTTAAGCTGAATATAGCACAAGAAAGGGAAGAAATTCCAGATAGTAAGACTGCTTTTACAATGTTAATATAGCCAAATTACACACATTATAAAGTTTATCAAACATCTGCTACCTGACTACAGATGAGATTCCTGACTTTGTATGAATTACCAGGACCTGGTTTTATGACTCCACCAACCCTGCTGATGTACCTGGGATATCAGAGACCTAAAGCAGGCCAGTAAGACGATGCATACATAGTTTTCCCATATGACTTAAAATGCAAAAAGTCTCCCCCACAAAAATGAAGATCCGGGGAAGGCCAGAATGGGAGAGGAATAAGGCAGAAGGCTGAAATCTTGGCTCCACAGAATTCAATGGCAAAACTCCCTTTCTCCTCATTAGGGACAGGATTTAACCCCAATTCTTTTTAACAGGGATTTAGCTGTCTTCTCTTTCTGTGTGTGCAGAAGTGTGTGTGACCCTGAAATTCCCCTTAGTCTTTGGGGCTTGAACTGTCATCATTGACCTGCTTTGGAAATTAGATTTCAACTTAACTTTCAGTCTACCCTATACCAGTATCCTTTTAACTAATAATCATTTGATTATTTCTCTTCATTGCTTTAGCTTATCATTGCCAGATTGACAATCATTACCATGTTGAAAAAAACAAACCTCACAAAATAAATAATTATCCTCAACCTGGGAGAAAGTCAGCAAATTGTAATTACCAGTGACAAACAGGAGACTCTAGAAAATTGGTATTTAATGTTATGTATTACATGTTAAAGTACAGCAGTAAAATTAGTAGCCCTGAAACTGATATATACTTTAACCTGAAATCACAGTGTCAAGCACTATTCATGTAAAATATCTATCAAGGCATCTAATTGTCATAAAAATCATTGTGCTTAATAAAAGTGACAAGCAAGACAAGCCTTACCTGACATGTTCCACTATAACACAAAAAGAAGATATGGAGCTAGATATAAAATACAAGCTAGTCAAAATTTCACAAGCTTGTGAACACACAATAGCTCTGGTGTCTGAGTTCACTGTCAAACAATAACTAATGAAATATTATATACTATAAGTGAAGGAATAGCGGTTAATTGCTTGAAGTGTGAATGATCTAATCAAGAGTAGGCACACAAATCAACTCATTTTGTTTTCATAAACTCTGAATGACCTCTCTATTACCGCAAATAGAGGGAGTTGTGCATGTGTGTTTATATATATATAAAAAGAGATGGAAATACTTGCTCCCCAACCCTCCCTGGGGACCTTCAGAAGCTCTTCATTTGGAGTACTACTGAGTAGCTGCCATAGTTTTGGAGGTGGGGCAGGGTGTGAAAGGGGAGGACTTCTCTGTGTCTGTGTCCCATCATGAATGTCACCATTTCTAAGAAGTGCCATTGGAAAGTATAAAGGGAAAAAGATATAATATGATGTTATTTGATAAATATGTCACTGTGTAACGAAATATTATCATAATGCATGCTCCTCCTGAGGTATGCATAATCTTAACTTTGTTATTTCTTAATTTATGAGTGCTTAGTTGTGTGGCCTAAATATTTTTTATTTTAAATAAATTCCACTTTAAGGTGAGTGAAGACTGGAGTGATTAGGTATCTTTACTGTACTTAATAATCTCCAGCTGGCACAAGTCAAACAATATAAAAATCTATATGTTTGGGTCTATGTATTTCAGAGGGATATTCCTGCACACTTCCAAGGATTTTGTTATGAGGGCTCTTATTTATAAAATTAATGTTCTTCAAAACTTTCCACATACTTTACGATACCCTGCCAGATACCAACCAGATATGTAATATCTGTGGAGGCCCTAATATTTGCAGTTTTAAATATTCCCAAACTGAATCGTTAGCTACTATTTTGTATTCCTGTTCAATGTTTTGCACATGAATTACTTTAAAACCATTCTGAGATTCATATAGGAATTTGAAATGATACAAAATGTAGTTATTCTCATGAGTAATTTAGGCATGTCATAAACATAAATTGCTACCTTCTTATTTTCTTTTTATGATTTGTGACATTAGAACGGATTACATGTGACATTAGAATGGATTACATCTGTACTGTTTTCTGCTTTGCGGATGATTTTTGTCATACGAATGAAGATGAGAACAAAAAAGAATGAAAATCAGTTCTCATTCTTCAATGTAAGCTATTTGTATGACAGTCTTAAAATTGAAATGAGTGGAGAAAATACAACACACTCTATTCTAGTAACAAGAAGGTTGCAGCCTTAATGTAAAAATCATATAAAATTAACTAATTTATATGACAACTTCAGTATAATTTTTTAATTCTATCCTACAACATCTGAAGTCAAGTAAAAAGATTATGACCCTGAAGTTGTCAAAATAATGACTGAGATTTATACCTTTTCCCCCCTCGTTACAGTCTGTCATTACAATAAAAGATGTTGTTGACATTTTTTATTCTAGTTATAAGCCTTGGCAGAAGAATGAAGAATTTGTAAGTTTATGGGTCATTTTTAATATTCTGCATTTGGTTCCACTGGCAATTCCTACACCTACTCCTATCTATGGGCACAACTTCCTGAATATGGGGGTACAGGAGGACAGAACAGGCCAACTGCAATGTGGAATATTAAGATCATCAGACCTCTTCCTCCTCGTTGTCTCTTGTATGTTATAATATTTCACAGAATATGCAGACATACCAATTCCCATAAGTCATATTGTGATACATATAGGAAAAGAGGTAGAGAAAGGCATTAACATAATAAATCCTTACTGTTGTTATAAAGGAATATCAGAGTCATTTTCAGATGCCTACAACTGATTCCTGTAACTGCAAAAGGCCCAAACTGAGATTAGAACCCAACATTTTGGTGTATTTCAATAGCTGAGTAAAAGAATAGCTTGATGAATTACATTTACACCCCAATATAACTGGATCTCCCAACAATACCAAAGTATGAGGAGAACTGTAGGGGCCCAAGAGAAAGCACAGTGGCAAAGCACTTCTGCACTAAATGTCCCTGAGATCTGTCACAATTTCAGGGTAACTGTACCTCTTAACCCTTTGTGGTCTGCACAAGGGAGGCCCCTTAGGTCTCAGGCCTTTAGCCACCAGAGCCACCCCTCTATGGCAGGGAGCTGTGTTCTTCTCCTTTCACAGGAGGAATTTAGGCTTCTGACCCACCTCCCACAATTCACTGTGATTTTCCCAACAGTCTAACCTTAGCTCAGCTCCCACAGTTTTGTTTTCTCTTGGGGGTATGACAGCCAGGGCCGGCTCCAGGGTTTTTGCTGCCCCAAGCAGCGGAAAAAAAAAATGCCATGATCGTGATCGGCAGCAGCTGTACCGCTGCTGCTTTCTTCTTCAGCAGCAATTCGGCGGCAGGTCCTTCCGTCCGAGAAGGACCGAGGGACCCGCTGCCGAATTGCCGCCGAAGAGCCCGACGTGCCGCCCTTCCCCCTTGGCTGCCCCAAGTACCTGCTTCCTGCGCTGGTGCCTGCAGCCGGCCCCGATTACAGCGTTAGCAGAGACCAGCCTGCATTCACAAAGAAAAGCACATTTATTTTTAGGAAATAATCATTACAGAAAAAACATGTTATAAAACAATAAAAGGTCTACACTCATGCTAAATTGACCAGAGGTCACCCATCTTCTACATATGGAATCTGGTAGGGTTTAAAGTCCTTCAAATCCTTCCAGCAGTGCTTGCCCTATTGTTTATAACCTCATGTCTCCTGGGCTTCTTGAACCTAGTCTGAACAAGTATATGCAATCCCCCTCCCCACCAGGACATCTCTGGAATTGTTTATCTGTCCCAGGTCTGTAGTAATTACCCCCTACTGATTTTAGCTCCTGGATGAAGCTCAGTAATCGTCACCCATGGAGCCAGTATAGAATTCCTTGTTCACAGAGGTACAGATAACATTTATAAAGTTAACTCTGTTAATAAAAAGGTAGTATTGCATGTGTTGTAATATCTGTCATAAGATCTGTGGATATGTTAAGGGAATCTTCAGAACCCTTTTTGTTTTTCCCCCAAAAGAGAGTTACCTGACTCCATTAATGGAAGAAATAAAAAGAAACTCCGTAACTGTTGGGAGAAAAATATATTCCCATTTGCATTATAATGAAATGGTTTTCATACACAATGTTGGCATTCAATCCTGCCAACATTGCATTCAAGATCTCTGAATTCTGAGGTCCAATTGACTTAAATTGCAAAGGGGGGCAGGTGCTGCACGGTAGATCTGGCCCCTCATTTGTAAAGCACTCAGATCTCTAGCTATGAAAATTACAACAAAAATGTCAGGTTCATAGATTCATATATTCTAGGATTGAAAGGACCGTGAGATGTCATCGAGTCCAGTCCCCTGCCCTCATGGCAGGACCAAATACTGTCTAGACAATCCCAGATAGACATTTATCTAACCTACTCTTAAATATCTCCAGAGATGGAGATTCCACAACCTCCCTAGGCAATTTATTCCAGTTTTTAACCACACTGAAAGTTAAGAATTTTTTCCTAATGTCCTAAACCTCCCTTGCTGCAATTTAAGCCCACTGCTTCTTGTTCTATCCTTAGAGGCTAAGATGAACAAGTTTTCTCCATCCTCCTTATGACACCCTTTTAGATACCTGAGAACTGCTATCATGTTCCCTCTCAGTCTTCTCTTTTCCAAACGAAACAAACCAATTCTTTCAGCTTTTCTTCATAGGTCATGTTCTCAAGACCTTTAATCATTCTTGCTACTCTTCCCTGGACCCTCTCCAATTTCTCCACATCTTTCTTGAAATGCGGTGCTCAGAACTGGACACAATACTCTAGTTGAGGTCTAACCAGCATTTCCACACTTCTACTTAAAATGTTCTTGTCTTTGTTAGTCAACTTTTGCTGTACATTGAGTGTGACCAATGAGTCAGAGGAGCCTCTGCAACTTCTCTGCTACATTGTGAATTTGTGTTTTTGTGTGTGTAGCCCATCATTCCTAGAGCATCATATCACACAAACACACACACACACATACACAATTTTACGATATAGCAGAGAAACTGCAGAGGTTCTTCTGACTCATTTGTAACACTCAATGTACAGCAAAAGTTGACTAGCAAAGACAAGAAGATTTTAAGTAGAAGTATGGAAATGCTGGGACACACACTCACACACACAGCTATGACTTAGGCAAAACTACTATCTAACCAAATAATGTTAATTTTCATGACATCAGAACTTCATAATTTATCCAAAATATCTCAATAAAAAAAAATCCCTCTCCCTATCAAAATCATAATCACTGATGGCAAAGAAACCTACTACTAATGAAACTTTTTCTCTCTCAAGAAACCAGATTTAGTAGGAGTTCTTGTTAGAAAAGGGAAAAATAAACTTACTGCTGTATGTGAGCTAGATGTTATTCCATTTTTCTTGTTTGCAGGGATAAAACAGAGAATCATAGCTTGGAAAGGTAATCTTTCTTTTCCTCTCCTACATATTATCTTTGCAGTTCAAATAACAGTCTGGTGGTTAAAAATAAAACAGAATAGCTGTGCCATATAGTATAGCATCTGGGTGCTATCCAGTTCCCATGTGTTCCATCTGCACTATTCAATTTGGATCTAGCTCAGGGATAAGCTAGGTTACATACATCATAACACATTTTAAAGTTGAAGTTCACTGCAAGCTTATTTCTTGTTGAATTTATAGGCATATGGACTTACGACAAGAAAAATCTGTTCTGAATAGAATGTGTTTATAATCAACAAGATGGTCTACAGTGGGTTTGATTATCAGACATTTGGGGCTGAATTTCAGCTGCCTCTCAGACTGTTCAATAATTAACATCACAAAATCCATTCTGGTTTTGTCTGAAATGTATCAGAAAAGGAAAATTAAAACACGTTGAAAACTGAATTATTTTAATTATAGAGGCATATGAATGAATTCATATAGCTTGTTGGATAACAAAGGTTTTTTATATTTCTGGGACAGAATAACATGCTGCTTTGTATCCTTCAAATACTCTCCATGCTGCTAGCCAAAGCCACTGCCCAGAGCATCAGTGAGTGGAGCTTTGGCCCTGCCTCCATCTTTAGGGTGCTATGAGGCCCTGCAGGAGTAGGGAATGACTGGAATTCATTTAGTCCCTTACATGTATCATGTAAAGGGTAACCAGGCGATAGAAAGAATAGCTTATAGCGATAGACACTTTAAAGGCCAACCAGAATTTAGCCCAAAATTAGCTGTTGCCAGTGACATGCACTTGTAATCTCTTTCAATATATCCATCCATGACAGGGTAACAAGGCTTATGGATAGTGGAGAAGCAGTAGATGTGGTATATCTTGACTTCAGTAAAGCTTTTGATACTGTTTCTCATGGCCTTCTCATAAACAAACTAGGGAAATACAACCTAGATGGAGCTACTATAAGGTGGGTGCAAAACTGGTTGGAAAACCATTCCCAGAGAGTAGTTATCAGTGGTTCACAGGGGATAACCCGTGGGGTCACGCAGGGATCAATCCTGGGTCTGGTTCTGTTCAATATCTTCATCATTAATTTATATAATGGCATAGAGAGTACACTTAAAAAAGTGTGCAGACAATATCAAGCTGGGAGAGGTTGCAAGTGCTTTGGAGGATAGAATTAAAATTCAAAATGATCTGGAGAAACTGGAGAAGTGGTCTGAAGTAAATAGGATGAAATTCAATAAAGACAAATGAAAAGTACTCCATTTAGGAAGGAACAATCAGTTGCACACATACAAAATGGAAAATGATTGCCTGGGAAGAAGTATTGCAGAAAGGGATCTGGGGATCACAGTGGACCACAAGGTAAATATGAGTCAACAATATAACGCTGTTGCAAAGAAGTGAACATCATTCTGGGATGTATTAGCAGAATTGTTGTAAGCAAGACACAAGAAGTAATTCTTCCACTCTACTCTGCGCTGATTAAGCATCAGCTGGAGTATTGTGTCCGGTTCTGAGCGCCACATTTCAGGAAAGATGTGGATAAATTGGAGAGAGTCCAGAGAAGAGCAACAAAAATGATTAAAGGCCTAGAAAACATGACCTATGAGGGAGGATTGAAAAAATTGGGTTGTTTAGTCTGGAAAAGAGAAGACTGATAACAGAAAAGAGAAGACATGATAACATTTTCAAGTACAAAAGAAAGGTTGTTACAAGGAGGAAGGAGAAAAATTGTTTTTCTTAACCTCTGATCATAGGACAAGAAGCAATGGGCTTAAATTGCAGCAAGGCAGGTTTAGGTTGGACATTAGGAAAAACTTCCTGTCAGAGTGGTTAAGCACTAGAATAAATTGCCTAGGGAGGCTGTAGGATCTCCATCACTGGAGACTTCTAAGCGTAGGAAGGGCCATCCTTTGGATTTATGGGTCCCTACTCAGTATTATTAAACTGGTCCCCCTATGCCCGACAGTAGCCCGGGCTCGCAGCCTGGGAGGGAGCAATGAGGCAGCAAAGGATACCAAGTCTCATGGTTGTAGACAGTCACAGTTCCCCACAGAGAGCCCTTTACCCTCTCTCCCTCATGCAGAATGTGTGGCATCAACGCATTCAGCTCTGTGAATATGGCCTCTGCCTAAGGAGACTGCAATGCGCATTGGGTGTCCAGGAGCCAACCCGCTCTTACCTGCTGTCATGGGCAGTGAGTGAAGCTGCCGCTTGGGGATGCTAATTTCCCAGCCCACCTGTGGCCCTGCCCATACTCCACCCCTGCTGTGTCCCAGACCCCGCCCTCCACTCTGGCCAGGCCCTGCCCTCTCCCCACTATCTTCCTCCTCCTCCATGATCACCCCCTTCCACTCAAATCCCTGAACCCAAATGAAGCAAATGACATTTGAAAAAACAAAAATAAAAAACCACTCTTCTGCAATTTCTTTCTAAAGAAAATGGAGCATGTTTTCCACTGCATTCCAGAAAGTGAAAACTGGACATGCAGAAGGCAACAAATTAAAAGCACTAAACTTGGGAATAAAAAATGTCACAGGTTTTTTGATATACTCTGAAATTTGTCAGAGATTTATTTGCAAAAACTTCGTCATAAGGGCAAGTCAGCTGTCCTGCTGAGTACAACATTAAATATTATGGGATACATGATGCAGCTCTTCTCTGTTTTACATTTTCTTAATCAGTATTTCTAAGCTGATTTTATATTTTAAAGGTATTATTAAGCCTTCATAAAGTAATCATTCCAGATTACTACATATTTAACTCACTGAAACAAAGACATTATTTTAAACAATCAGTCACAAAGATTTAGTGTGTTCATAACAACGTTCATTGCTTTTAGAAAAAGGGAACAGTAATTTACTTTGTGTGATCTCCATAACAATAGTCATCTTTATGAAATTTCACCAACTTAAAAAAAATATGTTTCCAAAGATTTTAGACATAACAAAGGATTTTATATCTTACTAAGGCCTGGGCTACACTAGTGTGGGGGTTAAAATTAAGATACGCAACTTCAGCTATGCGAAGTATCTTTGTTCGATTTACCTGGCTGTCCTCACGGCGGAAAGTTGACTGCAGCGGCTCCCCCGTCGACTCCACTTACTCCTCCTGCCGAGGTGGAGTGCGGTCATCGATTCGTGGATCAATTTATCGTGTCTAGATGAGACACGATAAATCAATCCTCTCACACTACCCAGCCGGTAGTATAGATGTACCCTAAGGTACTGATTTTGCTAGAGGGTTCTCTTAAAACTAGTTCATCAACTAGTCGGAAGTAAAGAAGGGAAACTCATTTGTCCAGTTATCTGGCAGGAAAGGGGTGTTGTCCCTTTAACGGCTCTCTTCAAGGATTTTTCAGAGATGTGATTTTATCATCTTCAGCAACTAACTAATGAAATATTTTAAAGCAAATTTTAAACTAAGGTCCTGTAAACTAACATGTTCTGAGTAAATATTACAGTAATGCACAACTGTTTTTGTCAATAAATTCAGAAACTGACAATATATACCTGGGGGTTGGCAAATGTCTGTTAAATAACTTCATTACCACTGAATGTCTCTTTAACAATTTCAATGTTGTGCTAATAGGTCTGGCACGCTGTCAGGGGCGGCTTCAGGCCCTAGCATGCCAAGTGCGTGTTTGGGGCGGCAAGCCATGGGGCAGTGCTCTGCTGGCGCCGCGAGGGTGGCAGGCAGGCTGCCCTCAGCGGCTTGCCTGCGGAGGGTCCGCTGGTCCCACAGCTTTGGCGGACTTCCCGCAGGCGTGCCTGCAGGAGGTCCGCTGAAGCTGCAGGACCAGTGGACCCTCCACAGGCAAGCCGCTGAAGGCAGCCTGCCTGCCGTGCTTGGAGCGGCAAAATGCCTAGAGCTGCCCCTGCAGGCTGGAAGGTTTTTTCACTTTTAAGTTACTAGATCCCCTTCAGAGTAAGAGTCACCAGGCTGCAGCAGCTAGCTGTAGGAGCCTCCAGGAAGGGGTCAGAACAGGGATAGGAAGAGAAAGGATGGTGAACAATAAGATCCAGGGGTGCCCCCAATTTTCAGGTGCCCTACACAGTCCTGTATGCTGCGCTGCATATGCCTAAGGACAGCCCTGAGAGCAGGTTACACAAACACCTTTCAGGGATGGTCTAGATAATACTTAGTTCTGCTATGAGTGCAGGGGACTGAACTAGATGACCTCTCAAAGTCCCTTCCAGTCCTATGATTCCATCCCTAGTCAACATCTAGGCATTTGTGTTATGTATTTAGCACCAAATCCTGCTCACCTTGCTCACAAATAGTTTCATTTTTCTACAGCATGAGTAAACTGAGCAGCATTTGGCCCCATGGTTATTTTACCGCTTTTTGCTACTGTCATCTAAATCATAAATCACATCAACCACATATGACAATTTGTTGCAGACAAAAGAAACCTGATTGAACTATGATGAATGCTTCTTGTATGTGCTGAAATGGGATCAACAGACTGGCCTGCTTCCCAGAAAGATTTCTCCATTATCAAAATTGTGATAATTTCCATTATTATAAAGAATTCATTTTGCTGTGGCAATAAAACTGCCCTTCTGTAGCTCTATTTATTGTTATTTCAGTCTAACATTTATGTTCAAAGTGTAATGGTGGTTTTAAATTCATACCCATCTTTCATTATCAAATTTATTTTAATAGGAATATTTCCTTTTTAATATCTAATATTTTCCTCAAAGACAAAACTAGTTCTGACTTTTATCTCTAATAACATGACATAAAACCATATAAAGGGCACTATGGTTAATAACAACATAAAGGAAGCAGAAAAGAAAAGAAAAGAAAAGAAAAGAGCTTTTCCATCTATTATCTTAATTGTAAGAAAAGAATGAAGAAGAAGAGAATAATGTGGACTTTCTTCATAGATTGTTGAACATTCAAAGAGTCTTCAAGAAATCAGTGTTTTTTGGCTTTTTTACTTAATTTATTTTTGGTGCATCCTGGTACCCTGAACAAAGAATAAATATATATAGCAGATTCCTGAAATGTAATTAATACCTTGCAGTTACATTACCTTTCATTTTGAAGATCTTGAAGCACTTTATCTCCCAGACAGAAGTGGTAACTAATTAATGTCATTATTATTGTGCTCATAATTATTTCCAGTGTAAACTGAACAACAGGGAGATTAAGTGCTTGGCTCAAAGCCACACAGTGTATATCAGTGGCAAAACCTCTGAATTTCAGGAACCTGTTCTAACCACTAGATACAAACTTCTTCCAGTCATTTAAAATTAACATATTAGTAATTGGTCATAATGTCTATGTAAGATAATTGTTTTTCACTAGTCAGTACTGGTGAGGCCTCTGCTGTAATATCCACCATTCTAGGCACCACACTTTAGGGAAAATGTCGATAAATTGGAGAGAGGACAGAGTAAAGCTAAATAAAGATCAAAGGTTTTGACCTGACCTATGAGGATAAATAAACTGGGTATGTTTAGTCCTGAGAAAAGATGAGTGAGGGAGGACCTGATAACAGTCTTCAAATATGTTAAGGGCTATTAGGGAGGACAGTAATTATTTGTCCACTGAAGATAGGACAAGAAGTAATCAGCTAATCTGCTGAAAGGGATATTTAGGCTAGATATTAGGAAAATGTTCCAGCAATAAAAGTAGTTAAGTAGTGGACTAAGTTTCCAAGGGAGGTTGTGAAATCCCAGTAATCACTGGGTTTTAAGAACAGGTTTGACAAATGTCTGTCAGGTATGGTCTAGGTATACTTGGTCCTACCTCAGGACCTTGTCTGGACTAAATGATCTCTTGAGGTCTCTTCCAGCTCTGCATTTTTATGATTCTACACATAGCAAAGTCTTTTTTTTTTGTGACTAGTTTATTATTTTTAACATTAAAATACAAAAAGGTAAACGTATAGCTTATATATATTCCAGAATACTGCAAATTTCACAGGATATCCAATAAAACAATGCAATTACTTTCCAACTTATCAAAGCTGCAAGACCAAACAATGCAAAAATCAGACAATATTACATGCATGTAGCATGTTAGGGTGGAGTAACAATAACAATTTTTAAAAGGCACATAGGCAAAAGGGGAAGGGGGTACAAAGCAAAGGTGTCCTGTGAAATGAAATGTGCATTATTTATCTAAATTTCTTAGAATACATATAACTTCTCCCAAGATCTGAACATCTTTATATATTATATATATTTGGAACAGCTATGTCATTCATTTAGAAAAACATTAAATATGTTTCAGATAGATACATTTACATGCTATATGAGCTTTTCCTTTACAACACCTTCATTGCAATTGCCAAATTTGTTAAATAGTAATTCATTGCTCTGATATGGTATCTTCCATTCAGCAATCTGAAAATGCTTTACAAATATTAATGAATTTAACCACAAACTACCTCTGGGAGGTAAGGAAGTTTTATTATCTCCATTCTACAAGTGAAGAAATGGAATCATACAGGGTAAGTGACTGATCTTAACATCACAGGAATATTGTGACAGATCATGGAATCATAGAATAGAACCATAGAATATCGTGGTTGGAAGGGACCTCAGGAAGTCATCTAGTCCAACTCCCTGTTCAAAGCAGGACCAATTCCAAACTAAATCATCCCAGCAAGGGCTTTGTTAAGCCTAGCCTTAAAAACCTCTAAGGAAGAAGATTCCACTACCACCCTAGGTAACCCATTCCACTGCTTCACCGCCCTCCTAGTGAAAAAGATTTTCCTGATATCCAACGTAAACCTCCCCCACTGCAACTTGAGACCATTACTCCTTGTTCTGTCATCTGCCACCACTGAGAACAGTCTGGCTCCATCCTCTTTGGAACCCCCCTTCAGCTAGTTGAAAGCAGCTATCAAATCCCCCCTCATTCTTCTCTTCTGCAGACAGTTCCCGGTTCCCTCAGCCTCTCCTCAAAAGTCATGTGTTCCAGTCCTCTAATCATTTTTGTTGCCATATAGCCCAGATCTCTAGATTCCCATTCCTGTGCTGTAACCACACTACTTTAATTACCTCAAAGTGCAATTTGAACACTGAACAACTTGTCAGAATAAGAATCCTTGAACAAATCCTGACCTAAATTTGTGTCCTTTAGCTAGGCTTTGTGGATGTAGAAAGCCAAGGGAATACAAAGGTAGCTATGAAGTGTGGCTGCCCAACTTCTTCCCCTGCCCAAGGCCAAATTCTGTGACTTCACCCCAAGTGGGAAACAAGGAATGACACTGGAGAGGTAATGACCTAGTATAGTGCCTTGCAGGTTCTAGGAGATTGGTCTGCCCACCCAC
The DNA here is from genome assembly GCF_003597395.2 of Chelonoidis abingdonii. Taxonomy (NCBI): domain Eukaryota; kingdom Metazoa; phylum Chordata; order Testudines; family Testudinidae; genus Chelonoidis; species Chelonoidis abingdonii. The sequence continues at coordinate 39,461,946 of NC_133773.1, forward strand.
ACACCCTTTCAACACCCCCCCCCCCCTTCTCAATTAAATGTTGGGCAGATGTTAGGTAAATCTTTAAGTGGTGATATCACAGCATTCCCAACTGATAGCTCCAAGATGGAGCTAGGTTTTCAAAATAAATGCCTTGATATTATGGGATGTATATGTAAGAAGGCCAACTTCCACTTGAACCAGCCTTCCCCCCGTGACTTTAAGGACTTTATAATATTCAGATATTCTGGTGATGAACTTTTATAAAGATCTCAGCCACCATCTTATCCCCAGCAACTCTGTTGTTGACCATACTTGAAACAAAGAAACATCATCTTTTATTGATGAATGACTTGACCAAGCTTGGTGGACTTTTTACCATGGCTAAATTAACCCTTTGACAGGCAAATATCAGAACTATATAAACATGTGAAATTTATTTCATAAGCATATAGAAAAGAAGTTCCTAGGAAGGCCTAGAGATCATATCTGTATCTGTTCTTTATGTACAATAGCTTGCAAAATGAAACTCTTTGTAAGACACCCCATGCCACAGAGATCAAGCACTGCAGTTCACCCAAACCAAAACATACGAAATTCCAACAAAGCTTCTGACTGAAACATCTCCACACACATACACCCCTCTCCCTCATAATTATCCAGCAGTCTCATTCATAGGCTGACTACCAGAGATGTGGAAAAGGGGAAGCCAACTGCCTAAGCTTCTTAAGGCGGCAAGCTCTATGTTACTTTAAGTGCATGGCATTTCATGGAAGAGCATACAAACAGATCAGTATAACACAGTGAGAGTCATTTGATTGGCATTTAACTTGTGCAGGTTGGTCACTCTTTACCTCAATTCCTCATCTGCAAAGCGGGGATATAGCTATGGTTGCTAAAAACTTTTCTATTGAAACTATTTTTCAGTTAAAAATTGGGTTTTCAACTAAGCCAAATTTATCATGAAAAAGAGTGCTTTCTGTGGAAAAATTCATTTTTTTTACTCAAAAAACCAAACATACTAAAACTATATTTCATTATTCAAATTTCTGCTGAAACTAAATCAAGATTTTACATAGAGAAAAAGTAGTTTTTCAACCAGCTCTCTATATATTACTTCCCTATTTCACTGTTGTGATAATTAATAAAATGCTTGTGAAGTGCTTGGATATTTTAGACATTGGGGCCACAATAAGTACCCAGATTGTTTCTTTGAACCAGCTTACAGGTTTAGCAGGGTGAAAGGCTTGATAGTTTTGTTCACCAGGCAGAATCACAATGTACTTTTTTTTTTTTTACAGAAATCCCAGCATTTGAAACTTAAGAATTCACCACTTTGACAAGTGAAATTAATTTCATTGAAAAGATAACCATGCATTAAGAAGAATATTTTTTCCATCTTTATGGTAATATTGGATCAGTAAAGTAAATAAATGTTATAACTGCCCTGAATGTATCTCCAGGTGACTAGGGTCTCAAGATATGAAACCAAGGGAACTTCCCTCAGAATTAGTTCCTGGAAATGTGAAGGGGAGGTGTTAATAAAGTAGGATTGATTTTGAAGTCTTGGCGGCCTTAAAAGATTTGAGAGTTCAGAGAGAGAGATGAACATTTCACATTTCTAATCTTTTGATGCTTGCCCTTTCTTCATTCAATATCCAAATCTAATTCCTACAATTCTCCCACTAGTATGACTTATTTTTCAAAGCATTTATTTTAGTACTATGTTGATATTTGGCCTGATCTTAAAGCCAGGTAGTTTCTGATGCAGAACTAAAATTAATGTCTGGATGCTTTCAATGCCAACTTCACTGAGTAAATATTTCTAATATTTTTACAGTAGCATGTGTTCACTGAAGAAAACATCAATTATTTTTAATAAACTCCTGCAGCATTAAATTAAGCCCTTTGCTTACCACACCCTTCTACAAAATAACCGGAACATTTTTTAACTAGAAGCTCAAAACAATTTGACAAATCATGTGATACTAGAATTAGACTGTAATATGGCCATAAAGGGTATGAAAATGAAGAGACAGCTGCCAGAGCTGAAGTGTAGTTTTCCTGCCACCCCTACATCCCTAGGTTCCGGATTCCTCTGGGCTGGAGGTGTGGGGAGTGCTCAACCCACGGAGTCAGTGCCTATGCCTTCAGCCACATGACTTTACTTGCTATTGCACCAATAGTGTTGTATGATCTAAGCCAAACTGAGACAAATAAAAGCAAATGAGCTGGGTGTATTATGCGACCCTCCCTGCTGCTGCCACTGACAGGATCATAAATGTTTTGGGAGGGATCTGAAATATCCATGTCCCAAGCTCCAACGAGCCACTCCTTAAAAGGCAGAAAATCTTATTTTATTCTTCCTTTGACTTATGCAAACATAGGCCCCAATTTCGGAAAGCCCTTATACACTGGAGATGGATGGAAAATTTCCATGTTAGCAAAAATTAATAAAATAATAATAATAATAATAATAATAATCAGGATTTCAATTTTTTATCTCAAATCTAGATAAAAAAGCAAAAAATAAAAATAAAAATAACCATTTTCCCCACAAAACAAGATTCCAAAAATGTTCCATTTTGGGTCAATGGGCATGTTTCATTTTTATTTTGATCAAGTTAAAAAAAATCAAAAACTTCCCATTTCAAAAACATCCTAACAAGATATTCGGATGTTTTTATAGTGTCTTTTCCAATTTGGTTTCAAACCAAAGTTGCCTAAAGTTCACAAGATTTCACAAAAAAATCAGTTTAGTTGCAACAACATTTTCTGGCAGAAGATTGTTTCAACCAGCTCTACTAAGCACATACTTAATCTACCGCTATTCAGACCAGTGCTGTAAAGTTTTCCTAAACTGAGGTTTTCTCTTGTTTTAAATGTAACTCATCAGGTAAACCAGAAAGAGGGATATATGTCTAACAATAGACCACCTCAAATTAAATTTACCTCAATAAAATGTTTTAGTTAGCCATTTTCTCTCATATAAAGCATCTTTGGTTATAATTATGATTTAAACATATATATTATAATATTTTAAAATATATTCCACATAAAGAATCTGAAGTGATCCAATGACACAGTTCTCCTGTTTTATTTTTCCTCTTAAAGAGAGGTACTCAGTGTGAACTTTTCTAAAGGGATAATCCATCCTAGTGCCAACCTCTATAAAGATGATTACAACATTAAAACAGGATCTCCTCACTGTCTTCAAACTTAGATATGAGTTGTATCTATTTTCTCAACTGTTGCTTGGCATAATTGTGAATGTCAATTATCCAGTGTGTAATACATCATCTTAAGTATCATTTTACATTTGTAATTTGCAGATCACAGTGCACAAACATTAATTTCATTGCTTCTAATATTAATTTCTAAAACTAATTACTCTTTACGTTAAACTCTCTTCATTTCTTTGTTTTGCTATAAGCCACTCATCCATCCCCAAAACAGTGAGGCACTCTGCATACCAATGAGCTGTATGATTTATCAACTGATTAATTCTAAAGATTACTTATGGTGATTTCAACTGGCTGACACTGTATTACAAAACCAAAAATATACAATAATAAAAATGCAACACTGCAGAGCAGATGTGACTTATTTGTCAAGTTCGGACAAATGCACCAAACAATCATTTAACTGTAATATTTTGTCATCACATTAACTAATGTTGGACTTTAACAGATTACACAGAACTATATGGTGCTCTAACAAAATATTTTATTTCTCATGTATAAATCTGCAATAACGAAAAAGAGATGACAAGCAAGCCAAAAAACTCCTTACTTGGGAAGTAGGAGTGTACTCCATTGCATCTTATTTGTTGTGTACTGCATACTATTCTCCACATTCTGCAGCCTTTTCACATGGAGTTAGCAACTTCAAGGGTGCATCCAAACTAGAGGAAGCTGGTATGGCAGAACCAGACTGTGTGCCCTGGGTCTCAGGGAGAAAAAAGTTGTGTTGTCTGGGAGAAGGTGAGTTTTATCTAGTCTTGAGGGTCAGCCTGCCCTACAGTTCCCTTGCCGTTCCATTTAGCAGTATGTAGCCTGTACACCACAAACACATAAATCGAGTCTCAGTTGAACCCTACTTAATCAAACTCAAATTATGTTTCCATGTGTGCAATTAACATTCATGATCTCAATTTTCAAATGCTGAGGCTTACACAATACCAAAAACTCTATTCAGTGCCAGGACAAGGAATTAGAGAGGGGCACCAATGTGATAGGGAAGAGGTAAGGTAAAGAGAAGTCTATTTAAATAGAAATTGCAATGTTCAACCTCTTAAAACTATTATTCTTATAATTGCACAACCACATTTATCTAATATATTTGCACATTTAATTAATTATGCTGTATTTAAAAAGTACTCTATTTATAATAGCTAATTCTCCATTTCCTACAAATCAAATTACTGAGGCATGCATTTGATTCTCAGTTAATGTAAACTGGCATAGCTCCATTGAATTTACACTTACCCAAGGGATCTGTCCTGTTAGGTACTGAAAATAAATCAGCAAGGGGGGAAAAAAGAGGCTTTCCCCCACACCTTGTTAATGATATATATATAGGCAAGAAGGTTATTTCAGTTTTTAAGTGGCACAAATGTTCAAAGGTGTATTTAAAGTCTACAGTACAGAATCTGTAATAGTAGGGAATAAAAAAGGATTCAGAGAGAAAATGAAATTGTTCATATTTCAGTGTTTCTCTGATTAACATTGCTGATTTATTCTCAGAAAAACTGAACCTTCATCTGCTCCTGTGCTTGCATTTACCTGAAGATGCTATTGCTTGTGTGGGTGATAGGGACTCAAGCCTTGAGGTGCAGTTTTAGTACATACCTCTTCAACTATCTGGGGTGATGATGAGTTGGAAGCATTTACTACGGAAAGCTATTCTAAGAAAGGTACAGAAAGTTTTAAAGATACCATTTCATATTGCCAAGTCATGATCTCCATATTCCATACTTGTGTGGGTCTTGCAACCTCTGCTCAAAATAAAAAGGTCAGCAGGCTCCATGTTTCTTCACCAGATCCTCCAAAGCCTTTGCATTGTCCAGAGTTTGTGCTAGAAAAGGGCATGGAGACTTGGCAGAACAGAGAGAGGAAGGTGAGTTTTGAGGTTAGGGCTAAGAGGGGGCCCATTCAGTTTCTCTCTGACCCCTGGAAATTAGTCAACAACAACAACAAAATATACAGATTTTCAGTCAGTCTACCAAGGAGCCAGGAGATGGTGAGGAAAGCCTCTCGGGTCCAGAGACATTGAGGAAGCAGAGCTCCTCCATGTACATGGCGAAGAATCTGCTCAGTTCCCTTTCCCACAGAGGTATTAGGCAGCACAAACTTACATGTGCTCTCATCCAAGAGCCCTCTCGTGCATTTTTCTGTGGAAGGGAGGAAGGGGATGACCTGGGCAACAGTGTGAGCCCTGAGCCCTGAGGATCCACCTGTTGTTCTGTTGACTATATTCATCAGACTATGATTATTATCTTCTCAAGAGAACAGAACACTTCCAAGTCAGCAATCCCCATTTTTTAATCAGATATAGTACCACTGTTGAGTGATCCAAGTTACTTACCACTTCCACGTTCCTGGATAATCTGCTTTTACAGTATTCTCAGCCACCTTGGTTCTGGAGGTTATGGATTTTATGCTTTGTTCTCTTCGGCAAGATTGTGCTGTGGTTCTGTGCAGTTGTACAAGCCAGTAATGCTCAACAGCACATTATCAGCTTGTTCCTCACTCACTGCTTTTGAGAACTTTAATACTTTTTCATTAAAATTCTGCACAACCAAACAGACCAATTTAAAGATGGTCAATATCATCCATTCTCCAAGGCAGTGAAATTTTAAGCTTACAGAGATGTATAATACGTCCTTGTCAGTTGGAAGACCTCCCATTAAGGGTGTATAGCTTAAAGATCGCAAAACTTTTTTATTTAATTTGAGGCCCATATTTACTCACAAAGCACTATCCCCACAGATATAAAGTGCCTGGCAAATTCTAAATTGCAGTCAGAGCTTAAAGCAAACATGCTTCTTGAAACTTTTACTGCTCTGCAAAATGACATAAGGTGGTGAAAGCGTAACTACTTAATGAGAAAAAAGCAGAAAAGAGAATTTATAACTGGCTTCCAAAAATGTGACATTATGTTTTCCCCTTTCAGACCCAAAATAAAAGTCTCAGAAATGATAATATGTGAGATGCATGAATAAAGTACATGTGCACCACCTGAGACTACTATATTCCCAGTTAGTACTACTCAGAGATTACCTACTGGCAAAGGGAACAGTTCTTTCAGAAATGATAAAGCATAAAGTGTATAATTCAGATCCCAAAGTTAATGTGTGCCTATCAACTTCGGTGGCCTTTGGATAAGGCACAGAGTAATGCTTCATTTAGAGAAGAATGTAATGAGAGGTACCAAAAATAATGAATGACACAGAAAAGGTAATTTTAGAGACTCTATTCAACCTCTCATAATACAAGAATAATGGGACGTCCACTGAAACTGAAAGCCACCAACTGTAAATGTGTGTGTGTGAGTGCGTGTATATATATATATATAATTTGTTCACATAATTAGCCTGTAGAATTCTTTGCAAGATTATCATAGTGTCTAACAGCTTGGCAAGATTCCAAAGGGATAGAAGTAAGATTTTCACCTCTGTTCTGACTCCTTTATGCCAGGTAAAAAGGCCCAAATGGAGCAAAGATCTTCTAAAAGCCCTGGAGCTGTAAAATGGGGAATTCCTGTGTAGAAACTGAGATACACTGCTACTGGCTATGCTCCAAGCATCCCACTGCAAGCCTTGGTGGGGTCACAGCACTTTGGAGATTCTGAGCAGTGTTGCCACCCAGGGCTGTCTCTAGCATTTTCGCCACCTGAAGCGGCGAAGAAGAAAAAAAAAAGCCGATCTGCAGCACTACTGCAGCAACTCGATCACGCCACTTCATTCTTCTGTGGCAATTCAGCAGCGGGTCCTTCGCTCCCTCTCTCTTCCTTTTCGGCAGCACTTCGGCAGCAGCTCAAAGAGGAGGAAAGGGACTGATGGACTTGCCGCCGAAGACCCAAATGTGCCGCCCCCCTTTCCATAGGCCGCCCCAAGCACCTGCTTGGTTTGCTGGTGCCTGGAACTAGCCCTGTTGCCACCCCTGGGATGCTGGAAAAGGCTGTCATAACTTAGCCATTCCATGCTGTCTAAATTACACTGGTGCTACTTCACTCCTTGGAGCAGCGCACAATCAGGAGGGCACCAGGGTGGCTAAAAGCCACTTAAGCTCCCAGCCCTCTGGGCTGCAAAATCTGTGCTGCACCTCTTAGAGGAACAGCACAAAATCTCACCCTGTGCATTTATATTATAATGCAAACATGCACAATTACACTAGGAAAGATAAAATAAGGAATACAGACCTTCATGATTCTGAGCACTAACTGATGGGATTTAGGAAGTTTTCTTTCCCTGTGAACCAGTTATTCAAGTTACTCTCTAATTGCTTATGATTCCAGACACTCCTCCGCCACCACCCCCCGCCCCTCAAAAAGAAAAAAGATGGGGGATTCAAGCACTTGGTACTGGCCCGTTAGTAACTGGATACCAGACTAGATGAACCGCTGATCTCATACTGTAATTCTGAAGTTCCTGTCTATGGGTAGCAAAGAATCTGCCTTAGCTTCTCCTCAGGTACCCCAATGTTCAGGGATTCCAGTCCTCATCTATCCCACCCCTTAGTATTCTTTACCTGCAGCATCCCTTACAGCAAGTTCCTATTGATCATACTCATAATGGTTAATTTAGATTAACCTCTTACATAAACTCAGCTACACAAAAATTATATGGCTACATAGCACTGGCAGTGGTATTTTTGGTTTGTTTTTTGTTTTTTTAAAGTAATAAAATAAATGGCTTTGAATCCTCAAACATAATTGTAATGGGATCATCTGTAAAAGTAATATTTAGATCACAAGAATTGTATAAGGGCTGAAAATCCTTTCTTTTAAATATAAGGAGTTGGTCAGTTTTATTATTGTTCTTCTGCAGAACTATTCTGGAGGAACCAACTAGGAGCAGGGCTCTTCTTGACCTGCTGCTCACAAACAGAGAAGAGTTAGTAGGGGAAGCAAAAGTGGATGGAAACCTGAGAAGCAGTGACCATGAGATGGTCGAGTTCAGGATCCTGACACAGGGAAGAAAGGAGAGCAGCAGAATACAGACCCTGGACTTCAGAAAAGCAGACTTTGACTCCCTCAGGGAGCTGATGGGCAGGATCCCCCTAGGAAAATTAACTATGAGAGGGAAAGGAGTCGAGAGCTGGGCTGTATTTAAGAATCCTGATTGAGGTTGCAGGAACAAACCATCCCGATGTTTAGAAAGAATAGTAAATATGGCAGGCGACCAGCTTGGCTTAACAGTGAAATCCTTGCTGATCTAAATGCAAAAAGAAGCTTATAAGAAGTGGAAATTGGACAATTACCAGGGGAGAGTATAAAAATTTGCTGCAGGCATACAAGGAGTGAAATCAGGAAGCCAAATCCACACTTGGAGTTGCAGCACAGAGATGTTAAAACTAACATAGAAGGGTTTCTTCAGGTACGTTAGCAACAAGAAGAAGTCAAGGAAAGTGTGGACCACTTACTGAATGAGGGAGGGCAACCTAGTGACAAAGGATGAAAAAAAGAAAAACTAATGTACTCAATGATTTTTTGCCTCTGCTCTTTACAAACAAGTAAGCTCCCAGACTCCCTGCAGCTGGCAACACACGTATGGGAGATAGGTGACCAGCCTCGTGGAGAAGAAGTGGTTTGGGACTATTTCGAAAAACTGGATGAGCATAAGTCCATGGGGCTGTATGCGCTGCACGAGGGTGCTAAAGAGTTGGTAGATGTGACTCAGATACCGTTGGCCATTATCTTTGAAAACCTCATGGCTGAATGGGGTAGGTCCGCGATGACTGGGAAAAGGCCTACTGTAGCGCCCATCTTAAATAAGGAAGGAGAGGATCCGGGAACTATCAGGCCAGTCAGCCCCACCTCATCCTGAAATCATGGAGCACCGTCTCATAGTCAATCTGAGCACTTAAGGGAGCGAATGATAGAAACAGTCGCAGGGCATACCGGGCAAGTTCTGCCTGATCTAACCTAATCTTACTTGAGGAATAACTGAGCAGTGCATGAAGGAAGCAGTGGATGCTGTGTATTACTTGACTTTAGCAAAGCTTTATGATGGTTCTCCGGCACACAGATTCTTGACCCAGCAAGTAAAATATGGGCTGGATGAATTTGGACAAGGAATGCGATGAAAGCTTGGCTAGATTGTTGGGACTCAGCGGGTAGTGATCAATGGGCTCCTATGTCTAGATGGCAGCCTGTTTCGAAGTAGAGAGCCCCCGGGTCGGTTCTTGGGGTCGGTTTTGTTCAATATCTTCATTAATGATCTGGGAGGATGGCATGAATTGCAACTCTCAGCAAGTTTGCAGATGACACAAGGAGTAGTGTGAAGCTGGAGGGTAGGGATCAGGAAAACAGAGAGACCTAGACAGAATTAAGGACTGGGCCAAAAGACACCCTGATCGAGGTTCAACAAGAACAAGCTGCAGAGTTCTGCACTTAGACGAAGCAGTCCCGTTCAATGTTACAGACTAGGGACTGAGTGGTTAGGCATTCAGTTTCTGCAGAAAAGACCTAGGGGTTACAGTGGACGAGAAGCTGGATATGGAGTTCAACAGTGTGCCTGTTGCCAAGAAGGGCTAACAGCATGTTTGGCTGTATAAGTAGGGCATTTGCAAAGCAGGATCGAGAGATGTGATCATTCCCCTCTATTCGACATTGGTAAGGCCCATCTGAAGTTTGTGTCCAGTTTTTGGGCCCACACTCAAGTAAGGATTTGTGGAAAAATAATGGAAAGAGTCCCAGCCGAGAGGGCAACAAAATGATAGGGGGTGCGAGCCATGATTATGAGGATAAAGGCCTGAGGTATACTGGTGATTGTTTAGACTGTAGGAAAGAATTGAGGTGGGATATTTGATTAGCTGCTTTCAACTACCTGAAAGGGGTTCCAAAGAGATGGATCTAGACTGTTACTCCAGTCTGGTAGCAGATGAAGAAGAAGGAGTATATGGTCTCAGTTGCAGCTGGGGGAGGTTTAAGTGGATTTAGGAAAACCTTTCACTCAGAGAGTGGCTGAAGCCACTGAATGGTTACCTAGGGAGGTAGGTTGGAAATTTCCTTCCTTAGAGGTTTTTAAGGTCAGTCTTGACAAATCCCTGGCTGGGATGATTTAGTTGGGAATTGGTCCTGCTTTGAGCAGGGAGTTGGACTAGATGACCTCTTCTATGCAATTCATCATCTCCTTGTAGATCATAATACGTGTAGGATCTTTTATATCAATAGTAAACTTCTTCCACTCTCCTGTAGTTTTTAAAAAAGGTAACACTATTAACAAAGATTACGCAATTCGAGTTTCTGTATTTTTCCAATTAAAACACAGCTATCAAGGCAAGATAAACATAATAAAATAATCTGATTAAAAAGTAGAGACTAGTGAAAACTCTCCAGGGCACAGTCTATGTCTTTCAATGTGTTTGTACAATACCTAACACAATGGCGCTTTGGCACTGATTGGGACCCCTGAGTGCTACCAGAATAATTAAAATAATACAACTACAGTAGCATGTAAGCACACAGTATTCTTGATATCATAGGCCACAAGGCCTCTCAAGTTCCAGCACCTTTCTGTGGCTAAGGTGGCATAAAGGGGCTGGATATTGTCTGTGTGTAGCCAGCCAAGCTCTCAGCTGGTGTAAAGCCAGTGATTCAGCTACTACGCTATGCCTCTCTGCAGCCTTGCAAGGGGCGTGGCTTGAGCACCAATGCACTAGCCAATTCTTAGCTAGTTTATGGTACCTTGACTCCCTGACCGGTACTTAATTTGTGCTAGGGCTTGCCAAACCTGAGCCCCAGCCCCTCTAGACTTGGCAGTTCATAGCCCCAGCACCTTTGGGCTTGCTATATCAGGTATGAATGTAAAAACATTGCTTTAGCACCTCTTCCATTACAAATTAAACACTGCCCTGATGGTCCACCCCACTGCTCCTATGCATGCAGTGAGAGCAGGCTCTTTTTCCTCTGAATGACCCATTAACTCTGAATATTGATAATTCAGTGCCAACATTTTCTTCAGTTACTACTTTTGAAAAATCGGGGGGGGAGAGAGAGAAAATGAATCATATTAGGTCTGATTCAAAGTCCATTGAAGTCAGTATGAACCTTTCCCTCCATTTCAGTGGTCTCTGGATCAGGCCTATTATGAGTGCTTCCACAATCTATGATAGAGGACAACTACCTCATTCTGGTAGTTCCAGAGAGCAAAGCTTGGTTCATGGGCACTGTGTAATGCTTGCTTACAAATATTCAGACCACATGGTAAGAGTTATCCAATCAGGAAACAACCATATATGACTGTGCCAATTAATAACAATTCATTTTTTTAAAACATCAAATGCTATCAAATTGCTCACAGACTACATGTCAAAATGTGAAGAAAACATTCAGTAAATTGTTTCAGAGTAAAAGAAATAAAATTAAAAAAAAACCTCCAAATCTGACGGTGGATAATTTACAAACTAAAAAGTGGAGAATTCATCATACGAGTTATTCTTTGCCAATCACTCAGGCAACTCTTATCTTCAAACTTCCTACTAAAGTGAATAGGATGTAAGCAGTAAAGACTTCAAAGGACCCACATCAATTTATGTGAGCTGAAGACCTGGCCTGTGGACTCTGAGTTTCTTTGGGTGGGAGACAAGTCAGTGTAAAAGATAATATCTTAAGTTATGATTTATTTTATTTTGATTGATTGATTGTTGATAGGATACATACTTAAGCAACTTTAAGTTAATGATTTTTTTTTTTTTAGGGAAATGTATACTGCATTAAGAACCATGCTCATTGTAAACCCAATAATGTTCCCATCTTTAGACATTAAGTGAAGACTGCTGATTTCTTTATTTTTCTGGAATATGATATGAACTCTTGTTTAAAAGGCCCTTCATTTCTATTTCCTATTGGGGAATCTTTGTTCTAAAGTTCATCTTTCTTCTATTTTTTTCTAAATATAGCTACAGAAACAAAATAATATATTATTAAAGCAACACAGGTATAGTTTGTTAGCAGTACTAATGGACAGCAGGGACTAGCAACTGATGGGAGTGGGGAATAAGAACAGATAGAATTTGAAGCACCTGGTGGGGAAATGGAATTAATTTGACAGGCTGATTGTTACACTATAATGTAGTATAACATTTGGAGTCTGGATACTAGACCATCTTATCACATGTAAGACTGAACAACTGAATTTTCATATTGGATCATAATAAACATATATAGCCCAAATTCTTGTGTAATTTTGATACACTGGAAGAGGTCTTAACACTTACTCTTTTAGCCATAAGGTATTGTGTTCTACCATTAGCCCCCTCCACTGTAATATAACAAATGTACGAGGGTGGGTCCCAAATGGAAGGCTGTGACCAACCCCCTCAGGGAAGTGAGGAGTTATCAAAGGGGCCGTGGAACCACGACTGGCTCTAGTGCGAAATCTCTGCTCTTCTGCTCACTGCTACATGTAGTAGGCCCACTGCAACATATTTTTTAAAAATGTGTGTATTTAGGAGGCTGACTATTCTCACTTCAGTTGCAACACATCCAAAACAACTACAGCCAAAACAAACTGAAGCTTTTCAAGTGGATGAACGAACAGTTTCTGTGGGATTTAGTTTATGCTGATTTAGGTTTATGCTTCTGCTTCTCTCCTTTATTACAGCAACTTACTTTTTACTTAAATACAGACAGCCATTTTTAAAGGAACCCTCTTGCCTAAATCCTTGCTACTAGCTTTAATGTCATTAAATGTGGAAAATACTGAGGACAGTACATCCCTTCAATAAATCAAAACATTTGACAAGCAAAGTTATTTTTAATAAACTTAAGCCTGGTGCAGTTTAGCAATACATCATTATATGTGACAGTATTGCCAAATATCATCCTGGATAGACCAGGGAAATGCAAGAGTTATCAACCCTTCTCACTCTTATTACCTTTCAAAAAGTCTCCAAATTCTTCATTTAATCTTCTAGAAGACTCACTCTGTGCTCTGTATGTACATACTCAACACCATAATTGTGCTGCTCTATGGAGTTTTCATTTCTTCCCCTTTTTATGTGATATTCTATTTCCTTGTTTGGTTATCTTCTCTTAGAGCTCCTCAGTCTCCTGAACCCCTCCTTGTCTTTGCACTCATTAGCTGGAGTTCATGAATTTGCATTTCTCCCCGCTCTCCTTCCTCCCCAGGCATAGATATCACATCTCATGGTTGTGGGGCATGCAACAACATAGAATATCTCATCCTATTAACCTTTTATAGTGCATATTGTTGTTTTCCACTGCTCTGATGTTGGCATCAGATGTTAGAGCTGGTCAGAACATGGTTTCCCCACCCCTGAACACATAGAAAATTTCAACTTTGAGATGAAAAATTGAAAACTAAAAATTTGCAGGTGTTAACTGAAAAAATTGATTTGCAAATATCGCTGCAGTGCTTTGTGGGATGCTTCTGGTCCCCATTCTCCCTTATGGACTGGAATCCCTGGTGAGATTTCATCTTCCATAACGCAGTAGGATCTTTTCTCTTGCTAAATTAGCAGGGTTATTCCTGGCCATGGTGTATCATGGGTGATGTAATTCAGTGGGGTGAACCTCGCCCCTAGATGAGCACTGGGTCATAAGGCAACTAAAATACAATTCCCATGAGGCACTGCAGCAGCCTTTCTGAATGAAAGTTTTCAAGTGTTCATTTATTTATTTATTGACAAAAAGTCAAAATTTTCTGGAGGAAGCAGATATTTTTTACCTACAAAAATTCATTGACCAAAATCCCATTTTTCTTTTGACAACCAGCTGATTGGAATTTTTTAAACCAGTCCTAGCAGGTACTCAAATAGTCAAAATGACCTCACCAGAATCATTGAAGTAGAGTGAAGGGCACTGTTATATAGTATCCTTTTTTGAGGGTGGTAGGCAAAGAGTCAAGTGCACAAGAAGTACCTTCTCATCTGAAAGAAAGAAGGATATAGATTATTGGAAAGAATGAGTTTTCTGTGAGTAGAAGTCACACGCAATTGATCTTGTAGGCATCTGTATGGTGTGCATAGGATTCTACTCACCAAAGATGAGTCCAGACATAATGACTCCATTCTTAAATAGTGAATGGAGGGTGGACTTGAACAGCACATAAGAATTGCAGTCACCATAAACTGAAGCTAAGTCTCAGTCAGTCTCTCTTTCTTACACACAATGCTTCCTATACCAGGAGGAAGTGTTGTCCACTCAGCACTTGTCACACACACATTCCTGAAGTGTTTCTATCTTCCTCTTGGATGGAAAATGAATCTCAGAATTCCTGCATGATTTCCAGTTGATTACTTCTGTTCATATTATGATACAGCATGGCCAGAGGGCAGCATAAGAATGTTAGCAGGGGGCCTTATTCCCTGCCAAGGGAGGAAGGTTTGCTTTAGATTAACTAGAACAGCTGTGGCCAATTAGAGCACCTGACTCCAGTTAGAGCACCTGACTCCAGTTAGAGCACCTGACTCCAGTCATGGGATATAAACCCCTGCTTCAGTCAGACAGGGGGTGGTAGTTGAAGGAGAAAGGTTGGATTGGAGCAGAGTGCAGATTGCAGAAGAGAAGAGTTTGTCCAGAGAGAAATAGAAGGTTTGGAGGAGTGCTGCGGTGGATTGGGAAGCCCAACAGAAACCCTAGGTAAGGGGCACCAGGCTTGTATAGAAGAGAGGCGAGAAGCCCTTCACAAGCTGACGGGTATGAGAGGGAAGTAACCCAGGGGAAGAAACCGCTAGTCAAGTGGTTCACCACAACCCCAGGGCCCCTGGGTTGGGACCTGGAGTAGAGGGCGGGCCCAGGTCCCTCCCTCTCCACTCCCCTCCTCCAAGGACACTAGGGGAATGATTAAGAACTGGTTCAGAGGCAAGCAATAGCGCCCTGAACCTACCCCAGAGAAGAGAAACCGCGAGACCCAGCAGAACAGTACCAGCAATCTGCCACAATATGGAAGGTGTGTATTGTGTAGCTCTCCTCACTGTAACATCTAATACATTTTCAAGGCAGCAAATTGGCTGATGATAGTGTTGTCTACAACAGTCTTCTGGCAGTGGTGGCCCTCATGTACTGAGCAGGCATGCTCCTGTGAGTTATCCAGGTCAGCCCACATCCATCACATGATGGCTTTTGGAGACCATTTACCGTGATGGTTCCCTGTATCACTGGACTACCTAGATGAGGTTCAAGAAGGTGGTCCTTTCCTTGAAGACTCTTTGCCAAGGGTATAAGAGCCTCTTCTCTCTGTGAGCCAGGTTAGGCCTTGTCCTCCTCCTCTCCCTCACAAGCATGTACCATCCTAACAAAGTTATGTGTTGTGCTGCAGCTGTGATGGCTGAAGTCACCATCCAGAAATACCAAACCCAGGATGCATCTCTGTCATGTGTTTATCTAACCTAATGCCCTCTACCAGCCCAGCTCTAGCTCAAAAAATCAACAGCTTGTTCTCGCTCTTGCTCTCTCATCATGTTTTCTTGGATGCTTAGGGCTTTTAAAAAATCAGTTAGCAGTCAGACTCCCAAGTGTGTGATACACAGAGCTACCAGTGAGTGACTGACGAAGAGAATAAGTTACTTAGACACCACTTACATGCTTAGTCATGCCTCTGCCATAACGGAATCATCAACAGCTGGATGAGTGCATGTGGCCCTTGAAGCAAACATGAAAGTCCTAGTACAGCACCCCAGCCCTCACTCTGTAGCAGTAAATAGGGAGTGCTCTAAGGTACACAGAATGCTCTGGGGATTTGGGCACAAGCAACAATCTGTCCTGAAGAACCGCTGCATGCCCAAAAACGTGTCAAGTCCTATGGAAGTATATAGCAGGCCATTTGAGCCAATGTGAGCTTTTGAAAATATTGGCAGCTGAATACAAGTGGACAGGGATATGGGATTTTTAATAAGTTTGCTTTAAAGAGAAAGGATAATAATGCCCACACTCTGCTAGCTGTCCACTAAGACAACTGAGTTCATAAACAAAAAGTTCATAATCTAAGTTTAATAGATTTACTTCCTCAGGCAAGGCAGTGCTATGAGAGTGTTTAAAACAGTCTTTTCTCAGTGCAATCAATAAAGCTTTCACAGAAAGATTGGTTCTGTTCCAAAGATTTCTTTAGCAGTTTCCACAAGACTCTCAAATGCTAAATAATATTTTATCACTGTTTCTTATTTTACAACCCTTCCCCCATCTACTTCCCCTAACCTGACTGTTAACAAATTTATTTAAACTTCAAACATAAAAGAATTCTGAGTTAAGGTTAATAATCAAACCTGACACTGCATATCAATGCATTCTTTTTTGGGGAGAAGGGGCATTTCTTTTAAACAGGGAGTATTCTGCAGTGAGGTTGATAAAGACAGACAATTTCAGCATAAATTACAGCACTTGCAAAATCATCGTCATTATATTTGTAAAGTGTGTGAGAGAACCGGTTACTTACCTCGTTGATGACAGTGTCTTCCAGGTATTGGTATTAAGCTCAGTGTCTTCCAGGTATTGGTCAGCTGATCAGATGAACCTGTTGACTGTGTTTTTCCTTGTACTGAGACCCAAAGATCTTGCATTTAACAAGTAGATTATTTTTTCTTAAATCACTTTGATAATGAGATACAATAATTTGGCCATGAAACACATTCTGTGTACTTCAGCTGTCTGTTCTGCCCCCACAGTCCAGAACCCTGCTTTCCAAAGCCTGCTCTGAAGCCACACACCACCCAAACTAAAGCCTTATCATTTCAAGGAAAACAAAATCCCAAATGAAAAACACCACAAATCCTCTAATCTCACAATATGGGCACCATAATGTTATATGATCAGGAGCATGCAAAGCTTTTCCCCTGGCTGTAGGTGCGTCAGCTCATTACCTTCAAATGGTGACACTTAAGGTACGAGGAGACCATATCTTCCAGAACCAAGGCCTCAAACAGAAAAGCAGCCACCTGCTTGAGTTTCATACGCTCATTCCACTTCTCACTGCCAACATTACCAAGATTAGCCTGCCTACTAGTTCTGTTACTGCTTGCCTCCAGCACTTTTACCAGACCTCTATTGTACAGATCATCCCAAGCTCCTTCTTTGCTATCTCTGTTAGGAGGCCTATCATAGATTTTTCCTCTAAATCCAGACTCTGGAGAGTCTGCCCAGAAAGCTGCAGCTGCTACTCTGGAGACAGGGAACTTAATACATCTCTACCTCCCTGTGACGATGTGGTTCTGGCGGGACCCAACTGAGAGTGCCAAATCAGGACCAATTGCTCAAACAGGGCAGTCACAGCCCAAGGCTGGGGTTTTTCCACCTCTAAGGCAAACCAAACCAGCCAGACAAAAGACTTCGGTGTCACCCCTCTGGCTAACCGCAAGTCACACAAGCAATTTCCTTAGACACTCCAGTCTCCCAGTATCACCACCAGTCCCACACGTCCTGGGGATGAATGGTTATGAAAACCAACACCCCAGTAAAAGAAAAAGGTTCTCTCGATCCCAAAGGACCAAGCCCCAGACCCAGGTCAATATATACATCAGATCTTACCCACAAATCACGCTGTTGCCAATCCTTTAGAATCTAAAATCTAAAGGTTTATTCATAAAAGGAAAAAGATAGAGGTGAGAGCTAGAATTGGTTAAACTGAATCAATTACATACAGTAATGGCAAAGTCCTTAGTTCAGGCTTGTAGCAGTGATGAAGTAAACTGCAGGTTTAAATCCAGTCTCTGGAGAACATCCCCCGCTGGGATGGGTCATCAGTCCTTTGTGCAGAGCTTCAGCTTGTAGCAAAGTCCCTCCAGAGGTAAGAAGCAGGATTGAAGACAAAATGGAGATGAGGCCTCTGCCTTATATAGACTTTTCCAGGTGTAAGAACACTCCTTTGTTCCTACTGTGGAAAGTTACAGCAAAATGGAGTTTGCAGTCACATGGGCCAGTTTCTGTATACCTTGCTGAGCCACAAGGCGTATTCGCCTCCTCTCAATGGGTCAGTTGTGTAGGTGATGGTCCTTAATGGGCCATCAAGCAGGCTAAGCTGAGCTGACACCAACTAGTCTGGGGTGTCACCCAGAACTGCAGCACCAATTTCAAATACAGACAGTATACAGCCAATGCTTATAACTTCAACTACAAAAATGATGCAGACATACAGACAGCACAATCATAACCAGTAACCCGTAACCTGGTCTTAGACACCTTATATGACCCCCTTTACATAGGATTTGGTGCCACTATAGAACCTTGGTTGCAACCCATGTTCTATATGGTCCCAGTTTATATCAATAATGTCACACTCCCACCACCTGCTAGCAGTCCTTCCAGCAGTCCTAACTGTCCTAACCTCTAGCTACTAGAATCCTTCTCAACTACAACCCCTAGAATGCATTGGGTTCTGGGCTGAATTTCATACAGAAGAGTGCAGGGCCTTGGACTGCCCTCAGAAGGCCACTATTAACCTGCTGTGGTGCAGAGGGGAGGCTTATCAATCATTTTGAAATTTATATACAGATAACATTTAAGAATTATGTATCTACTGGAAATTATATTCTCAGAGCCTTAGAGTAAAGGTAGATAACCATGAAGTGACATGTCTTAGACAGGTTCCTTTCAAGTCAGAGGTAACAGACAGTTATTTCTCCATTTGGTCATGTGTGTATTGAGCATCGTCTGTCTCACAATGGATGCCTATCTGCATACTGTGGTTGCAAAGCCATGGAGATAGGAAATTTACAGTAAGAAATATATGGCAGGAGGGGATCCTGTTCACGAGTCAAGACAATGGATTGTGAGGATATAGCTAAGAGTGCAGAAGTATTCTCTAGCTCCTTCACCTAGGAAACAAGCTAACCATGCCTGGTTTCATGTAAAAGGGATTAGAAACTGCCTGGCTAGAAAGCACTAGTAAGCAATAATACTTCATTAGACAGGAGAGTATCTTATTAACAAAGTCTAGAATGCAAATTATGATTTTATTTCATATGTAACCATTTCTTTCCAGTACTATTTCTTGCTATCATTGGAATCTCAAGTAAATAAACTTACTTGTTTTTACTATAATCAGTACATAAGTGCTATATGTTAAGTAGAGCAGTGATCTGAGGTATAACTGGAAAGGTGGTGTGTACTGCTTCTTTGGAAGCGTCAAATCTGTAAACACTGCAAGTGGAATAGGGGCTGAACACTCCAGGAAGATGCTCAGAAGGCTCAGAAGTTGGAGTGTGCTTATCATTAACCTGTAGAGAAAGAGAAGAGCCTGTGTAGGCCTAGAGGGGAGAGCTTGTGCTTCCCGACCAATGGAGCTGGGGAGCAGACAATGCGCAGGCACAGACAAAGCTTCCTCATACTAATAGCAGGCGGTAATGAGGTGCCTCACAATTTGGGTACCTCTGAGAAGTGTCACACTAGTAGAGTTTCCTGCCCCTCCATTGGGTTTCACAGTGTAGAGGTATCATCTGATCTTGAAATAAGAATTTGCCCCACTGTGTATGAGTTTTAAAATTCAATATTATTTATTAATTTTATTACAGTAGCTCCAAGAAGCCCCACTACTGGGCCAGGGCCCCATTGTTCTAGGCACTGTAAAAACAGAACAAACAGACACTGGCCCAAAGAACTATTTTAAATTCTTTTTTCCAAAATACCAAACTGCGTACACTGCAATGAGGATTATTTTATTTCAAGACTCATTTAGCTTGGACTGAAATCATTAGGCTAAATTTCACCTGGGAAAAAAAATAGTCTAAGAGAATTACTAGAAATCTTAACCTTCATTCTGCCATGCTGACAATTACCACAAAGAGCTGACTTCAACATTTTTAAAATGAAATATAAGGGCAACTCTGTAGTACTAGGACTAGTTAATGTGTTAACCTAACATTTGGCTTTTCTCATTTGTCAAGTATTTTACCAACTAGAATTATAGCAGTAGAAATATAGTATAGTATAAATATATAAATATATAGTATAGAAATATAGTTTTGTATTTCCTTCTGTTTTATTGCAGGTACTGGAAAGTAATATGACAGTGAGTAACATAAAAGCCCAAGGGCTCAATCCTGCAAGGTGCTAAGAGTCCTCAACTCCCAATTAAATCAATTAGTTTCTACATTTTGACTCCGTTCTCTTTCCAGCAAACTTCTCTGGACTTCTTCGGGAGTTTTCCTGAATGAGAAATGAGTAAGAACCTGAAAATTTTGCACAAGGGGACTTGAGCTTGCTCAGCATCTTGTGGGATTGGACACCAAATCCTGCTCATGTAGCTGGGAGAAGTCAATAGGGCTACTCACACAGAAAATGTATCCCAAACAAGTGTGCAGCAGGCCAATAGGAAAGCTAAAGATAACCTCAGTGAAAATAAATTAATCCAGGACTTCTTAAAAAAAAACAGAATGGAACAAAAATAACTGTATTGGCTGCAAATTAATGGAGTACAGGGCCCTGGTGTTAGTTTATGTAATTTGAATAGAAAGCAACACATTATCCAAGGCTTCAGTTTTAACCTCAACTAATAATACACAACATCATATATTTAAGGGACAGATACTGCCACACTTACTCATAATGAGTAATATCTCATGCTGAAATTAGTCCCACTAAAATGAATTTAATTTCTACTAGTAATAGCGAAAGACTGGTTACCCATATTTCAGACTCCATGCCTCCATTATTGTCCACATACAGAGAAGAACCAGCATCCATGGAAGCAAGCTTCCCTCCTCCACCCTCAACACTTGAGAATCCCTGGGGTTTGGGTTCCATGGGGCTGGGACAGGAGTTCTCCTCTTCGCAAACCTGCAAGGGAAACAACATAAGTGAATATAGTCCAGTCCTAGAGGCAGTTGTGGCTAGAGGAACCCCAAGCATGTGCTTCTAGGAGCCAGTGGGAGGCTGGTGGATCCAGGTAGGAAAGGAAAGGCAAGAGGTATCTGCATCACCTCTTCTCCAAGACCTATACATTAAAGGAACAAAACCTTTGACTTCTGTGAAGAAAAAATCATGTCCCGACTGGAAGAACTCTCAGGAAATGGCAAGTTCAGATGTATGGATTTCCACTCCCTTATGTGGATTGAGTTGAGGGTTGTCTCTTCCTGTACATTTGTATAGTGCTTACCACAAAGGGGCTCTGACTATGTTGAGGCCTCCAGGCACTACTATAATACAAATAATACTAATACACAAGAATGAGAAAAACTGAGCCATTAAAACGGATTGTAACTATAAACTTTTGCTGGTGAGAGAGACCAGCTTTTGGGCTCTTCTTTACATCTGGGAAATGTCCTTGAAAGTTTGTCTCTCTCACCAACAGAAGTGGCTGAATTAAAATATATTACCTCACCTGGCATGTCTAATATCCTGGGACCAACACAGCCACAGCAGTGCTGCATACATGTACAGGAACTCCTCTCTTAAAGTCATCCCGGTTAACACTGTTTTGATGTTAAGTTGCTGATCAATTAGGGAACATGCTCATTTAAAGTTGTGAAATGCTCCCTTCTAAAGTCGTTTGGCAGCTGTCTGTTTTGTCCACTGCTTGCAGGAAGAGCAGCCAGTTGCAGCCAGCCGGTGGGTGGTTGGAACCACTGTGGACCAGAAGCCCCTTTATCAGCTCCCCACTCCCCTAAGTTCCCTGTGCAGCAGCTGTCCCTCCCCCCACTGCCACGTGCTGCTCCTGCTCTCTGTATTGGGGCTGCTCCCAGATACTCCTGCTTGCTGTGCAGGATTAGGGGGAAAGCAGGGGACTAATCTCAGGGTGTCCCCCCTCCCCTCTGCTCCTGCACCCCACTTACCCCATCTTCCATAGAGCGGCGGGGGGGATACACGACGGAAAGAAGGAGCTTCTAGGCAGGAGCTGTGGGTCTCAGGTCTCAGCAAGCTGATTTAATTAAAAAGGCAGTGTACTGAAGCCTGGGGTCAGCTACTTAAAGGGGAAATGCACATTTTTTTCTCTCACACACAAAGTGTCTCTCTATCTGCCCTCCCTCCTTTCCTGCTGCCTTGTAGAGTGTTGTGAGGGTTAACCCTTTAGGGCTTAGTTAATTGCTAGTTCATTTAGTAGTAAGGAATTCCCTGGAAAATATCCCACCTTCTGACTCCTTCACCTCAACCAAGCTTCACAATCATCATCACTGTGTACCAGTATTAAATTGTTTGTTTAAAACTTTTGTGTGTGTGTGTGTAATGTCTTGTCTGGTTAAAAAAAAATTCCCTGGAACTTAACCCTCTCATTGACATTAATTCTTATGGGGAAATTGGATTCTCTTAACATCATTTTGCTTAAAGTTGCATTTTTCAGGAACATAACTACAATGTTAAGTGAGAAGCTACTGTATCTATAAACAGTATTCTGAGTACAGAAGAACCACCATGAGCTGCACATCCACTTAATATTGAAGATTATCTAATTTACCCTTTCTACTCCTCAGGTTTTGCACTTCAGTGTATGTTTAAACTTTATTACATTATCAGTGTCTGCAATATAGTGTATGCCTGCTGTAACGTTGCACTCCATATGTTTTATGGAAATATGCTAATGAGTGTGAATATAACGTAACTGAAATATGCTTCATGCAAAAGGTCTCCTGTAAGGCATCATTACAAAGGTTATAATCTACTGAGTTTGTTCATCCTATTTGTATGTATGTATCATTCTGGTATCTGAAGCTAGAAATATAAAGTATAACTCTGAGGTACTATTGTAATTATGAAAAGTGGGGGCCATTGATGATGGTTTAGAATCTTGATGGCTCCCATTGACTAGGACAATTGATTGTAAATGGCTCTGTTTACTTTCAAGCCTTTCTGTGTTCGTATAAGCCAGTCCAGGGAAAATGGCATCTGAGGGTCTCACAGGACATGTCACGTGATGCTGCAATCCATCTTAATCTGGTACTCTTCCATTTGGAAGGAGGGGTGGGGACCCAGAGAGAAAAAAGATTCCCGCCTTGGGTCAAAGCTATAAAAGGGGGTGGAACAGTACAAAGGGGGCTGCTAGTCATGAGAAATCCCCTAGTTACCACGTAAGTTGGAACTAACAAGGACAGTACCGAGGAAAGGATTAGGTCCGGACTAGGAAGGAGTCTAGTCTGTGAACGAAGCTTATTGGAACATCTCTGAAGGTGAGATTTTACCTGTAAACAGTTTCTTAATGTATTAGGCTTAGACTTGTGTGTTTTGCTTTATTTTGCTTGGTGACTTACTTTGGTCTGTTATTACATGAAACCACTAAAATCCTACTTTTTATTCTTAATAAAATCGCTTTTGTTTATTATTGAACCCAGAGTAAGTGATTAATACCTGGGGGAGCAAACAGCTGTGCATATCTCTCTATCAGTGATATAAAGGGTGAACAATTTATGAGTTTACCCTGTACACTCTTTATACAGAGTAAAACGGATTTATTTGGGGTTTGGATCCCATTGGGAGCTGGGTGTCTGGGTGCTGGAGATAGGTGACCTGCTGAGCAGTTTTTGGATAAAGTCAGCAGCTCTGGGGGTGTGGACCAGACCTCAGTGTGTGTTGCAGCAGGCTAACGTGTCTGGCTCAACAAGGCAGGGTTCTGGAGTCCCGAGCTGGGAGGGAAAACAGGCTTAGAGGTAATTCCAGCATGTCAGGTGACAGTCCCAAGGGGGTCTCTGTGATTGAACCTGTCCCACCTGCACGTCTGCTAGTGAGGGGGGGCAATGGGGGTGACCTGTGTTGGTATTTTGAAAGTGTTACAATAATTAATTTAGAAATGCATTTAAGTACTCAAGAGGCGATGTTAACCTTTTTGGTAACAAAAATCTTTGTTTTCGACATTCTAGCTTCATGAATTCCTTCTAACTCTGATGCAGATGTGGAAAATACTTATATTCATCTTTAATGTGGATGTTTAATATTTAATTTTAGTGCATTGTAACGTTGTGATTAAAATGCACAAAGAGTCATTACTATATTCTATCTTCCATGGCAATTCTCAGGAATGCTGTGGTAGGTTTGTATAATAATTCACACAGTATTTTGGGACTGCTAATTTGTTATATAAATCCAATCTGTGCCAAACTACAGCATTAGATATTAGATTAATAAATCATAGTCTCACACATTTTGCATCCATAAATGAATGGATAAATGTTTTCCTCACTAAATCTGAGGTATTCATGTATGGTATACTTGAACTTTTAAATTGACTCAATACCTATACTAGGCACTACTATTACATTTGAAAGTGTTGCATTCTGAATACGAAAAAAACATACATGCACAGATAACTGTTGGGAAGCTGAACAGAACTTCACTTCAATAAAATTGCAGTCGTCACAGTAACTTCTCTGGGTACCACTGTAATTTCCCTGAGAAGGGCTCTCCTTCCTGTGGAGACCTCAAACATGATTTTCCCTAAATTCCTTTTGGACTGGGTTTAACTGTCTCACAGTTAACTCAGTAAAGAGGAAAAACTCCAGTCCATGGTTACAGGCCCAGTTGCCCTTTCACACCCTCCGTTGGCTCATTGTTTCATTCCTTTTTATTATTTCCTCGACAGCTTTCCTGCCCTCACCTCTTAATTCTCAGAGTGGGGTTCTACTATCAAACAACGGTCAGGTTTGAACTACCCCTACCTGTAAAAACTCTCTTTGAATAGGACAGTAACATTGTTTCAAACATGACCACTGTACATATAAACCAGCATGAATACTGCAACATTGCCTTACTTGTGCAGAGTTCTGTATAACCCAATAACCATTTAGAAGAGTGACTTTTACATTTGTGCAAGCTTTAAACAAGTATATAGCTTTATACGGTATTAAAAATGACTTTGCTAATTATTTTCAAATCAAGTGCACTATTTAGACTGAAGTACTGACCAAGCAGTAGTACAAAAAAAAAGGAGGATATGGTAATTCTGTAACAAATAATAAATTATATGAAAGTCAACTATAAGATGATGTTACTGAAAAAGGAAAATGTTACAGTGCATGATATTAACAGAAAAAACATATGTCAAACAAGCAAGGAAATCATTCTGCTCTGTTCAGCGCAGCTGAAGCTTCAGTAGGAGTGCTGATTAGAATCAGTTTAGAATACATTTAAAAAAGACAAATTGGAGTACATTCATATGAGAGCAACAAAAATGATAAGGTTTGGGAAATAAGATTAATGAAGAAAGGTTTATTGCTTTTTTTCAATTTTATAAAGAGAATTAGGCATATTCAGTACCCCAGACAGACTGGGGGGAGTCAGGAAAACGGAAATTTTGCTCCAGTGAAAATTCTTCATTTTATTTATTTCTTTAATAACTTTAATAAAAAATATTAATCAGGAAATATATTGCAATGAATTTCTAAGTTATTGTAACATAGTACTGGATAAGGGTGCCTTAACTGTGGGATTCAAAGAAGTATTACTACTGGCAGATCAAATCCATGTTGCATTAACATTTTTATGAAGGGCTGTGACACTCTGTACCTCAAGGGAACACCCATCACACCCATGTCCATCTTTATAAAATGATTGTGTTGTATCCAATGCAAAGTTGTCATGTTGGGTGTCTTCGGAAGGTTCATGATGCACTGAGCTTGTTGTTATAGTGATGTTACAGTAACTGTTACAGTAATGTTATAGTAAGATTATAGGTTATAATTTCATGTAGATAGGTATGAGGCTGAAAATGTATCCTCATGGTTTAAGGAAAGCCCATGCAAAACCTCTTCAAGAACAGGGAGGCAGTTCACACCTCCTCAGGCCATGGTTAGGACAAACCTAGCTCAGCCTTACAGGAATAATGGACACTGGTTTAGGCAGCAACAAAAGAATCTGTTAGACCCTCGAGGAAGTCACTCCCTTCCTTTGGTCACTTTGTGACTGCAATGAGATAATACTCACCTGACTCTGAAGTGGGGGAGTGGCAAACTCAAGAGGAAAGGAAGGACATGATAAAAGGAGAGACATTTTGCCATGCTCTCTCTCTCTTCCACCTACATCTACAGATACCACGAGCACCATGCAACTGAAGCACTCAAAAGGGAGAGCCTGACTGAAGAGCCGGTATGTGGTAAGAAGCATCTAAGTTTGTAAGGACGTTGAAAGTGTTAAGATCACCTTAGAATGCATTTTGCTTTTAATTCATTTGACCAAATCTGACTTGTTATGCTTTGACCTATAATCACTTAAATCTACCTTTTTAGTTAATAAATCTGTTTGTTTATTGTACTTGTAGCAGTGCATTTAGTTTGCAGTGTGTCAGAGACTCCACTTGGGATAACAAGCCTGGTACACGTCAATTTCTTTGTTAAACTGATGAACTTATAAAAGCTTGCAATGTCCAGTGGGCATAACTGGACACTGCAAGACAGAATTTTCTAGGACTGTTTCTGGGACCGGAGATATTGCCTAGTGTCATTCCCTTGCAAGTAGCTGGGAGCAGCTTCCATGTCACAGGCAGTGCGTGAACAACCCAGGAGTAGGGGGTTCTCACAGCAGAGCAGGGTAAGGCTGGCTCCCAGAGTTAAGGATTGGAGAGGCCTAGCAGATCACCGGTCCAGATAACACCAGAGGGGAACATCGCAAGGGGCTATTATCAGATTGTGTTCATTCTACTTTGTGTAAAAAAGTATACATTTATATAGAAAAATATACACAATTATAGTATACAATACACACACAGCTCTAACACATAGCATGTATGTAACTAGTACATGCAAATAAATAAAAAGAATGTTAAGGTTGCAAAATCAAGTATTAAAGTTTGGAATTGGCAGCCCTTATTGCAGCATTCCTCCTGGACCCAGACTTGGGCAGGGGAGACATCCTCTGCCCCCAACTCTGGGGGCACTAGGAAACACTTGATATGTCCTAATGGAACCATATTGAACCCCAACTTGGGTCATTAGAAGGATTTGGAGCTTTAGGCCCAAAACATAGATTTCTACCAGGTGTGCTAAAGAAGTAAACAGGGGTGAAAAACCAAAACAAAACAGGTAATATAATATGACAATACTCTATCCATTCCACTAGTTTCTCAGGAGGATGTTAAACAGAAGCGACTAAAGTTAAACATTTTAAAATCAGCAGGTCCTGTAACATGCATCCAAAATTTTTAAAAGAA
This sequence comes from Chelonoidis abingdonii, assembly GCF_003597395.2. Taxonomy (NCBI): domain Eukaryota; kingdom Metazoa; phylum Chordata; order Testudines; family Testudinidae; genus Chelonoidis; species Chelonoidis abingdonii. The sequence continues at coordinate 39,489,172 of NC_133773.1, forward strand.
CTGTGTGAGGAGCTTGCTGGACTCTTTATGTTCATTTTCAACAAGTCTTGGAACACTAAGTTGCAGACGACTGGAAGAAAGCTAATGTGCCAATGTTAAAAAAGATAAATATAATGACCCAGGTAGTTATAGGGCTGTCAGTCTGACATTGATCCCATGTGAGATATTGGAGCAGCAGCTTACACAGGATTTCATTAATAAAGAATTAAAGAAGGACAATATAATTAATGCCAGTCAACATGGGTTTATGAAAAACAGACTCTCTCAAAATAACTTGATACTGTTGCAAGTTTGTCTGATAAAGGTAATAATGCTGATATAATATACTAGGCCTAATATCTGACAAACCCATTTTGGTTTTCATTAATTTTTGGTTTTATATTTTGTGTTTACCAATCACAATTTTAACAGTCTTTGTATTAAATTAACATGGCTTTTTTGTTTAGACTAGTTCAATTTGTCATCTCCTTTTTGTACCTTTTTATTAACATTTGTTGTTACAAATTATTGTGACATTTTGTGAACATTTACATGCCTTTTACAGTCAAGCTCACAATTAGGGCAAATTTGTCAGCCCAGTTATAACACTCCTTTCCCGGGAAGAATGATTCAAAAAAGATTTGGGGGTTGTGGTGGATAATCAGTTGAACAGGAGCTCTCAGTGCAATGCTGTTGCTAAAATGCTGCTGTAATCCTGGGACACACAAACAGGGGAATCTCAGGTAGGTACAGAGAGGTTATTTTACCTCTGTATTTGGCACTGGTGCAATCACTACTAGAATACTGTGTCCTGTTCTGGTGTCCACAATTCAAGAATGATATTGATAAATTGAAAAAGGTTCAGAGAAAAGCCGCAAAAATTATAAGAATTAGAAAACATGTTTTATAATGATAAAACTCAATGACCTCTATCTATTTAATTTAACACACACAAGGTTCAAAGAGTGATGTGCTTACAATCTGTAAGTACCTACATATAATGGGCTCTTCGTTCTAGCAGAGAAAGGTGTAACATGATCCAGTGGTGGGAAGTTGAAGCTAGAGTAATTCAAAGTGGATATAAGGCATAAAATTATAACAGTGAGAATAATTAACCATCAGAATAATTTACAAAGGGTTGTGGTGCTTTCTCCATCACTGACAATTTTTTAAATCAGGATTGGATGTTTTTTCTAAAAAAAGATATGCTGAAGGAATTATTTTGGGGAAGTTTGCGATTGGTGTTATACAGGAATCAGGGGTTCTCACCACAAAAATGCTGGTGGCCACTCTACAATTTTTTCCTAAAATACTTACTTTATTTTAGGAAAAACAAATAAATATACACATATCCATGTCCAAATCATTGTAATTTATTTACATAGGTTTTTTTGCAGACCTACTAACAAAAATAATATCCAGTTGTCTGTATTCTTTACTGGATCTAAACAGAATAGAAACACAAATAAGGTGCTTTCAGTGTTCTTGTCTTTTATTGTTGTTGTTTTGCTTTTTGGCTTCTTTTTTATGACTTGCTACCTAGTAAATCTGCTTCTGTGAAAAGTGATATTTGTATGTTTGTTAATATCACTTTTCACATCATCAAACATGATAGCTAGAAGGCAGTGAAAAGTGATTTTACCAAACATACAAATACCACTTTTCACAACAGACTTACTCAGCCCTGGTAATCCGGAGGACAAATTAAGCCCTGGATGGGGCGGTTCTTAGGGAGGAAGTAGAAGGGGGGGTTTCCAAGGGCAATGGGGTAGTGAGCCCAGGGCTGGGACCAGAACCCGAAGCCCCGCAGCTGTAGGATGGAGTCTGCTGCTTTGCGGCCGGAGGACAGAGCTGAAACTGGAAGCCTGAACCCCACCAAAGGTGGGGAATTCACACTGGCTGCCTGTTCCACTGGTGTTTGTGGCTCAGCTGCTTCCTCTCCCTCTGATCCCGCATCACCGCCAAGGAGGCTGTGGCTGCAAGAAAAGCCCCTGGTGGCCCCATTTAGAAATGCTGGACTAGATGATCACAATTGTCTCTTTTGGCATTTGAATCTATGACTGACTAGTAGAAGTAGTAGACTGCTATTCTTTACGTGGACTGGCCACTAGCAGGGAATGAGCCTTTTGCCATTCCTATGAAAAAAGTCACCGTATTTGGCCAAATCTCAGTTCACCCATGCTAAATAGAGGCTTCCTGGATTTTGGCAGCTATTTTCTGAGAAAATTCAATCTGCGTGGAGCATGCTCCAGCCCAAGATTTCAAGGGCTGAGCAGGACTGTCCATGAAGTTGCTCCTTTAAGGAGCAAGATGCTGCTTGTGGCACAAGACACAGGAACAGTGAGCAGGGAGACTCACTCTTGCTGGGGCCCTGGCAGTGGAAAGGAGAAGAAAAATGAGGTTTAATTTGAATGAAGAAAGGGTAAAAACAAGGGAAGAGCAGTTGGAGAAGGGCTTGCAGGAGCCTAAGATGGCGAGCAGAGTAGGATGAGGATAGGAGCAGAGTGGAGGGTGGATCTGGGGAGTATATAGGTGCATGAGGAAGGGAAGCAGGAGATGAGAGACACCTCAAAATTCATATTACTATTTGACAGCTCCTGTAGTCACCTAAGTCATTATAATATTAGGTCTGGCCATTTACATATTTTCTCTCATGGAAAATTTCAACTTTGAATAAAAAAATTAATAATTTGACTAAGTCCTCATTTCCCCCACTCCACTTTCTTCCCCCATCCCCTGGGCAAGGCTCATGTCAGGTAATTTCCTGGCTACACTGTCTTCCTTGAAGCAAGTCAAGTTACTGCTACCTCTGATGTACAGGTAGCAGCACAGAGATTCCTCCATCTGCAGCACCAAGAAGTCTGGAGATGCAGTTTGTCCAGTGAATCAGGATTTTCTAGTACTTTAATATGCACCAACATCAATAGAGTTGTGCCCATTGATGCCTGAAGCATTCCCTGAAATTTTGGAATTGATTTGATGCGTCATTTCAATGTTGTTAAGTTATATAGAAACTAGGACTGTCGATTAATTGCAGTTATCTCATGTGATTTACTCAAAAAAATGAACTGTGATTAAAAAAAATTAATCATGATTAATCGCACTGTTAAGCAATAGAATACTAACCGAAATTTTTTAATGTTTTTCTGTATTTTCAAATATATTGATTTCTAGTTAAACACAGAATACAAAGTGTACAGTGCTCATTTTATATTACTTTTTATTACAAATATTTGCACTGTAAAAATGATAAACTCAAGAAATAGTATTTTTAATTCACCTCATACAAGCACCGTAATGAAATCTCTTTATCATGAAAAGGTAACTTACAAATACATAACCGCACTCAAAAACAAAACTGTAAAACTTGAGAGCCTACAAAACAAAACAATGTAAAACTTTAGAGCCTACAAATCCACTCAGTCCTACTTCTTGTACAGCCAATTGCTAAGACAAACAAGTTTGCTTATATTTGTGAGAGATGATGCCGCCCACATCTTGTTTACAATGTCACCTGAAAGTAAGAACATATGTTTGCAAGGCAGTTTTGTAGCCAGTGTTGCAAAGTATTTATGTGCCAGATATGCTAAACATTCATATGCTCCTTCATGCTTTGGCCACCGTTCCAGAGGACATGCTTCCATGCTGATGATGCCTGTTAAAAAAATAATGTGTTAATTAAATTTGTGACTGAACACCGTGGGGGAGAATTGTATGTCGCCCGTTCTGTTTTACCCACATTCTGCCATATATTTCATGGTATAGAAGTCTTGGATGATTACCCTGCACATGTTCATTTTAAAAACACTTTCATAGCAGATCTGACAAAAAACAAAGAAGGTACCAAAGTGAGATTTCTAAGGATAGATACAGCACATGACCCAAGGATTAAGAATCTGAAATGCCTTCCAAAATCTGATATGGATGAGGTGTGGAGCATTCTTTCAGATGTTTTAAAAGAGCAAAACTCCAATACAGAAATTACAGAACCCGAACTACCAAAAAAGAAAATCAACCTTCCACTGGTGGCATCTGACTCAGATGATGAAAATGAACATGCGTCGGTCTGGTCTGCTTTGGATCTTTATCAAGCAGACCTCATCATCAGCATGCACACATCTTCTGGAATTGTGGTTGAAGGGACATATGAATCTTTAGCACATCTGGCAAGTAAATATCTTGAGAGGTTGGCTACAACAGTGCCATGTGAATGTCTGTTCTTGCTTTCAGGTGACATTGTAAACAAGAAGTGGGCAGCATTATCTCCTGCAAATTGTAACCAAACCTGTTTGTCTGAGTGATTGGCTGAAGTAGGACTGAGTGGACTTGTAGGGTCTAAAGTTTTACATTGTTTTATTTTTGAATGCAGTTATTTTTTGTACATAATTCTACATTTGTAAGACCAACTTTCATTATGAAGAGATTGCACTACAGTACTCATATGAGGGGAACCGAAAAATACTATTTCTTTTGTTTTTTACAGTGCAAATATTTGTAATAAAAATAAAGTGAGCACTGTACATTTTGTATTCTGTGTTGTAATTGAAATCAATTTATTTGAAAATGTAGAAAACAACCAAAAATATTTAAATTAATGGTATTCTATTATTGTTTAACTGTGTAATTAATCTCAATTCTTTTTTTTATTGCTTGACAGCCCTAATAGATACAACTAGATAAATTTTGTTGAGTGTTAGCCCTTGCTTCCCTTGGCCAATAATAGCTATCAGTGCCAACTGCCATATGCATAAATACCTGGTAGCTGCTTAGTAACAACATTTTACCATTTTTAGATTACTTAACATGTTCAAAGCTTCAACTACCCCAGAGAAGTACAAGAGATGGGTGAATATTACTATCCACAGTGTGTATGTGGGAAATTTTAACAGGAGTTTGAAGTAAATTGCACATGGCCACAAAATGAGAAGGGATTAGAATTCAGACTCACCTGACTCCCAATACTGCGCTCATTCTTCCAGACCATATTATTTAAGTATAGATTGTCCCTGTTCTACTACTCAAGTCACGGTGCTATTTGTATTATAGTAAAAAAAATTAAAAAAATAGTTCTGCTATTTTTAATTAAAACTGAGTAAATAATACAAAAATATTTAAGTGACTTTACATTAGCAATTCTTGCATACCTTTTGGATTCATTTTTCATGAACAGCTCAGGAATCAAGTTGTGCTGGCACAAGTATTTGAGAGAAACAAAATTCAAAGTTGCAGACATAATTTGTGGAAACTAAATTTTAATTTTTCAAATGTTAGTAGTTGACCACAAGAACTTCTGCAGGACATAGGGATATTACCATGCAATTTATTTAACCAATTGTGCTTAAGCAAAGACATAAGAGAAATTCTAAAGATATGGAATTCAAAGTGGATTCATTTAATTAAGGCACTCTTATTCTGGAATAAGAGTGTCCTCACAGAGTTGAGCAAATCAGGGATGACTGTTCCAGAATAACTCCCCATGTAGACAAGCCCTAAGGCATAGATTTTGCCATCCTTAAGTCATAATATGTAATGTACTACTCAAAAGGCGGAATTTAGCCCTAGCTTACTTGTTAGGTATTATAAATATTTTATTTTGTTCCTACATATTGGTTTCACAACAGCAATATAAAATTCTGTGTATATACATATATTTGTTAACAAAAATTACCAAAGGCAATAAAAATCATCACATCTCTTGCTAACTTTAAATGTTAATTCCACTTTTACTAGTTTATTCTGTTACCCAGGTTCCAGGACCGGCGCTAGGGTTTTGAGCACCCTAGGCTGATGGCAATTTCTCCGCCCCCCATGCTGGTCCCACGGCTCCGGTGGAGCTGCCGCAGTGGTGCCTGTGGAGGGTCCGGTGTGCAAGCGAGCGGTCCACCGGAGCTGCGCAAGCAGCCGACCATCCGCAGGCATGACTGCGGCAGCTCCATCCGAGCCGCGGACCTGCGGACAGCCTGCAGGCACCACTGAGGCAGCTCCAATGGAGCTGCCTGCCGCCCCCTCTGGTGGCGCCCTAACCCAGGGGACACCCTGGGCTGCCAGCTGCCGCGGCGGCGCCCTGACCCAGGGGACACCCTGGGCTGCCGGCGGGACTCCCTCTCTGTCCTAGTAGCAGCGGCTGCTCAACCATTTTAAAAAAAATTTGGAGGCGCTTTTTGGCACCCCGGAATCTTGGTGCCCTAGGCAACCGCCTAGTCTGCCTAAATGGTTCCACCGGCCCTGCCGGGTTCTAAGAAGATAATACACATATCATTAGTGTGTGACATGTAAGTTATTTAATGTGATTCTATTTTCCTATTTTAGTTCGGACTACTGAAAGCCATCACTTTAGCAAAAGTCATTTTAATTTAATCTTCATTATAATTTGGATAAGAGGGGACAATACTGAACCACAAGCCAAAATTATACTGCAATAAAGAAATTTCATCAGCCCTTCTCTGTGGAAAATATTGATCCCTCTACGTAATTATTCCATTTTGAGTTAAAGCAATGCCATTAGTTTAATTGAATGGTGAAGGAATCTAATGTTCATTTCTTCTTTATTGAGGCTGGTAATAGAGTCTAGTCTAATCACTCATGAATATGAATACACATAAATAAATAAACAAACAAACAACCAAGCAAGTCTTTGCTATAAGGAGATCCAGAATGTATTAAACCACTTTTTACAAAAAATAAGTAAGAGTGCCTTCAGCTAATTCTACACTTAGAAACACTTTTCATTCCCACATGAAAATACTATGTATCTGGAGTTAAAAAGAGCTTTGAAATGATCAGTATGAACGATGAGTCAAAATTGAAATATTAAACATGCAATTCCCCCTTCTTACCCTTTTTATTCCTGTATTACTGCAGTGGGATGGGGTGACAATTATCTGTACCAGCTGGAGAACATAAAACTAATGGGAAACTGTTCAAGTTTTTGTTTATATTTAGGGACATATATTGTGCTTCTGTTATGTGCATGTGTGGAGGGTGGCATATGGCCCTTAAACTCAGAGTCTGAACATACTATTCTTTGAATGTCAGGAAAATGTAATGCAGTATGTTAAGATTATTGCCAGACAATTTTCAGTCCACATGGAGCCAAATCCTTATATCTGTCCTGAGTGAAAAGTAAAAAGCACCTAGAGACTTGAGGATTTGGCTCATCTTTTTTTATGTTAAATCCTGAATAAATTTTCTTTAAAGAGAAAATATTTTCCCTCCCTTTGATTGTCATAAGATTCCAGTGAAATGAACAAAAACAACACAGTCTGGGAGGTCTTTCTGGATTTTAGAGAAGTAATCTGAAGGGATCCCAACATGCCATTTAGTCCATCCCCCCAGCCCCATTTGAGGCAGGACCAAGTATGCCTAGACCATCTCTGGCAGGTATTTGTCTAACCCGTTCTTAATAAATTTCTGGCTGAATAGTGCACTTACCAGTATACTGCCAAGAGTTTAAATCTCTGGTGAACAGCTGTCTGCAGATTTAAGAAGAAAATAATGTAGATGTATTACTGTCATTCAAATGAATCTAAAAATATCATATATTCTGAAAGATTTCCCCCCCTCCCATCTAGGTAAATTTGCTAGCAAATCAGAATAATTTGACTTCAGAAAGACCTTTAAAATTAACCTGCATTAACTCCCAGACCTGCCAAAGGACTTTCATTTTAAGGTACCAGTAATTACTTATGAGATCTTTGAATTTAATAGAAATAAAGGAACAGGTTTTGCAATAGAAAAAGACTGAACAGTTAAGTGATAACCTGGCACAAACAGATCCAACCCTGATTGACTGGGGAAAAATATTTTCTAAAGGTTTCTCTCTCCTTCCTTCTATAGTATTCCACACTTATTTTAATTAAGCTTTTTATCTCATATTACTTTGGGATTTGAACACATAGCTGCAGGAAAGCCTGTGCTCTGAAAACTCAATCAGCCCCATGAAATTTACCAGAGAGGTCCCAGAAGAAACCACATAGGAAATGAAACAATTCACAACAGTAGTATTTTATATAAATTGTTTTACATCACATATTTAGGATTGATTAGATTTCCTTCCTACTCTTTACATATTAAAATCCTATAAGTCAATAGCAAAGGGACATGTGATGAACTTACTCTTGTCTTGGTTTCATTAACTACTTTTGTACAATCCTAATCTCATGGAAACCAATGTGAATTTTGCCATTGTCTTTAAGGCATGGATTTTACCTACAGAGCTTAACTCCTGGGATTTCCTACACATCTCTCCATAGGAAACTGATGCCATTCTACTGAAGGATAATGCTTTTCAGTAGAAAACCAGGATAGCCCGTCTTATTAATTATATCATACCATTAATTTATACAGCATTTTACTAACTGATTAACTTTACTGCACCAAAGGGCTAACCATCTAAGGCCCCACCATGCAGCTGGATGTGTACATGTGGACATATTCTCCAGTACAGAGCCCCACTAAGTTCAGTGGGGCCTATGCAGGTGCAAGGGTCTGCCCAAGTCAATCTTTTCGCAAGATCAGAGCCATATTTAGACCAGGCAAAATATGGGGCAAGAGTTCAGCTAAGAGAGGGACTAAAAAGGTCAATGGTGATTGGAGAACAAAGTAGGTATTGAAGAGAAGAAATAGGGAGCATGGCAGTTAGGATGTGAAGAGCAGTATGGTATCTGAGCTACCAGGAGAAGAGTTGAATACTGACATAAAAATCAAGGGGGCTCCATGTGGCAGCAGGGATCCAGCCATGTGCAGGCTCGTATCATTTGGAAGATATAATTGGAATCGATCATATTTCAGTTTTCCCACTTAGCTAGAGGTTATAAAATGGCCTATTTTTCCTGTGTTCACTGGCTGTGCAAACTGTTAACTTGAAAACATTGCCCATTTTTCTTGCTTTGTGCACATTGATTTCCAATCCACAAAGCTTTGGATGTTCTTATTTGTTTGCCAAGGGTAAATCCTTCAGGAATACACTTGTCCTCATAATAGAAAACAAAGGAGAAGGAAAAAAAAATCAACTCTGACCACCTTTACAAAAAATAGTGCAGAAGCGGCTGGACAAAACTGTCATTAACCACTCAACTGTTGATATACTTGGCAAGGCTGAAAAATGTTGACTTTTGGGAAAAAAGAAATCTAGGGAAAAAATCTCTGAGTTTCTAATTCCATCACATACTCCATTGATCCCTCAGGAATATATGACAGTAGAAGAACAGTCACAAAGGAGATAAGGGATAAAAAGGATGGGTTGGTAATGGGGAAATGGGGATCGGGGGGAGAGGAAAGATGGGGATAGGAAAGAAACAAAGGCTAAGTAGAAGGAAGTTATGTTTCCTTTTTGATAGTCAAAGCAACATAGAGCCTGATGATTCACTGTTTTACACTAGTTTTGCACTGACATAAATTCATTGACTTGAAAGGAATTACACAGGCACATCGGTGTAATGAAATGGAAAATCAGGCCTATCATCTTTATTTTTGTTTGCTGCTGCTTTGTTGTTAAGAGGCTTCATTCTCCTCTGTCTTGCACATCGCATCACTTACACTTAAGCAGAGTTAGTATAAAGAGAAGATTATGTGACCATACTCCATCCCGAAGTTTCTCCTAACTTGCCACAAAGTTCATAGTTCAAATTTTTACTTTTCTTTTTGGATATAGTACTACTAACATTTTTATTTTTAAATGATCTTTTAAAAATAGAGCTTCTTCTATTAAATAATCATATAGTATTGTCCTTGAATCTTTCTAAGTTGCATTAGTAAACAACCTAATCAAATACTGATTTAGTATATACTTTTGAGGAATTTCTTCACTATTAAACTGAAAAACAAATGATGATTGAAAAAACACAGTTCCCACCATTAAGTAAAAGAAAGAGAAATATTTCAAAACATGGGTCTATTAGTCACTCAATTCCCATTGAGTTTTCAGATGAGTTAGATACTTACCTGCACTTTGTGCCTTTGAAAATTTTCCCCTGAGTAGAGAGTGACTTAACTAATGTTCCCCCATCTTTAATAATCTGTTTTACATTAGTTCTTTTAAACTACTTATAAACTCAGTCAATCTAATTTCTCCAAAATCAACATTTGGAGAGATCTGATTTTCTTCAGAAAAGCCCGTCCATCATGATGCTTGTAACAGTATGTTTTTTTGGGAGAAGAGTTATGTTTAAATGATGCCTATGTATTGACAAACTTCTCTCTCTCTCTCATGAAAAGACAAGTTCTGCTGGTGTAAATGAATACAGCTTCACCGATTTACCGCAACAGGAACTTTTATCCTGTTTATGGAGCATTGAACAAATTCAAGACATAATAAAACAAGAAAGCTGAGCTTGCAATTAGAAAGCTCATGGCAAACATTTATATTAAGTACTAGGTCAAAGCTGAAACACATTACATATATTTCTTTATAAGAATAGAAATGTTTTAAAAGCAAGATACAAACTTAAGATAGTGGTTTTACATGGAACCATCACTAAGACATACATTTATGATGAGCATCTGTTCTGTTATCAGTAGAGTTAGCTATAGCACAGCTGTGAAAGGAAGATGTGGCTGTGTCTTTTTTTTTTTTTAAATAAAGAGCAGAAAAGGGGAAAAGAGACTTAATGTGGTTCTATTTTTTTATTTAATGAAATGAAACAAATGAGAGAAAGTGAGCTAACAAGTGAGCCATAACCCATCTAAAGCTCAATTAAGGTAAAACTAAGCTAGTGTCAAGGCTGATTCCCCACTCTAGTACTTCGAGTACAGAAGGTGGGCCCCGCAAGGATTCTAAAAATTAATTCTGGCCACTCCAGGCTGGTATTAAACTCCTAAGGTTATAGCTTTTCTCTGACCTTGGATGGGTAAATGCTGCCACCACCCGAGTGCAAAACCCCTTTGAGAACCCAGGAAGGCGCATTTGGGAATTCCTTCCTGAGGGGTAAACTCAAGCCCTTTCACCCCCCTTCCGGGGAAGAACTGAGAAAGAAAAACAAAGGAAATCAGCTGTTGCAACCAGCTAATTAAACATGTGCACAAACCTCTTAAATCCAATCCTGTTCTTAAAAAAGGTAAATTTTATTAATTAAAAAAAAGAAGGACAATACATCTGGAAACTCAGGTTATTGCTAGATTTAAAAAAAAATTACAAGGATTAAGCATCAAAAATAACTTTCTTGAGGTCCAGTTTAAAGGTTACAAGCAAAACAAAAGCATTTGGGGTTAGCACAGTGGAGTCCACAATCCATAAAGAGATAAACCTAATCAATTCTTCCTAGACATTTCCTGATTACTTACATATCTGGGATTTCAAATGAGTAGTGTCTAGGTATGATACCAATGATTTGTCATACCTGGCCTCAAGCTTCTTACAGCATAGTTGCTCCCTGTCTGCCTCTTCCTGAGAACAACCACAGACAGACGAAAAGGGAATCTTTGTTTCAATATTAAAAAGTTCTAGCCTTCTTATTGGCTCTTTTGGTCAGGTGCCCACTCCCTTCCTTTTACCTATGCATAGCAGGGAGACTTTTTAACCCTTTACAGGTAAAGCAAGTAGACAACAACTACTAAAAGGGATTTTATATCTACCTGTCTGGCTGGGTGTCCATAAAAGGGAGCTACCCCCCACCTCTTTAATTTATCACAGCTAGAAATAACCCAATTGTAGTATATGTTGAAACTGAATAATTTTGTTTCATGATAGCTAGTTTATAATAGCTTTGTTTCATAATAGCTAGTTTAGTTTCTGCATCAGTTTTGAAGTTTATCTTCACACTATATATGTTAAAAGAAACATATAAGACCTTGACTCACTGAGTGAAAACTGTTCACATGACCCCTAATATGTTAAAGATTACCAAAAAGCAATATTTAAATATACAATTAGGAAGTTAAAAATTAAGAACGGATTAAATCCTGCTGCTATTTAAGTCAATGGAAGTTTTGCCATTGAATTCAATGAAGCTGGAATGTCATCCAATAACTTTATCGTAAATAGTCACTAAAATAACATATGTATTTATTAAATGGTTTCTACTAAAAATAACTAGAGAGTGAGATATTAACATTTAAATTTGTTTTTAATCTTATTATTAGACAAATTAGCCATAAAATATTACACAGGATGCACAAGGTACAAGGTCAATATCAGAAGTAAAACACAAGAAAGGAAGGTTCGTGCTGAAGGATAGTGTGAGCATCCAAAGAATGTGTGGAGTGTTCACAGCATGGTTTGCCAAGATACTGTGTTCCATCAGGCATTTTTTTAATTCTATCTTCAAGAAATATTCCAACCAAACCTATCAAGTTCTAAAATAATTAGTCTGCAGTTTCCAGCAATTTCCTGTAATGCTTTTACTACCTATTTTACAAATAGATACCACCTTAGTTGTTCTTCAGTGTTCTGTTTTATTAGCTTAACTTAATGATGAGAAGCATTTTTGTTAGCAGCTCAGTCTACTAATTTTTAAAGCATATTTCATAGTGGTGACTTGTTGCTATTTTATTTTTGCTTCAAAACCTCCTCTTTTGACACCCCAGTCACTGACAGTGCCTTTTTATCTGAAAATAATAGGTCCAAAGTACAGTAGTTCTTTCTTCTGCTGTACTGTTCATGCCACAAAAAATGAACTTGTGAGTTAAGCTAGACAATTTATATCTGCATACCCAGTTTAAATAGTATAAGCTAGGCTGTATCTTTCTTGGTTTTCTAATATTTCAGGCTTTAAAAAAAACGTTTTTGAAAGATAATATATAATCAAAACACTGATACATGCCTGCAGCCTTAACCTCACATAAACAAAGCTTTTTTTGTGTGGGAATTTCCTTTGTTTCTAAATAGTCATAATAACAGAGCCAATACCTGAGAAGTTTTCTTCTGATTTTTGAAATCAGCTGGAAAGGGCCAGACTAATGCATAATTTTAACGTCAATAAGAAGAGAATTCCTGAGAAGATCTCAGGAGTTACACCAGAGTAAAGCCAGCTCTACATTCCAAATTTTTGCCAATACAATTTATATTGGCATAAAGCTGCCACAGTTAGTATATCATATGTGCATGTGCATATTTGGCTCTTTGAATCAGCACTGCGCATACTCACTAAGTTAGTTTGTGTGAAAAACCGTGTGGTGCAGCAGTGTGCAACCTGCCAGTGTCTAGTTCACTCTCTTTTGGTAAGTTCTGGTGATGTATGATAGGCCAGAAACAAATCATGCTAGGGTGACTGGGAACAAGGATGTCAACTTCCCAGTTTGCAACTGCCTCCATCCCATATCATCTTAATCTATATTCCATAATTCCTGCACCTTTTTTAAGAATCTCACAAACTCACATAGACTTCCTCGATGTCTATCTTCTCAGACTGAAGCATGGAGTCCGCCCAGCTCTGTATAATTGTCATGAGCATTACAAGCACAGGATTCCCAATCTTCCAGTATTTGCAAAGTTGCAAAAAGAACCAAGTCAGCAGGGAACATGATGATTTCTTGGAGAACAGACTGGTGTGTGACATAGAAAAAATTAATTCAAGGTTGTTGGTGGTATTCATGGAGCAGCTGCAGATGCTGGAGTGTTACATCTGGGCGTGGGAAATGAGCACTGACAGGCACGCTCCTCACAGGCCCAGGAGATTCAATGTCTCTTGTATCCTCCAAGCTGGAGCATGTCTGTACCAAGTAGCCAGCCTGGTTAGCTGAGCAGTAGCACATAACGATGGAGAGCCGCTAGGTGTGCTTGCGAAGCTGGATAATCAGGAAAAGACATTTCAAAAATTCATGGAGATTTAAAGAGGGGAGGAGGCCTTTCATTCTCCCTGGTCCCTGGGCAGAGCAGTCAATATTGGGTATTTTGAGACACCTGCTGGAGAACTGTTAGGATGGACATAAATAATGCAGCATCTACACTCGCACTGTGTCAACCTCAGTAAATAGACCATGGCTCAATGCTTCTCAGGAAGGTGGTGTTACTGTGTTGCTACAACAGGGATTTACATCACTGGAAGACAAATTTGTGTATAGACATGCACAACTAGGTCATAAGAACATAAGAACAGCCATACTGAATCAAACTAAATGTCCATCAAGTCCAGTATCCTGTCCTCTGACAGTGGCCAATGGCAGGTTCCCCAAAGGGAATGAACAGACAGTTATCATCAAGTGATCCATGCCCTGTCATCCAATCCCAGTTTCTGGCAAACAGAGGCTAGGGACACCATTAGTGCCCACCCTGGTTAATAGATTCATGGAAGATAGGTCCATCAATAGCTATCTAGCTCTCTTTCGAACCTTGTTATAGTATTGGCCTTCATAACACTCTCTGGCAAGGAGTTCCAGAGGTTGACAGTGCATTGCATGAAAAAATACTTCCTTGTGTTTGTTTTAAACCTGCTACCTATTAATTTCATTTGGTGGCCCCTTTTTCTTGTATTATGAGAAGGAGGAAATAACACTTCCTTATTTACTTTCTCTATACCACTCATGATTTTATAGACCTCTATCATATCCCCCCTTAGTCGCCTCTTTTCCAAGCTGAAAAGTCCAAGTCTTATTAATCTCTCCTCATACAGAGGCTGTTCTATACCCCTAATAATTTTTGTTGCCCTTTTCTGAACCTTTTACAATTCCAATATATCTTTTTTGAGATGGGGCAACCACATCTGCATGCAGTATTCAAGGTGTGGGTGTACCAGGGATTTATATAGAGGCAATATGATATTTTCTATCTTATTATCTATTCCTTTCTTGATGATTCCCAACATTCTGTTCGCTTTTTTGACTGCTCCTGCACATCGAGTGGATGATTTCAGAGAACTATCCACAATGACTCCAAGATCTTTTTCTTGAGTGGTAACAGCTAATTTAGACCAGATCATTGTATATGTATAGTTTTCCAATGTGCATTACTTTGCATTTATCAACATTAAATTTAATCTGCCATTTTGTTACACAGTCACTCAGTTTTGAGAGATCCTTTTGTAAGTCTTTGCAGTCTGCTTAGAACTTAACTATCTTGAGTAGTTTTGTATCATCTGCAAATTTTGCCACCTCACTGTTTACCCCCTTTTCCAGATTGTTTATGAATATTTTAAATAGGACTGGGCCTAGTACAGACCCCTGAGGGGACACCACTATTTACCTTTCTCCATTCAGAAAACTGACCATTTATTCCTACCCTTTGTTTCCTATCCTTTAACCAGTTACCAATCCATGAGAGAACCTTCCCTCTTATCCCATGACTGCTTATTTTGCTCAAGAGTCTTTGGTGAGGGACCTTGTCAAAGGCTTTCTGAAAATCTAAATA
Source organism: Chelonoidis abingdonii (assembly GCF_003597395.2). Lineage (NCBI taxonomy): Eukaryota > Metazoa > Chordata > Testudines > Testudinidae > Chelonoidis > Chelonoidis abingdonii. The sequence continues at coordinate 39,504,431 of NC_133773.1, forward strand.
CACTATATCCACTCGACCTCCTTTGTCCTCATGCTTGTTGACCCCCTCAAAGAATTCTAGTAGATTGGTGAGGCATGATTTCCCTTTACAAAAAACATGTTGACTATTTCCCAACAAATTATGTTCATCTATAGGTCTAACGATTTTGTTCTTTATGATAGTTTCAACCAATTTGCCTGGTACTGAAGTGAGGCATACCGGCCTGTAGTTGCCAGGGTCACCTCTAGAGCCCTTTTAAAAAATGGGCATCGCATTAGCTATCCTCCAGTCATTTGGTGCAAAAGCTGATTTAAATGATAGGCCACTGATGACAATTAGTAGTCCTGCAATTTCACATTTAAGTCCCTTCAGAACTCTTGGGTGAATACCATCAGGTCCTGTTTAGTTTATCAATTTGTTCCAAAACCTCCTCTAATGACACCTCAATTTGGGACAGTTCCTCAGATCTGCCACTCCGAAAGAACAGCTCAGGTTTGGGAATCTACCTCACATCCTCAACAGTGAAGACCAATGCAAAGAATTCATTTAGTTTCTCCACAATGACCTTACGGTGTTTGAGTTCTCCTTTAGTATCTTGATTGTCCAGTGGGCCAGTTTTTAGCAGGCTTTCTGCTTCGGATGTATTTAAAAAACACTTTTGCTATTGCTTTTGGAGTCTTTGGCTAGCTGTTCTTCAAATTCTTTTTTGGTCTTTCTAATTATATTTTTACACTTTATTTGCCAGAGTTTATGCTCTTTTCTATTTTCCTCATTAGAATTTATCTTCCACTCTTTAAAGGATACCTTTTTGCCTCTCACTGCTTTTTTTACTTTGTTGTTTAACCACAGTGACTCTTTTTGGGTTCTCTTACTATGTTTTTTAAATTGGGATATACATTTACGTTGAGTCTCTATTTTGGTGTCTTTAAAAAGTTTCCACGCAACTCTCAGGGATTTTACTTTTGGTACTGTATCTTTTAATTTCTGTTTCACTAACCTCCTCATATTTGTGAAGCTCCCCTTTCTGAAATCAAATGCTACTGTGTTGGGTCGGTTTTCTCTGCCACGGGAATGTTAAATTTAATTATATTATGGTCACTATTACCAAGCAGTCTAGCAATATTTACCTCTTGGATCTGATCATGAGCTCCACTTAGGACTAAATCAAGAATTGCCTCTCCTCTTGTGGGCTCCAGGACTAGCTACTCCAAGAAGCAGATATTCATGGTGTCTAGAAACTTTATCTCAGCATCCCTTCCTGCGGTGATATGTACTCAGCCAATGTGGGGATAGTTGAAATCCCCCATTATTATTATTGAGGTCAATGCAAAGCAACTTATATTCAACCTAACTTTGTAGTTTAGATCAGATCTAGGACTCAGAATAGTTGTTCAACCCTCTGGTGAGCCTGAAGCTGAACACAATTACTAAAAGCTTTAGATGGTTTGGGGGGGACCTTCCCCTTCCAAATACACACACACATACTTATTTTTAATGCTTCCAGGTTCCAATGAACAGGAGCTTCAGTTATGTAAGGCCACGTCTACACTACGGGATAATATCGAATTAGCTAAAATCGGTTTTATAAAACTGATATTATAAATTCGATTTCATGCGGCCACACTAGGCACAGTAATCGCGTGTTGTGGTTCCATGCGTTCAGGAGGCTAACGTCGATTTCTGAGCGTTGCATTGTGGGTAGCTCTTCCGAGCTATCCCATAGTTCCGCAGTCTCCCCCGACCTTGAATTCTGTGGTTGATCATATTGTCGCGGGTGGTTCTGGATAAATGTCGTCAGTCATTCCTTCCTCTGGGAAACATCAGCTGACAATCCTTTCGCGCCGTTTTCCCTGGATGCCCTGGCAGAATGCCATAGCACGGCAACCAGGGACCGTTCAGCTTTTTTTTTTTCCGGCACCGTAGTGTGTACTGGATGCCGCGGACAGAGAGGCGATACTCCAGCGCTACACAGCAGCATTCACTTGTTTTGTGCAATGATAGCAGAGATGGTACCGGTCGTTCTCTACCGTCTACTGCCGGAGAGAAACTGGCAATGAGATGACGGTTATCTCTCCTCCTCTGTACTGTCCACTGCTATCATGAGTGCCCCTGGCTGAAATCGGCGGGGCGCACGCAAAAGCAAAATTGGATTGACTCACTTGGGACTGAGTCAATCCCTCCCTTATGGTTCTAAAATAGATCAGTCCTGCCTAGTAAGGGGCAAGTGTATTAGAGGACCAGTGTATCAGAGCACAGCTGCTCCGTGTCAGTATTCACAGGGGTGCCCCTGCAACAACCCCACTCGTTGCTTCCCCTCCCCCAACCTTCCTGGTACCGTGGCAGGTGTCGCCCATTTTGTTCATGAAGTAATAAAGAATGCAGGAATAAGAAACAGTGACTCATTAGTGAGATAAAATGAGGGGGAGGCAGCCTCCCGGGGCGATGATAGTCCAGGCAGGACATTAAGCGGTGTGGGGGAGAGGAGCCCAGCATGCTGCCTGCTATGACAGTCCAGGCAGTACAGAATCTTTTCTTTACATGGAAAGGGAGGGGGCTGAAGCCCCAATTGCATGATGAAGCTGGTTATTAGCCGTTCTGTCCTATCTACTGGAGGTAACCAGCAATGTTGGCCTCGATGTCAACATGTTAGATTTCATGAGGACGGTTACTAGTCCTATTGTCCGTCTACCACCGGGGAGGGGGAGGGGAGAGGAGCAGATACTGCTCTTCACTGCTGCAGCATCGCGTCTACCAGCAGCATTCAGTACACTAGGGTGACATTGAAAGTAGTCAAGAAATGATTTCTTTCCCTTTTCTTTCACGTGCTGGGGTGGGGGGGGGAAGAAACTGTGGAGCTGTTCCCTGAACCACGCCAGACACTGTGTGTTGAACTACAGACATTGGGAGCTCAGCAAGAATGCAAATACTTTTCAGAGACTGCTGTGGACTGTGGGAGAGCTGGAGTCCTCAGTACCCCCTTCATCCGATGAGCATCCATTGAGTCTCTGGCTTCCCGTTACGCTTGTCACGCAGCGCTGTGTATCCTGCAGATTTTTTTTCAAAGCTTTGGCATTTGTGTTCGTAACGGGCTCTGATACAACAGATTTGTCTCCCCATACAGCAGATCAGATTAGGTATCTCCGTACTGGTCCAGTGCTGGGAGCTCTTTTGATTTGAGAGACGGGGCATCGCCACCCGCGTGCTGATCAGGAGCTGCCACGCTGGGACAAGCAGGAATGTAATCAAAAGTATCGCAGGGCTTGCTTTCCTGTTTACCTGCGCGCTGCATACGAGATTCAGATTGCTGTCCAGAGCGGTCAGTGGTGCACTGTGGGATACCCCCGGACGGCCATAACGTTCGATTTTCCGTCCACACTAACAGTAATCCGATATGTTAATATCGAATTTAGCGCTACTTCTCTCGTCGGGGTGGAGTACAGAAATTGATTTAAAGAGCCCTTTATATCGATATAAAGGGCGTTGTAGTGTGGATGAGTACAGCGTTAAATCGATTTAATGCTCTTTAAATTGATTTAAAAGCGTAGTGTAGACCAGGCCTAAGAAAGTAGGGCTATGCAGAGCAATGCAAGGAGTAAAATTTTGATGAGGTAGATAGGAGTGCTGAAATAAGCAGAGAAAGCTAGATGAACTGAATAGCAGCTCAGAATTGCAGTGAAATATCCTTAACTGTCATGAGAAGAAACCATTTAATATATGCAAAAGATCAGAATAGAGTCATTTCATGTATGATTAAATTTAACTTGTGGCTGATGTTACTCAAAAAGCCAGAAAAAATTATAGAATAGTGCTAGTTGTCATTTTGCATCACAGTTATCACAATTACCTCCTTTTCTCATGCTGCTTTGGAACCCATTAGTAATTTAAAGCACTGTCCTTTAGGCATCAAGGTATGCATAGACATTAACCATAGCCATTGACAAAAGGGGTTTAGATTAATAGGTGGGAAGTATTGCATCTTATTCTCTGAGGAAGTCTGAAACATTTGTTCCTATCAAATCTTACTTTACAGCCTATCTAGAACTTTGTTGGATTGTCTAGCACAGGTGAGTGCTAGGATTCAGAGGGTTTTTTTGTTTTGAATTTTTTTTAAGGTGTATGTGGGGGAAATAAGGTTAATTGAATGTAAATTCATGGAGGGCACTCTTAGACAAACATTTCCACATGACCATACAGTTGGGCATGTCATCATTTATTCAGTGAAAATTTGCATAACATTTACTTGCGTATGTATTTGTACAAGAAATAATATATGTGTGCTTCATTTTCCATAATACATCATTAATCAGAGGAGATTATAATCCTCAGTGTAATCAATGACAATTTACAGAAGGAATCATAACATGATCTTAATTATGCGTAGCCTTTTCATATATTTAAAACTAGTACTTAGTTTGCCAATGAAAACCTGTCTCTATTAAAAGCTTGTGTTTAAACCACATATTTTTGTACTATTGCTAGTCTTGATATCTCTGACAACAGTTTTGCTGCTGATGTTAGCAAGAGACTAACAGTGGACTGCAAGAGTCTGAAAAATGAGTGAGGAAGTATCTAGAAGAGAGAATTAGGACCTAATCCAAATCCAACTGAAGTAAATGAGACTATTTTTTTTTGTTTGTTTTCAACAGGTTTTGGATCAAATCTTTACAGCATAACTATTTTAGTTGAAAAACAAGTTTTTTGTAAATAAATGGTTGCAAAATCAGAAGCCATAATTATAAATGCATTCCACTTATCAAGGGAGAGTTTAAGATTAAGGACACAGATGGCAAATAAACATAAGCGTTGGTGGCAGGGAACAAAACATGCACTTGGCATGGAACTGCATGTCAGAGTTCTTTATATAACAGCCCAGACGTAACATGTTTTTCCTATGTTCCATGCCCTTCATTTATCTATATTTTGTGCTGAGTTAGGGTGAATTTCACAGTTCCATAGTGCCAGAGTGAGTCTTTTGCCTAATTCTAAAATCAGAGGTTCAAATGTCACTAATTTAATCATTTACAGTATGGCAAAATATTTTAAGCTAAAAACATCCTACCAAATGACCTGACCGAACAAAACGCAAAGCAAAACAAACAAATAAAGCTCTAGCAATAGCTAATAAATTTCTCAAGATAAAAATAGAAATCTTAAACCACTTCTTTTCTCTTTTATTAAGACAGAAAAGAAAAACAAGGCCATTTATTTAGCCAACATACACAGCAAGAATGTCAACATTATCATTCAAATGCATTTGGGACTTCAGTTCCTCTTAGCTCCTGGCTATTGACCTTTCCAAGTGGAATATTTTTCTATAACCAAGTTATGTGGTTATAACTTTTGAAAGTTACAATTTAAATATCTCATTTCAAGCATAGGAAAACTGATAACTTTTTAAAAAAAAACCTATCCTGAGATAATTTAAGACAAAGTCTTAGCAAACACACCATAGGAAGATGCTTAGACTGTTATATTAATTCAGATGGAATATATGGGTCCAAAAGGCAAAAGTGTTAACATAAACCATTTACTGTCCAACATAAAGCAATTTTAAACATGGTTTGGTATACAGAGATGTCAGCCTGCTTAGTACCATGGCAAACATATCCTCTAAACATCCTTTTAATGTTTTTGTTTTTTTTTAAGATACAGAAAAAAAGGAAAAGTAGTTAAAGCATTTGAAATGTAAAGCATTTAATAAGGCTTTTATTTTAATAACATCCCTTGTTCCCTTTAACTGGAGACAGTTTTCAGAAGGAACCTTTCCTCCCCCCCCCCCCCCGGCACACACATATTTTGTTTTATAGTATAATAGATTGCATTAAAGACAGTAATAACTATCCTTATGTAGAAAAGAGAAGTTAGATAGGCTGGAGCTGCTGCTGCTGTTAAAGTCCAATCCTGTTTCTAAGATGTCAAATCACGATGAACAAACAAAAAGGAATTCCACTTGCAACCTCACTACTGGGGAAAGAAACACAGGCAAAACACATGGTCTTATTCGTCAATCTGAGACCTGGTAAACTTGTATCAGCTTCAGGCTATTTAGGGCATGGCATTTAGCTGCATTTCTGGTCACAGACTTTTGGTAGTGTTGGAAAATGTCATTTGGGTCAAGCTAGGCCAGACTTATTAGATAGAAGGAAAAAGATTGATACGGAAGAGAAGAAATAAAGTAAGTAAGGAAAAGAACACATTAGTGTTAAGGGAAAGAACATCCCAGGTGTTTTTCTTCAGTGGCAATGGTAAACATGGCAAGATCATAGAATATCAAGGTTAGAAAGGACCTCAGAAGGTCATCTAACTCTATCCCCTGCTCAAAGCAGGACCAATCCCCAGACAGATTTTTACCCCAGTTCCCTAACTAGCCCCCTCAAGGATTGAGCTCGCAGCTTTGGGTTTAGTAGGCCAATGCTCAACCCACTGAGCTATCCTCCCCTCTAGGTCACGTGGCTCCCTTTCTAGAGCCCAGTCTGGTCAGGACATCTCACAGGATTAGGATGAAGAAAAGCCAGAGTCCCAGGAGACAGTGGTGGAAGCCATGATGGTTAAGGTCACTCCTTTCCTTTTTTAGTCTTCCAGTCAGCTGGCATTGAAGTAGCCTCTGTCTGTTCATCCACCAATTTTCCTCTCGAAGTCTCTTTTTGAGGAATAGCCCATCCCTTCATTGTTTTGTCCATCAATTAGGCCTAATTTTCAACACCTTTTCTGGTTCACTAGTTTCTGATCCCACACTGTTGTTGTTTACCAGACATGATCTTAACAGTCCTTGAGTTACATCACTCACTAGACCTTTTTGTTTGGACTAATTCTGTCTTTTTCACCTTTTCCAATCAACAATATTTATTACAGCTTATTGTGAAACTATGAACTTTCATTTTTTAGAGTTGAGTTTACAATTAGTGTAAATTTGTAGGACTGATTATTACCACTTAGAAAATCACCTGCTCTTACCCCTGTCCCAATGCCACCATCAATAAATGTCTTTCCCAACTTTAACTAAAGAATGTCTTGACTCCAAGCCCTATAGCTAATCTACTGGATAACAGTACCATTTTTTTTTCTGAACCTATATCTCTTTATTTATGACATGAGGAAATATTTACCATATCCCTCCTTCCTTAGAGGTTTTTAAGGTCAGGCTGGGATGATTTAGTTGGGGATTGGTCCTGTTTTGAGCAGGGGGTTGGACTACATGATCTCCTGAGGTCCCTTCCAACCCTGATATTCTATGATTCTATGATGAGAAAGTATACAGAGTTTAAGATATCAACAGCCCGAAGCAGGCTGGCATATAAATATTATCCAGATTAGGAAACTGACATTCAGAAAGGTTGTGTGACGTTGATGGAAAGAACCATGATCAATTGATTTAGGCATAAGCCTAGCAGTTGACAGACCAGGACTGTTGTAAAATCCTGTTTCTGAAAGTCTTGTCATCTTGGGCAAGTCTCAATCTCTCAGTCTTTATTATTCCCATCTGTAATGCTTGCCTTCTTCATCATACTTAATATTTGTAAAGTATTATGTAAGCACAATATTAGGGCCAGTTAATAGCAGAGTGTAGCGGGGCAGTTACCCCACTCCTAGGGAAAAGGGTAGGCTGATTGGAAAGGCAGCCACAGCTGTAGCCACACCCAGTCAGGCCACAGCTAGCCTTGATATAAGGGCTAAGGGAGGAACTGGGTCAGTCTCACTGGAGGGGGAAGGACCTAGCTGCCTAGGAACAGAGGGTACTGGGAGCAGAGCAGTGCTGGGGAAGGGCAAGAGGAGCTGGGGAGCTCCAGCCCAGCAACTCCCCAGGCTGAGGACTTGTTAAATGGCTAAAAAGGTACTGGGGCTGCAGAGGTGCAGCCTGTGGTTAGGCAGAGGCTGCTGGTCCAACCCCCTTGCCAGTGATGAGTGGCCATTACAGACAGCAGTTTGCTCTGGGGAAAGGGGGCTAGATGATAACTGAGAGTAGCCACTGAAGCAAGGTGGGCATAGGGGAAGGGGGTTCTCCTGGGAGAGGAGACCCAGAGTGTTGGGATAATGCAGTAGGCAGAACCCCATGGTGAGGGACACTGGGGCAGGGTCAGCAGGAGGTGCCCTTAGGCTGGAAGTGAGCTAATTCCTGGACTGACCAGCAGGAGGCACTGTGGCAGTGAGTGCTCGATCTGCTACACAGAGATATGAACAGATTTTGTGGAAAAATTCCTGACTAGTTCTAAAAGTGTTTTGTCAGAAAATTCAGAATTGTCAAAACAAAACAAACTATTCACAGAAATGTATCCAATTCAATTGAGTGGCAAAAGTTCGTAGATCCAGGATGGAATTTCTGGACAGACCAACACACCCCAGAATATCCAATGTCCCTGAAACTAGGACATTCATCTGGATGTGGGAGACACAGGTTCTAGACCTTCACTGAACCCAAAACAAACAGATGAGGGCCCTCCACATCCTACGTGGGTATCCTAACTTCTAGGGTATAGTCTCATTCACTTTTTTTCTAGAAAATTTCAAAATCTCAGTTGCATTCTGCAGCAAAATGAAAACAAATTCTGAAATTTCAATTTTTTGCAAGGAACAATACTGGTTTTCTGGCCAGTCCAGCTTAGAACACCTTGTGGATTTTCTGTGTGTCATCAGAAATGGAACATGGAACAGTTTTGGCCCAAATTAAAGGGTGAATTTGACATGAGAACAGGGAGGAGAGAAAGCAATAAATAAATAAATATTTTTAGGTGATACTTGTGATTGGGATGAAGGGCCCTGATGGAAATGTGGATGTTTTTAATAAATTTTAAAAACTTGTTTTTTTATTCAATCTAATGAGCCTTTAGTAATCCAAGCTTCAAGCAGTCATCTGATTCCTTCTTAGATAAATACAACCTTTCTACTCTTCTTTAGCATGTTTTATTGAGAATGCCTGATTATTCCAAAAGTTCTGATAGTAATTTTCAAGTTCTGTCAAAATGCCCTAAGGTAAGGTACTGAACTGGGAAATCAGCTAGCTACTGTACATGGACTTCGCAGATGCCTCAGATATGAGGCTACCAACACTAATCCTATTTTCTCCAAATCATAGGAGATAGACTGTCTTTCCAGAAGGACCTAGTAAAACCTTGTTTATTTTAATAATATGGGGCTTTCATTCATATTCCATGCTTCTATATTTTGAAACATACTTTAAATGGAAAGGGAAGGAAGGAAGAGTCACTTCCTGGCTTGGACTTCTGTGCTGGGCTCTCTTCTGCGGGGTAGCATGTGATTCTTTCCGATTCGAGGTCTTTTCTATTGTTCAGCAGCTACAGTAGGCAGAATTTGTGATTGTCCCAATTTGAATAGGAAAAATTTCCACAATCAAATTCTCAGTTTTTTGTGAGAATCCATAACTGATGAATAGCTGATGACCATGCTATTTTTTTAACATTATAATTAGCCTAAATTAGGGGAAAAAATATCATTTTGAACCACAAAAGTTTTGAAAATGCTGAAGTGAAACACTGACTATTTTGAAAACATTTTGAAAAAATTGCAGTCAAGAAATTCATCAAAATACACATATTGATAAATCTGTATTTCCAATTTAAAATGTTTAATTTAAAAATTCTCAACCAGCTGTTCTTCTAAGCTCCTGAACTCATGCAATACTGGTTAGTCTGATTATTCTAATGGTAGTATGCCACTGAACAAGTAGTTCAAAGACAGCTGTATGTGCATCTTAGAAGAAACAATAACACGTCACAACATTTTGTAGTTATTTCATATTTCTTGTTGGGAACAAATACAAGTGAGCCTCCAAGTAGCTGGGTGGTCACCCGGCTCCAGCCCTGAAAGGATTAAAAGCCAGCCATTGGAGAGGGTTGGGGTGGAGATCCAATCAGAAAAGACTGGGAGGCAGCCAATCAGGGCCAGGCTGGGCCCTATAAAAGGACTGCAGAGCCAGAAGGCAGGAGGTCTTTCTCTAGCCTTGGAGAGAGATGGACCTGGCTGCCTGAAAGAGGAAAAAGGTACTTTGGACAACACAGTCTGGGGAAGGGCAGGAGGACCTGGAGGAGCTCCAGCCTGGCAAACCCTCAGAGGCCTTGCTGTCAGGGCTGGAGGAGGTACTAGGGCTGTAGGGAGGCAGCCAGGGAAGGAAGAGGCAACAGGTCCAACCCCCTGGCCAATAATGAGTGGCCACTTCAGACTGCAGTTTACCCCTGAGGGATGGGTCTAGATGAAGACTGGCAGTAGGTCACTGAGGTGAGGTGAGATTAGGGGACTGGGGTTCCCCAGGAAGGGGAGGACACCAAGTGTGGGGGTAATGCTGCGGGGCAGTACCCGGGAGAAGGGGCACTGCGGGCCAGGAGGGACATGGGGCCTGAAGTACAATGGTGGAGACCAGGAAGCAGGCATGGGTACGGAGACACGAGCCAGCAGGAGGCGCTCCAAGGCTGGAATGAGCTATTTCCTGAACTGACCAGCAGGAGGCGCTGCACCAGTGAGTGCCCCATGGTGCTACACTCCACCTTTCAACGTGGATGAAAATTTACTTTTGTCAGTTTCACAACTTTTCACTGTCCTTTTGATCACCACTTCCTACAAAAGTCATAACCGTTCCTCAAGCAAACTAATTTATGAACAAACACTTTTTTTTCACACTTAACAAGACTGACTGTAGGACAAATTCTTCATTTTTTTTCCATAGTAGTAGGAAACAAGTTCAGAATCACCCTCCAGTGATGTCAAAATAGGTTCAGAGTAGTCTAGATTCTTATCCTGGCAACATTTTTCCCCATCACATTACTGTTTTCCTTTAGAAAGGATGAACATTTTGCAACACCCTTTTGTTTTTACATCCTAGAGAAGATGAAGAATTAATGCTAAACATAAATCTTTTGTGGAGTCTCTTTAAGAAGAGCTGTATAGAAAATGAACTATCCATAATTTTCCTTCAGCAGGTAGCATTCTTTCCTCTGAGTCAACACTGAACCTGCTATTAAGGGGCATTTTACTACTGTAAGTGCTATAATATAGCTTTAACTATACTACAACATTTATTTGTTGCTTGACAACATGTCAGCAATGGATACAGCTGAACCAGTCATAAAAATGAAGACAGGACCAAGCCATGATGAGCAGAGCTTGAGAAAGCATGTGTCAAGATGAGACAGAAAAATAAGTGCTAATGTCTTTAGGTCTCATAGTAATTAAATGACTTTGCTGATGAGCGTCAAGCAAGAGTGTGTTTTAGCACCCACTTTATTCAGCATGATATTCTCTGCCACTCTGACTGATGCCTTTCAACACTGCACTGAAGGAGTAGGCCTGAAGTACAGAACTGATGGGAAACTATTCAATCTGAGGCGACTGCGTGCCATCACCAAGGTAAAGGAAACTGTACTTCAAGACTTTCTCTTTGCCGATGATTGTGCTCTGAATGCTAGTACAGAGCCAGAAATGCAAGCCAGTATGGACAAGTTTTCATCTGCATGCAACAACTTCGGTCTCACCATTAACATCAAGAAGACTGAGGTCATGCACCAGCCAGCTCCTCACGCTCCGTACTCAAAACCGTCCATCACTGTAAATGGACAGAGACTTCAAGCAGTGGACCACCTCACTTACCTGGGCAGTACCCTTTCCCGAGCAGTGTCAATCGATGAAGTAAACTGAAGAATTGCTAAAGCCAGCTCTGCATTTGGCCGATTGCGCTCCAATGTCTGGGAACGTCGAGGGATCAGCCTACCAATGAAGCTGAAGGTCTACCGAGTAGTAGTGCTTCCAACTCTGCTGTATGCCTGCGAGACATGAACTGTCTATTGGAGTCATGCACGAAGGCTCAACCACTTCCACATTTCCTGTCTGCGAAAGCTTCTAAAAATCAGACGGCAGGACAAAGTGCCCAATACTGAAGTCCTTATCAGAGTCAGTCTGCCGACAGTTCACACACTGCTGATGAGAGCCCAGACCAGATGGGCCGGACATGTCATGAGAATGTCAGACGAGCGTATTCCTAAACAGCTCTTCTATGGAGAACTCACACGGGGAAAGCACTCCCATGGAGGACAAAAGAAGCGGTTCAAGGATGCACTGAAGACCTCTCTGAAGTCCCTCAAGATCAACACCGCCACATGGGAGACCCTTGCACTGAACCGTCCAGCATGGCGCAGCCTCATTCGCACAGGCAGTAATACCTCTGAGGCGAGGCGTACTGCTGAGGCTGAAAGAAAGCGTGAGCTGCATAAGTCCAGAGCTGCCCGCACATCATCGACAGTGCCCTCACGTGTCTGCCCAACGTGTGACAGGACGTTCCACGCCCGAATCGGACTGATGAGTCATATTTGGACGCACAGGGCCCGGTCATCGAACGAATGAGTTGTTGAGGTCTTCATCGACAATGATGGATGAACATCAACATCATCAATTAAATATTCCATTCTATTGCCCCAGTGAGCAAAGGTGTTAGGCCTGGGGTCCTGTCTACATTCCAGGTTGGGTAAATTACTTTCTGCTGACTTAATTTATCCTGTAGTTTCAATTTCAATGATAGTCTTCACTTGTTCCATTATTAACAATTGTGTGATGTAATTAGCTATCCTTGTCCAACCCAAAAGTAAGTGCAATTCTGTTGTGGCTGCAGTGACTTTTGTAAGTGTATATATGGTACATATAGTTTGTAAAGTGCTTAGAAATGGAGCATGCTATCTAGAAAAAGTTAGTATTTCTCAGAACAATCAGTTTTTGCACATATAGTATTATTTCCCTTATATTTAATTTATCATTTAAAAAACTGATTTACTCTGATTCTTTTAAAACCTTTTATGATTTAAAACATAGATTTTATGTTTAAAACATAGAACTACTTCCACTAATTCTGGTAATGTATCACTGTCACTTTCCAATACATTTGGCATTTGTGTGATTTCTGCAAAATTCTAACACTTCATTTGGTCTTTTTATCTTTAAGATCAAACTTCAAAATCCAAGATTCTGTAGGTATGTGTATTAAAGATCCCATAACATGTTTCTTAAAAATGCTGAATCCAAATTCTGAGCTGCAAGTAGTCTGATTTGCTCTTCACTGCTGATACAGACATCAGCGAGAGGATTTCCCCATGGCGAGAGAGACCTCAGTGGTACAGAACTAGGTAATTCCTCCTTCGATGCCCTTTCTCTTCACAGCTGATGTAAGGGGATGTAATATAGCCAGCGGAAAGGGGGGTTGGTCATAATTTCAGTGTGCCTCAATCTCCAGCTGCCCTTACAAGCATTGTCCTCTAGGGTAATGTAGAATAGTTCTTAAAGTTTCTCTAAGGTACTTTAGAGGCATAACTTAGTATGCATCTAGGGCTGGAATCAAGAGACTGCAAAAGTGACAAAGTCAACTTTGAATGCCCCAGTTGCCACTCACCCCCAATCCCCATCCTGCAGTTACACTGTGCGCTCCTCAGTCACAGGTGATGATGTGAGCTATCGGTTTTCAACCACCCATAGCCAATTCCCCTCCCCCCCCCCGCACACACACACACTTCAGCTATATACTGTGCTACCCAGTACCCCAGAGATGGCTGCATTTCCGTGGTGCTACATGCATCGAGTTTGTAAAGAGTTTTTGGAACTTTGTGGCTGATTGGTGCTATTTAAATAAAAATAAACCTGAAAGTGCACTCTATTAGATAAACATTTCTATCTGTCCAACTTTAAAGAGCTTTCTTACTGGAAATGATAATGTTCCATGTCATTACAGTTGTGTGAGATGACTGGAGCATATTCAGTTTTTCCAACTACTCCACTATACAAATCATCAGATGCCTCATTCAAAACATGAGAACAGAACTGTTCATCAAGGATGCTCCTCACACATTAGCTCAATACATGGATACTGATTAAGGCTCTGTGTTTGTCATGAAGGTTGTGGAAGTCACAGATTCCGTGACTTTCTGTGACCTCCATGACTTCTCCAGTGGCTGGTGTGGCTGACCCCAGCAGACAGCTCGGGCAGCCCTGGGGCCAGCCATACTGGCTGCTCCTGGAGTGGCTCTCCAGCCAGCCTCTCAGATGCTCCTACAGTGAGCCTGCGGCCGATGTGGCTGATCCCGGAAGTGGTGGGAGCAGCCAGAGCTCAGAGGCTGATCTCAGAGGCAGTGATCGTGGGGCTGCCAGAGCAGGTGCCGCCCCCCTCCCAGGGCTTTCCTCCCCCCACCCCAGTGGCTGTCAGAGTGGCAGCGGGCCTTCCAAGGTTCCTCCCCAGCAGCTGGTGCTGCTGCCCCCTCCCGAGCTCCCTCTCAGGCAGCGGTGCCTGGAGTGGCCACAGACCCCTAGCAATCCTCACGCCACTGGTGCCACAGGCTTCCCCTTCAGAGTGCCCCCCTCACAGCATCCCTCCCCCCTAAGATTCAATCAGGAGTATTTATGGTGTAATTTATGGACAGGTCACAGGCTGTGATTTTTTTTGTTTCTTGCCTGGGACTTGTCCATGGCTTTTACTAAGAGTACCCAGGATTAAACAGTAGCCTTAATAATTTTGCTGTTCAACATTTGAACCTAAACAGTAATAGCTCCTCCCATTCCTCTGACATATGAGGAGGGAACTGAAGCTCTCCAGTACCTCTCTAACATGTAGGGAAGAGAAGAACCGATGGCCCTTGTATTTGGTTTGGGGAAGTATAATCTGCTGCTGCTATCTTTACTGTGCTCCCTTGTAGGGAAGAGAGTAGACCATACAATACCTACCCTAATCTTCCTGGTTCCTGGACACAAACCAGAGAAGATTCTTGTTAACCCAGCCCCTAGCCTCCAGTGAAGGGGAGAAAACCCTTACAACTAAATATGGCAAGATACTCCTGGTAGTTGTTTTGACCCTAGTAGGTACCCCCAGTCCTCCCAAAAAAGATTCTCGCTCATAGCCCATTGAAGTAGATGGAAAGTCACCTACTGACCTCAGTGGGTTTTGGATCAGGTTCATACTAAATAACTGATCCCCTTACCCTGCCTGAAAGCAGAATGCACATCCTTACTGCTTAGCTTTGTTTCATGGTAATACATCCAGAGCCGCTGGTATAATTTATATAGTGGGGGTGCTAAGAGCCATTGAACCAAACTGTGAACCCTGTAGGTAATGGAAACCACATCAAGCTAGGGGGAGCAGCAGCACCACTATTTCCAGCACCTATGACTACAGCCAAAATTCTAATTGTTCACATGGTGACATCCTCTCATCACAATAAATATGCCCTCAGACCACTTCCTGAATTTACAAAAGAGTAGTTGTAAATGTTCACCTTAAGTTAGATTGAGCATTTATCTTCACCTGACCATATCAAAACTTCATTCTCATAAATTCCCTGCATATTTCATGGGAAGGATGGGTGCACAGGATTGTAAAGCAGACCAGAAGCTATCCCACTTCTGTGCTTTATGCTTTTAATGTTTCATGTAGTCTAGTGAATAGCTATTCTATTCAAAGGAGAAAAGACTTTCCAGTAACCTTCAAATGCATTGTGAGCAAGTATTATGGAACCAAAATCCTTCAACAATGATAAATAAATAATGAAAATTGCATGGTACTCTGCCTTGAGAGAGTTCCTGCTAAAAGCATCTCAGGGCAATCTTTGACCTCTTGTTTTCCTCTAGGGAGTTAGGCTTATCTTCTTCGTAGGGACTGTAATACGAAAAAGAAAAAAAAAATTATTTCCTTCAGCATTAGGAAATGTTTTGTGTGTCTACTCTACTCTGAGAATTCCTTGCTTTGTGCAACCCAAGCTTTCTATTACATTCAACCTTATCTTAAGTTTATATTATTCTTTTCTTTAGTTCAGATTGTACTTCTCTTTCATTTTTGGGTAGATTTTATAGATATTAAGAAAATAAGTTGAGACTATTCCCCTTTCAGTAAATGGGAGGGAAACACATTTTTCAGCACTTCTCTAAGCCCACTTTCCTGAGTGGCATATAGAGTTTCTATAGCACATGGATGAGGAGAAAGGACCTTGGGTGGAGTCACCTCCACTTGAGTTTTTCCATAAATTCTTCATGTTCTTATTTGGCAGTCAGCCAGCTATCATGAAAACTTGCTGTAGTGGGAATGCCTCTGAATGGTATGGAAGGACCCTGGGGCAAGTAAGTATAGGTATATTGAATGCCAACTGCCCAGGATGGCAGCAATTTGGAGCTGTACAGGCAGCTAGTTAAAGTATATTTCCTCACCCTAAAACTATTTTTAATCAATACTGTAGCAGGGCCTATCTATGTACAATGGTTAATATGGGCTAGGGACTAACTTTTTGGCTCAGGCTAGGACAGGGCTGTCCATCTCATGCTATGACTGCCATGTTTGGAGTTGTAACTGAGAGGAACTTTGGAAGTTCTCTCTCCTTGAAAGATTGGCTCCAGGTAGGGGTAGAGGTTTCTTTCTGTGCAATCTCTGTAGCCCTTTCAGAGATAGTCTTTTGCTAGTAATAAATTGGGATCACATAGGACAAAGCACTGTATGGCCCGGAGATTAGTAATGCCAGTGGGAATGCTGTGTGAAGTTACTTACAGCTCGGTTGGAATACTAGGGTGACAATATTAATTATCTGGACTTGCAATGGAGAATTAAAATGGGCCACAGTTGTGGGGACTGGGTGTGGGACATCCTCAGTACCGTTCAAAGGTCTATGCCTTTTGAAACATAGTTCCTTTCACACAGGTAAGGCGAAGGAATTTTTGGTTTCAGTAAGATCATATCCTATTTGATAAACATATAGAAGTGCCAAGGGAATTCAAAGCCCATGTTCAGGAATGTAAGACAACAGGAATTTATTCCATATTTAACATTTCCTCACAGACACGCCTTACCGGTTGAAATTTCATTTCAATGCACATGTGGTCAGAGGCCTCTAACCAATTTCGTATGTTGAGTTTTATCTTGGGTTCTTGGATTGAGAGCCAGAGTGGAACCTGGCAAAAGATGGGCAGGGAGAGGAAAAAAACAAAGGAGAAACACTGTAAATAGGTGTAAATTTACAGTTTCTTTTAAAATAAGAAACCATAAGGGGATTCTTAGAAATGAGCAAAAAAAGGTTTTAAATCAGCTTTTTTAGTAGAACTACTTTTTAGGGACAGTGGTGTTCATTGACCTTTACTGATTTCTATTTGTTGTAATACAAATAAATAGATAAATAATATAGTGGTCATCTGTGTGGGTCAGTTTCTTAACATCAATAGTCATTACATTTGGGCTCAGTTATAAGAATAAACACTGGTAATTTAAAACAGCATATATCACTTTAAGGTAATTAAATATTATTCAGAGCCAGCTGTGCCATGCAGGGCTGGCTCCAGGGGTTTTGCTGCCCTAAGCAGCCAAAAAAAAAAAAAAGACGCAATCGCGATCTGCAGCAATTCAGCGGGAGGTCCTTCGCTCTGAGCGGGAGTGAGGGACCCTCCGCTGAATTGCCGCCGAATACTTGAAAGTGCCGCCCCACTCAGGAGTGACCGCCCCAAGCACCTGCTTGATAAGCTGGTGCCTGGAGCTGGCCCTGGTGCCATGGACCTCATGATTTCAAAATCTGTGCTGTGTTAGTTTTTTGAAAGATGTACATGGAGCTTGGGCAACAGACAAATACTTTGTGGTTGATTTCAGCTTTGAAACAATGCCATAAACTATGTAGAGAAGGCCAGCTGCTCCTTTTAAAATCACTGGGTCAGCACTCACAGACCAGCAAACTGGATGTCCGGCTAATGAATCATCACCTACATATAAAAGGAAAATGGAGACAGTAAGACCCCAGGTCTCCTTTAATAAATTCTCCATACCACTGCATTCTGTTTAGTGGAGTAGCAGCCAGGGTTAAACTACAATAAAAGCATGGTTTAGCCACTTGAAAGTCAAGAGAAACATTGAGTTTAAGAGAGTTCATGGTGAGAAAGCAGATGCTGACCTTGGTGCGTGTAAGGCATGGAAAAAAAGAGGTTTGTTTGGTCTTCTATGGAACTTTGATAAAGAAAACATGCACATTTGTGATGAGACTGGGCTGTTTTGGTCTGCATTAGGAAGTGTGATGCTAGCTTTTAAAGATTTTCCTATCCTGGGGGGAGATGAAAGAATGGGTCAGAGTGTTATTCTGCTGCAATTTCTCTGGCATGAATAAGTGCTGTGCTTTTGTTATAGGAAGATCTGCAAAGCCTCAATGTTTTCATGGGGTTCACAACCTACCGGTGGGGTACAGAAAACAACAGCGTTATCGGGATGAATGCTGCTATGTTTAGGGACTGACTTCAGGTAGATCATGGAACTCTGACAGAGAGAAAATGGCCTTGTGCTGGAGAATTTTATTAGAGAGAAATACCAAATTTCCCTTCACAACATAAAACACACAAATA
The DNA here is from genome assembly GCF_003597395.2 of Chelonoidis abingdonii. Taxonomy (NCBI): domain Eukaryota; kingdom Metazoa; phylum Chordata; order Testudines; family Testudinidae; genus Chelonoidis; species Chelonoidis abingdonii. The sequence continues at coordinate 39,522,746 of NC_133773.1, forward strand.
GATTGTAACAGCCCCTTTACCAGACTTTCATGCAAGTTTTACAAATTATAACCTGCAAAAGCAAAATTTTGAAGGATCCGACAAAATTGCTAAAGTTTTCAGAATTACATGTGGATTTGTATGCTTAACATGCACTTGCAATACTGCAATGGCAGGTGGAGTTGTGGTGATTACATGCACAGATTGACAAGTTAGAGGCCAAACTGGTCATTTGTGCATGCATTGGCATGACTGTGTGAAATCAAAGTAATTACTAGACCATGTTAGGCAAACAAATGCACATGTATTTACACATATGCAATTCTGAAAATCAGAGTAACTGATTTTTGTGGACATCAGGTGGCTTCTTTATTTGTTAAGTGCAATCTGCACAACTGTCAGAGGGTAGTGCAATGTTTTACAGACTAGAATTAACTCTTCATAAAGTATGTTGCTGAAAGCCATCCTGAACATATGTGCCCCACTTCTATAGTAACTTCCCATCCAAGACTGTAAAAATAAATGTATTACCAACATAATATAGTGTGATGAAGTTCCTCCTCTACCTTGGTGGGTCCTGCGCTTATTGGCAGATTTGCTCACCTCAGTGATCTTCCCCACAGTCTGAGTCAACTCCTCCTGTGTCTGATCAGGAGTTGGGAGGTTTGGGGGGAACCTGGGCCCGCCCTCTACTCCGGGTTCTAGCCCAGGGCCCTGTTGGATACAGCTCAACGCCCTGGGCCGCTTCACATGCCTTCTCACAAACCACTTTCTTTATCCATCACCACAGGACCTTCCTCCTGATTCTGTACCGCTTGACTCCTGTAGTCCTCACAGCAGCACCCTCCTCAACTCCAGCTCCTTGCCCTCTTGCCCCGGCACCTCAACACGTAATTCCTTCTACCTTGGTTCCCTTCCCCCCTCCACCCTTACTGGAGTGAGCTCCTTTTTCATAACCCCGGTTGAACCTATTAGTACCTGCCTGATTGGCGCAGGTGTTCGTAATCAGCACTGTCTGCCTATACATTGTGGTCTAGCAGGTTCCTGATACTAGTGCTCAGCCCCTGCTCTGGTCACTCAGGAACAGAAAACTCCTCATTCCATGTGACCAGTATATTTGTCCTCTACCAGACTCCTGTACCCCGCTGGTTTGGGTCTGTCACAATAGTTGGCCTCATAACTTTGCAGTGATGAATAGTTACATTTTAAAAAGTGAAAGTTTCCCAAGACATTCTTCATTTTTAAAGAGATTTTTTTTCATTAGAATCTTGTCAAAATTTTTCAAGTCAGCTCTTGTGATTCTATTTAATAGATGAAGGGAGACCCAGAATGGAAGAGACTTGTCCAATATCACAGACCTAAATCTGCAAGAGAGATGGGAACAAAACTCAACTGCTGTGCTTTAACAGTAGCATCTCTCCTTCTTGAAGGTTGAAGAAGTTAATCACCTACCAGGGCTAACACATAAAAAGTTTAATCTGAATTGCAGATTGGCAGCATTAGTGAGGACTTATGGATTCAAACATTAAGATAATCAAGACCACAGATACAAAATAAAGAGTTTGGTGATAAAACTCTAGAGGGGTAGCTCTGAGCAAAAATAGTCAGTGAATTTAGCATTTTTCCCTTCCCAGATTATTAATCAGCAGTCTATAATTTTCTTGAATGTCAAATTATTCTTGGTCTGTTGATTCTTCACAAACAATTCATTGTGAGTATGATAACTGAGCTAACACTCTCCATTGAGTAGATGCAAGTCATAATCATTGTGATGAATCTGCAAAGCAGGGGACAACTCCTTCCCTGCCTGCTGCCTTGCCCTGCTCATCCTCTTCCTCGGCTCAGAAAGGGGAATGGTCCTGTACCAGGATTTGGTTGGGTTTACAACCTATTTATGGGTAAGGGAGAATCACTGAATTTTGTTAAAATAAAGAGGTTGGTGGGAACATGAGTTCTGAGATTGAAAATTGGACAAACTGGGGTCACAAAAGTCCCAAAACAGAATATGAAAAAACACACAAGTTTCTCTGGCATTTAGCTATATAACAAGTTGCTTAAGTCAGCTTCACAAACAATAATGCCATAGTAGCCATCTATCCTCTGAATTAACTGTACAGATGAATTGAATAGAAATGAGATTCCATTAGATTGCAAGATATTACTGAAATATTATTATTGAATAATGCTCCTGACATCCAAATGTACAATAGAATTTGATATTGTTGCTGTTTCTAATAGTAGATATGAAGTAGATATTGGCACAAAATATTTTGTCCTATTTGATCTTGTGTCCAAGTTTCTATTTAAATTATAGCTTTAACACATAACATTGATCTAACTTTACAACATCTATAAAAGTGTAATGCTAGAGGTGACTTATAATTACGATCTATTAAATGCATAAGAAAATCGGAGAAATTTAATTAAGTGAAGTAACAATAATTACCATTGACTGCTTTTACTATGTCTATTTTTAGAGTGAATATACTGCTTATGAGATGTTCTAGATTGGCTGCAGTGGAATTCTGGTGTGTGAAATCCTCTTTATCTATGGAAGATGATATCTTGCTGATTATACAAGCTTCTCTAATTCACCCTATCTCATCAACATACCTTATTCTGGAGGGTTCACCTTTGGAACTGAGGCCTGGTCTACACTACGCATTTAAATCGATTTAATGGCAGTTAAATCGATTTAACGCTGTACCCGTCCACACTACAACGCTCTTTATTTCGATATAAAGGGCTCTTTAAATTGATTTCTGTACTTCCACCCCGACGAGAGAGGGAGAGCGCTAAATTCGATTAATTAACAGTTTCGGATTACGGTTAGTGTGGACGGAAACGACTGTTATTGGTCTCCGGGCGTGTATACCAGAGTGCAACACTGACTGCTTCTGGACAGCAATCGAACGTCGAATCTGCATTGCAACGCAGGTAAAACAGGAAAAGCCCTGCGAGAACTTTTTGAATTACATTTCTTGGTCTGCCCAGACGGTGGAGCTTGCGATCAGCGAAGTTGGCGATGCGGCAGTCTCAAATCCAATTTAAGAGCTCCAGCAGTGAGCCGTACGGGAGTACTAGATCCGATCGCTGATATGGGAGACAAATCTGTTGTTATCAGAGCTCCGTTACAGAACCGAAAATGCCAAAGCATTTTTGAAAAAAAATCTGCAAGGATTCACAGCGCTGCGTGACAAGCGTACGGGAAAGCAGAGACTCAAAGCGTGGCGGAGCGCTCGATGGATGAGAGGGAGGTAGATGGCTGGGACTCCAGCTATCCACAGTCCACAGCGTCTCTGAACAAATATTTTATTTCTGGACTGAGCTGCCCACTGTCTGTAGGTTCAAACACATGCGTCTGACGTGAGTTCAGGGAAACAGCTCCTCAGGTTTCTTTCCCCCCCCCCACGACATGGACAAAGGTGAAAGAAATCATTCCTAATTGACTACATTTTCAATGTTCACCCTATGTGTACTGAATGCTGCTGGTAGATGCGATTGCTAACAAGCAGTGTAATGAGCTTGTATCGTCTCCTTCTCCCCCTCTTGTAGACTGTCCCCGTTGTATGGGTGTGAGCTGTCCTTTTCTAGTTGTGTTACATAGTAGGAACTGCTCCTACTTTCGTATCCGCTAATCCCGTCTTTACCTTATGTATAGTTAAGAACAATCTGCTGAGCATTTACACAGGCATTTCAAGATTGTCTGTCCGCTATTACCTCCCACTTAACTCAAAGGTGATATTTAAATGCAGACAGAGACGGCTACAACCGTTCAAACTTCTCACACATTATAGTTCATCGTATCTCCATTATCACGACTCTTGCCAACTGATGGGTGCTCTCTCTGCCTTCCACGATCAGCGCCTTTTGGTTCTCTCCTATGCGTACACACAGTAATATATGTTTCGGATTCTTGTGTGCGTGTCTGTCATAGCCCCGCGAGTCGCTCCTGCCTCCAGGACGCTGCTCTCCCCCCTTCGCCATTTTAATAATGTTCTTCAGTCCTATATACACATAAGTACTCGTGAATATCTTCCGTAGGCGTAAAACCATTACCTGATAATAACTTAGGGTCTGAACATAGCACTCTTATCGTCGAGAGATATGGGGATGTGTGCGGTGATACTCCTTGGGTCTGCGCAACGTGGTGTAAGGGTAGATCTGAGAGATAGTTTGGATTAGGTTACTGGGGTGTACGCGGCATTTACGAAATAGGAGATAGTGTGGGCTTAGGTGGGACTTTGACGAAGTCGTCTGCTGCAAGGATGAGGCAAACCCTCCCTCTTGATTAACTATTACATGGTCAGCTCGGATATGCAGCTGTGTTCTGGAGATATCCAGTCTGTTTCTATGACTAAATTTATCTCACACTCTGCGCCGGAATAGGTATTCTTAGTGCCAAGATCAGTGTATCATCTTCAGTCCTCGAACAAATATGGACGCCGTCCTTGATGTTTCCTCTTCCTGTCCATTTTCCCCCTTGTATTCCCAAAGTTACTCGTGGTTGTACTTATCTAACCTGTCGGAGTCCAAGTAGGTAATTCATATATTCCTCCCATACTAAGCTGTTCAAAAAGTTATG